>NC_041386.1:420063768-420179414 GCF_002162155.2 Triticum dicoccoides | reverse complement strand
GGGGAATGGGAGGCGAACAGTAAGGCCGCCCGTACTAAACAGCGGATCGGGTGCCATTAATGGAGAGGATGCGAGCAAGGCGGGCAGCTATGGAAGTTAAAGGTATCACTTCTAAGTGAGCCTGTGCAGCGTATAGTTCGCACACTTCCTGGTGAGCCTGTGCATTGGAGGACAGCTTGCACGCCTCTTGATTAGCGTATGTAGCGGACTGCGCTCACATGCCTCCCATTTAGTCAAGCAGCTATCCGCACAACACCTCCTAGCCATTAAAAGAGAGACATATGGCGTCACGTGAATGGTTAACAGAACACACACAGTTTAAATTATACAAACATTTGAGATGTTAAAGTGGCAGCTATTTATTTCAAAATGCATTTGTTGGCTGTTATTCGAGTGCGCCTTCTCTCAAAATGGACCCGAACAATACCACAACATGTAGGGTGCCATTCCATGATAGCATGCCAAGTTTCATGAATTTCAGACGAGTTTTGGATTTACTAGAATTTAAGAACAAAGTATATCAATGTTTTGCTGGAAATCAACAGTGCACTGGTGTTTGAAATTTATTCCCATTTTTTGCATGGGACCTAAGAATGCACCCAAGGACACATATATTATATGTCAACCCATTTTTCTACACTAGAGCATGTGCATGTAGTTCAAATTTGAGTTATGCACACAAAATGCCTAGAAAACCCAATTAATGTATAAAAATGACCAAGCAAACCCCGAAAATCCCAAAAATTGACACAACACTCCTGTTGTTCTATGTTTAAACTAGAATAATTTTGAAAGCAAGAAGAGGCAATGGATATCGTTTCGTCCCCAAAGGTGGCACGTTCCCTACCGAACCCATCAGGCTTGTTTTGAGAAGCTCTGGTTTGCGAGAAGCTTATACCCAAACTTGCCCGAAATGGGACAAAAAAAGTACCACAACACGTTGATGCCGCTGCATGATAGCATGTCAAGTTTCATGAATTTTAGATGAGTTTTGGACTTACTAGAATTTAAAAACCATGGATCTCAATGTTTGTGGCCGAGTGATGGTGGCAAGGTGTTTGATATTGATTCTGATTTCTTGCATGGGACCTAAGCATGCCACTAAGGACATATATTTGATTTTTCAAGCAATTTACATGCACTAGGGCATGTGCCTGTAGTTAAAATTTGAATTATGCACATAAATGCATAGAAAACTCAATTAATGTATAAAAATATCCAAATGAACCCTGAAAAATTCCTAAATTTAACACAACACTCCTGTTGTTCTATGTTGACACTAGAAAAAAATTGAAATCAAGAAGAGGCAACGGATATCGTTTCGTCCAGAAAGGTGAGACGTTCCCTGCTGTAACCATGAGGCTTGTTGTGAGAAGCTCTGGTTTGTTAGAAGCTTATACGCCAACTTGCCCCAAATGGGACAATATTTTTACCACGACATGTTGATGTCGTTCCATGCTAGCATGTCAAGTTTCATAAATTTCAGACGTGTTTTCAATTTACTAGAATTTTAAAAGCAGGTATCTCAATGTTAGTGGTCGAGCGAGAATGGCAAGGTGTTTGACATTAATTCCCATTTCTTGCATGGGACTTAAGCATGCAACCAAGGACACACATTTCAATTTTGAACTCATTTATATGCACTGGAGCATGTGCATGTAGTTAAAATTTGAATTATGAACGTAAATGCATAGAAAATTGACACAACACTCTTGTTGTTCTACGTTTACACGAGAAAAAAATTGATATCAAGAAGAGGCAACGGATATCATTTCGTCCCCCAAGGTGGCATGTTCCGTACCGAAACCATCAGGCTTGTTGTGAGAAGCTCTGGTTTGCAAAAAGCTTATACTGAAACCTGCCCCAAATGGGACAATATTTTTACCACAGCATGTCGATGTCGTTCCATGATATCAAGTCAAGTTTCATGAATTAGACGAGTTTTCAATTTAGTAGAATTTTAAAACCATGTATCTCAATGTTAGCGTCCGAGCGACAGTGTCAATGTGTTTGACATTCATTCTCATTTATTGCATGTGACCTAAGCTTGCAACCAAGGACACACATTTCATTTTTCGACCCATTTTTATGCACTGGAGCATGTGCATGTAGTTCAATTTTGAATTATGCACATAAATGGCTAGAAAACTTAGTTAACGAATAAAAATGTCCAAACGATTCCCGAAAAATTCCAAAATTTAACATGACACTCCTGTTATTCTATGTTGACACCACAAAAAAATTGAAAGCAAGCAGAGGCGATGCATATCGTTTTGTCCACAAAGGTGACATGTTTCTCTACCGGAACGATGAGACTTCTTTTGAGAAGCTCTAGTTTGTGAGAAGCTTATACCATAACCTGCCCCAAATATGACAATATTTTTTACCCTAGCATGTTGATTCCATTCCATGGTAGCATGCCAAGGTTCATGAATTTCAGACGGGTTTTGGATTTACTAGAATTACAAAAGCAAGTACCTCAACATTTGCCGGAGAGCGACGGTGCCACGGTGCTCGAAATTCATCCCCATTTCTTGCATGGGACATAAGCATAAACCCATGGACACATATATGATTTTACAACCCATTTTGTTGCACCGGAGCATGTGCATGTAGTTTAATGTTCAATTGTGCACCTGAAATGGCTAGAAAACCAAGTTAATGTATAAAAATGTCCAAAAGAACCCTGAATAATTCCAATTTTTTGATGACAGACCTATAGTTGCATGTTTAGTGCAGATAAAAGTCCTAGCAATTCAAACACCCTCCTTTTCCGTTGTGACCCCATTATGTAATTCAAATCAAGATAAAAAATCAAGTAGATCGCACACAGTTTATTATCACCAACCATGTGAGATGCAGTACAATATATCTTGGAGCACCGTTGAAGTATAGTACATATATGGCTTACGCGAGAAGGTGCGTCAGCTACATTCCACAGCCGGCATGTCAAGCACACTAGCTCGCTCCCCAAATACCATTTCACTGTTCAATCGTCGCCGGTGAAAGATGGGGACATGGACCAACATCGCGAGGGCAACTTCGGCGGCCCACTCCATCGAGAGCGTGGCCGCAGCCGTCATGTGTGTGCTAAGATGCTGCCTGAGCGTGGCCACAATCTACAATCGGGCGGTCAAGGCAACCCAAATGGAGCTTCTCAGGTGGCGGCAGCAACATCTGCCTCAGGGATTGCAACTGGCGAGAGCGGCACAACAGCTATCCATTCTATAGTAGTAGCCTTAGCCCCGATGGAGGCCACCCATGACCATGTCAAGACCGCCCAAGCCCATCTCATGGCCGTCATCGTACAAAGCTTCTCCGACAATGGTTGGCAACCCATGCCCGAAGAGTGGGCAAGAGCGTTCGAGCAGTCGTCCGTTCCTCCGCAGCATACCATTCCATGATGGAGGCCATCCAAGCCCAGATCAAGCCCTCACACGCGAAGTTGATGGCATCCTTTTCCAAAGAGATGGTGGACGCGGATGGAGAGATGCTTGCCGAGTATGGTGGCGATGGATGCCATGGAGCCCCTTCCCCAGGAGATCGTCGGGCGCGAGTTGGACATGGAGGAGGCGGCGGAGATCAATGAGCACCAGCCATAGTAGTACTCTTTGCTTTGTTCAATTAAGAGTGCTGGTCTTTAATTTGTTATAGTAATGTTTAGGGTAGTTGGCTCTTTTTAATTGCTGAACTTGCTTGATTAAGAAGTGTCGGTGTGCTGTAGTCTCCTTTGTGTATGAAAATTATGCAATGACGTGGATGACCACTGTAATCAGGGAAACTCGAACCAAAATTTTTCACATTCAAACTCATCACACACAGGTTAATCTGTATGAATCGTTTGTGATGTTCAATTATCATACACACTGCTGAACAAGGGACCCTGTCTGATGACACTTTGCGCGCCGGTTTTTTTGCTGCATCGATCCAAAATTTTCGGCTTCTAAGGAAATATCTACCTCCCCGACCCCCCCTTACCAAAAGCCACATTTCCCCTGTTTCCGCCTTCCATTCCAAGTTGAAACTTTCACTCCTTGCTTGCAGCGCTGCCTCCAAGCGGGCGACCCTCCTTCACTCTGCTCGGCCTCGTCGATCCAGGCAGGTAATCCGGACCCGACCCCCATCCTCCTCCTTCCACATCCCCATGCCCCGACCATCAGCATGACACCATCCACCCAAATCACCGAACCCTCCCCGAAATAAGCACCGCCCTAAGCCATGTTGCATGCAGTATAGCCAGGGGCTCAAGGAGCATTTGGCAGTGGAGAAGCACATCGCGTCCGCATGCACGGATGAAGTAGCGATGGCTGCCATTCGTGTCGACCCCCAGAACATGAAGGAGCACCTCGCCGTCAAGGCCACCATCAACGCCTCGCGCATTGACTCCGCGACATGGTTGGCTGGTTTGGCGTTTTCTTGAGGCCACTATCGGTGCCTTCGATGAAGACTATGAGGTGTTTTCTGAGCATTCCCGTGCTCACCTCAACTCGAGACACAACAGGTTGGTGCCTGATGACCCAAAAGTATAGGGTATCTATCATAGTCCTTTCGATAAGTAAGAGTGTCGAACCCAACGAGGAGCAGAAGGAAGTGATAAGCGGTTTCCAGCAAGGTATTCTCTGCAAGTACTGAAATAAGTGGTAACAGATAGTTTTGTGTTAGGATAATTTGTAATGAGCAACAAGTGACAAAAGTAAATAAAGTATAGCAAGGTTGCCTAATCCTTTTTGTAGCAAAGCACAAGCCTGGACAAACTCTTATATAGAGAAAAGCGCTCCCGAGGACACATGGGAATATCTCAAGCTAGTTTTCAGCACGTTCATATGATTCATGTTCGGTACTTTGATAATTTGGTATGTGGGTGGACCGGTGCTTGGGTACTATCCTTACTTGGACAAGCATCCCACTTATGATTAACCTCTATTGCAAGCATCCGCAACTACAACAAAAGTATTAAGGTAAACCTAACCATAGCACGAAACATATGGATCCAAATCAGCCCCTTACGAAGTAATGCATAAACTAGGGTTTCAGCTTATGTCACTCTAGCAACCCATCATCTACTTATTACTTCCCAATGCCTTCCTCTAGGCCCAAATAATGGTCAATTTTCATGTAGTCGACGTTCACATAACACCATTAGAGGAGAGACAACATACATCTCATCAAAATATCGAACAAATAGCAAATTCACATGACTACTAATAGCAAGACTTCTCCCATGTCCTCAGGAACAAACGTAACTACTCACAAAGCATATTCATGTTCATAATCAGAGGGGTATTAATATGCATATAGGATCTGAACATATGATCTTCCACCAAATACACCAACTACCATCAACTACAAGGAGTAATTAACACTACTAGCAACCTACTAGTACCAATCTCGGACTTGGAGACAAGAATTGGATACAAGAGATGAACTAGGGTTTTGAGAGGAGATGGTCCTGGTGAAGATGTTGATGGAGATTGCCCCCTCCCAATGAGAGGAGGGTTGGTGATGACAATGGCAATGATTTCCCCCTCCCGGAGGGAAGTTTCCCCGGTAGAACAACTCCGCTAGAGCCCTAGATTGGTTCCGCCAAGGTTCTGCCTCGTGGCGCGGAGTTTCGTCCGAGGTGATGGCTTATGATTTTTTTTCCTCATCGAAAGACCCCATATAGCAGAAGATGGACATCAGAGGGCCACTAGGGGGCCCACGAGGTAGGGGGTGCGCCTAGGGGGTAGGGCGCGCCCCCCACCCTCGTGGGCAGGGTGTGGCCCCCTTGGTGAACTTCTTGCGCTTAGTATTTTTATATATTCTGAAAATGTCTTCCGTGAAGTTTTAGGACTTTTGGAGCTGTGCAGAATAGGTCTCTAATTTTTGCTCCTTTTCCAGCCCAGAATCCCAGCTGCCGGCATTCTACCTCTTTATGTAAACCATGTAAAATAAGAGAGAATAGGCATAAGTATTGTGACATAATGTGTAATAACAGCCCATAATGCAATAAATATCGATATAAAAGCATGATTCAAAATGGACGTATTGTAACGCCCTCGATGCGGCTATAGCTCCTACGTGTCGAAGCATGACTTAGAGACATAACCGCATTGAAAGCAATGTCGCAAGTAAGGTAATCTTCACAACAACCCATGTAAATAGATAATAAGGGGAAAGTACATAGTTGGCTTACACTCGCCACGTCACACAAAGTACACAAATAGCATTACATCATCCAATACAATCATGGTTCGACTACGGTACCAAAATAAAAGATCAACCCCAACATGCGACATGGTCCCGATCGCCCCAACTGGGCACCACTACTGATCATCAGGGAAAGCCACATAGTAATGGCGTGAGTCTTCGTCGAACTCCCACTTGAGCTCAAGCGCATCATCTAGAACGGAGTCATCAGGCCCTGCATCTGGTTTGGAAGTAATCTGTGAGCCACGGGGACTCAGCAATCTCGCACCCTTGCGATCAAGACTATTTAAGCTTATAGGTAAAGGCAAGGTCATATGTGGAGCTGCAGCAAGCGACTAGCCTATATGGTGGCTAACCTGTTCGCAAAAGAAAATGAGAAGAGAAGGCAAAGCACGAAGGAAGAACTAGAGAACAACCTACGGCAAACATTACTCCAACACCGTGTTCACTTCCCGGACTCCGCCGAGAAGAGACCATCACAGCAATCTCGCACCCTTGCGATCAAGACTATTTAAGCTTATAGGTAAAGGCAAGGTCATATGTGGAGCTGCAGCAAGCGACTAGCATATATGCTGGCTAACCTGTTCGCAAAAGAGAGCGAGAAGAGAAGGCAAAGCACGAAGGAAGAACTAGAGCTACGGCAAACATTACTCCAACACTTTGTTCACTTCCCGGACTCCGCTGAGAAGAGACCATCACGGCAACACACTCAGTTGATTCATTTTAATTAAGTTAAGGTTCAAGTTATCTACAACCGGACATTAACAAATTCCCATCTGCCCATAACCGCGGGCACGGATTTTGAAAGTTCAAAACCCTGCAGGGGAGTCCCAACTTAGCGGATGACAAGCTCTCACGGTCAACGATGGATATACCTTCTCCCGAGACATTCCGATCAGACTCGGTATCCCGGTTCTACAAGACAACTTCGACAAGTTAAAACAAATCCAGCAACACCGCCCGAATGTGCCGACAAATCCGGATAGGAGCTGCACATATCTCGTTCTCAGGGCACACTCAGATGAGAAATCCGTACAACTAAAACCAAACCTCGAGTTTCCCCGAGGGGGCGCTGCACAGGGCTCTAGTTTGGACCAACACTCAGAGGAGCACTGGCCCGGGGGGTTTAAATAAGATGACCCTTGGGCTCCAGAAACCCAAGGGAAAAAGAGGCTAGGTGGCAAATGGTAAAACCAAGGTTGGGCATTGCTGGAAGAGTTTTATTCAAGGCGATTTTTCAAGGGGTTCCCATTATTAACCAACCGCATAAGGAATGCAAAATCCGGGAACATAACACTGATATAACGGAAACTAGGGCGGCAAGAGTGGAACAAAACACTAGGCAAAAGGCCGAGCCTTCCACCCTTTATCAAGTATATAGATGCATTAAGATAACAAGATAATATAGTGATATCCCAACAAGAAAAATAATGTTCCAACAAGGAACAATCTCCAATCTTCACCTGCAACTATCAACGCTATAAGAGGGGCTGAGCAAAGCGGTAACATAGCCAATCAACGGTTTGCTAGGACAAGGTGGGTTAGAGGTTTGACATGGCAATTTGGGGAGGCATGATAAGCAAGTGGTAGGCATCGTAGCATAGGCATATTTCGAGGGTATGATCATCTTGCCTACAAAGTTGTTAGAGTTGACTGGATCCTCGAAAGCAAACTCAACGGGCTCCTCGTTAGCGAACTCATCTCCCGGCTCTACCCAAACAAGAAAAACAAGAAAAAGGAACACAATCAACCACGTGCAAATGCTCGAACAACATGATGCAAACATGGTATGTTATGCGAGATGCGATATGTGATGCATATGCAAGATTTGACAATGAATGATTGAACCTCGACTCAACTTGGAAATCGAAGAGTGCCACTGGAAAGGTGAGGTGATTTCGGTTGAAATTGATATAAAGAACACCGGAAACGGAGACACGGTTTGGAAATGGCAAGCAAAACAAATATGGCACCGGTCTGCGATAAACAGCAAGTAGCCATCTAAATGCATCAAGATAATTATGCTACAACACTCAAACATGACAACAAAATACATGGCAGGGATCCACTCATAATGCTTGATAAAAGATGAACACTGAGCTACAGCCAATTCATCCATTAACGGGTTCAAACAAGCATGGCAAAAATGCAAATGATAAACAGGTTTCAGACTTGGTGAAATTAACACAAGCCTGGAATTTCAGATCAGGTAGCACACTTTGGAGCACGAAAACTACATGCTACAGGAACTTAACATGGAAAATAAAGGCATGGTATGGAGCTACTCAAAGAGATTAACAAAAGTCCCTAAGTGACCTTGAGCCAAAAGGGATCAGAAAATACAATTGCAAGCATGTGAACATGGCAAAAACATAAACAGATTACAGACTTAGTGAAAAACTGGAGCATGCAAATCTATTAACGAGTAGGCATGTTTACGAGCTTGATGCACTCACTACAGATCAAGGCATGACAATCTAAGAATTCACCCATCAAGAATACATATTATATAAGCTAGACATGGCAAGAACAACAACATAGCATGCACGGATCAACAACAACATCCTCGGTAAAATTGCTAACAAGTAGAGAATCTGCCAGGATTAACGAAATAGCAAAAGTAGACCTCGATTGACTCAAGCTAGGGTGCTCCATAATTGCAAACAAATACATGGATGGATAGAGAACCACAATATTAACAAATCATCCTTACTGATCATCCTCAAAAGAGGCACGTATCACTAGGAAACAACATGAACATATGGCATATTGATAAAAACAGATCAAGGACTTAGTAGAATTTCTAAGTCCCTGAAATCAGCATTAACGATTGCACTACTTTGCAAGCTTGTGCTAGTCACCACACATATCACAAAAATACATGGTAAGCACCTATGTAAAGATGGAAAAGCATATAACAAAACTCATGAAGAGCTCAGGAGCATATCATGCACACATTAATCATGGCAAAAATGACAAATAGCTATTTGGTGCAGCAGATCTGACAATTAACTCAAATAGATCTCTTCGAACAGCATTTCGGGCATCAAGATGAGCTCAAATGAAAATGATGCAATAAGATGAAATGATGTACTCTCTGAGAAGAACATTTTGATATGCTACACGCCCTAAACGGATCTACGGATGCAAAGTTACGGCATGATGAAATATGCAATATAGTTAGGGTTTCGGGAGAAAGTCAACCGAGGCAAATATCCCAGATCTAGATCCAGATCGTGCACGGGAACCGATGCGCTCGCCGGAGAAGCTCAGAGTCACCGGAGATGTCGCCGGACTTGGCACTCGCCGAAGCTCGTCGGGGGCTTGGTGAGGAGGGCATCGACCGGAGGGTTCGCCGGAGTAGGGGAGGAGGAGTTTGCCGGTGCGGGCGTGCGGCGGACGCGGTGTACCGCGGGTGTGGTTCGCCGGCGCCGGCGGCCGGAGTTGTAGCCGGTGGCAGAGCTGGGAGGCGAAGGGAGATGGCGGCCGGGCCCGGGAGGGCCTCCCGCGGGCCGGGCGGGCCGCGGCGGATGAGGTGCTGGCGGTGCCATGTGGCGCCCCGTGGTTGGGCGCGGGCGACGGCGCGGAGTGTCCGGCGGCAGACGGACACGTTCGGCGCGGAGAGAAGGGATTTTTAGGGTTTCGGGGGAGAGGAACCGTGGATTTCGGAGGGGGTGATATTTATAGGCATGGAGGGAGCTAGGAATGTTCAGATGAGGTGCGGTTTTCGGCCACGCGATCATGATCAAACGCTCTAGATGATGGAGACTGTTTAGGTGGGTTTTGGGCCAAATTGGAAGGGTGTTGGGCTGCAACACACACGAGGCCTTTTCGGTCCCTCGGTTAACCGTTGGAGTATCAAACGAAGTCCAAATGGTATGAAACTTGACAGGCGGTCTACCAGTAGTAAACCAAGGCCGCATGACAAGTCTTGGTCCAATCCGAAAATGTTTAACACCCGCACATGAAAAGAGGTAGAAAGGGACACCGGGTAACATAGGAGCGCCGGATTGCAAAACGGACAACGGGGAAAATGCTCGGATGCATGAGACGAACATGTATGCAAATGAAATGCACATGATGACATGATATGCAATGCATGACACGCAAGCAATGACAAGGCACATCGGTCACGGGGCGTTACAACAGTCCACCACTACGAGAGGATCTCGTCCCGAGATCTAGAATGGCACCGGAGGGACAACGGAAGAGATAAAGAAGAGGTAAAACTAAGTTGCTCCTTTGACAAACGGGTGAAACCAAAGAACCTTGAAAAGGTTAAGCCATTTCGAGAAAAGAATACAACGGAGATGAACGAAGTTGAAAACACTCCGTTAGGAAAGAGGAACAAGGAAGAACAAATTCGGACAACACTCCGGTTGGAACGGAAGTCAAAAACTTGATAAAATGAAAAGAACTTGAGCAAAAGGGCACAACACTCCGGTTAAAATGGTAAGCATGAAAAGAACATTATCTTTGATGAAACGAGATGATGGTTGAAGAAAGCAACATCACAATGCCTCCGGAACAAAAAGAATAGAAGATATATAATTGTCATAGGAGAATTGAGAAGAAAATGCCAACTTCTGCCACAAAAGAGCTCAAAGAGGCATCTTTAGGGGAAGGGTCGAACGGAGTTGTTGGAACACCAACAACGAAAAGAATAAGCTTGATATGGTCTTATGGAGTACATCTCAAATTATGAGGTGACAACCTGCCACTCACGGGAAAAGAATTGGATTGGTATGAACAAGGAGACGAGGAACTTATTTCACCGGGAGGATAAAGAAGAACTTGGGTCCTTTATAAGCACCATAATAGCAACAATCCTTAGGGAAAACTTTAGGTGAAGTATAACCCAAGATAACTCCAACGAAGAGGTTGATGGATTTAAAATACCCCATTCTCGATAACTTGTGAAACATGAAACAACTCAAATTATCAAGAATGACATAATACCATCTGCGATAATATGGTAGAAAGAATTGCACTCCTGATTGCAAGATGAAGAAACTTAAGCTCCTTAGAAAAGAATCTTGATGAACGCTTCGAGAAGGGAATAAATCCTTGATGAACCATCATGTATAGCCTCCATGAAGAAACTCCGGTAAGAAAAGAATAACAAGAAAAAGAAATTGAAAACACAAGGTGAACCCTTGCAATGATTTAGATGGATCTCCGTGGTAATTAGAGCTTGGAACTCCAGGAAAGAAAAGACAAGGCAAGTCGAACTGAGAATATGATGTGATGAACCACTCCGGAAAAAGGAATTAATCACTTGGATGGAACAAGAATAAGAATTATGTTATGTGTATCCTTCAACTATTTAATTGCTGACAAGCAACGGATTTGGCATACTACTTATCCTCATAGAAAAAGATTAAGAGAGATATAGCGCAAACTTGAGAAGGTCTTCAACGATCCACCGTTAGAGTTTGGGGCAACGAATACATAGACATGATAAACGAAGGAAGAAGAAACTCTTGAACGAACCACCGGTAAGAATTGAAAATGAACGAAGAGAAGATAAAGAAACACCGGGAAGAATTATAAAATGAACGAAGATGCTTGAGAGGATTTAGATACATGAGAACGAAGAGATCACGAGCCGATTAAAGATCACTTGAACGAAGCACCGATAAAATTTGGAGAATGATAGCTGACAGCTGAGAATGAATAAATCTTAGATGATGGGCTCCGGATGAACAACCTGAAAAGGCTCCTGAATTGCTCCGGATGGATAAAAAGAATTCTCACAATCAAACAATTATGAGAGGATGGCAGAGAATGGGGCAAGATTTAAAAGAAACTCTTCTTCGGTCTCGGAATCTGTGATGACGAGAAACACCACCAATAATTGTAGAGGCACTCCGGGAGAATCAAACGCGAAGAGATTGAGCCAACAATGAAAAGAATTCGACAGATCTTGGAGAAAACATAAGACTGATGATAACTCATTCTTACGTCAAACTTCGATAAGAAATTTGAGGATAGCTCCGGGAAAATAAGAAGAGTGAGGTAAGATCCTGGGAAAAGACCTGTGGGTTAGGGACCACTGAAAAGAAACATCGTTGAAATGATTAAAAAGAGAGGTTGCACCGGTTGAATTAAAAGACTTGAGATACCAACCTCGAAAGATCTTGAATGAATGCAAAGTTGAAAACACGAATCTTCGAGATATCTTGAGCACTCCGGAACAACTAAATAACGATAAGTGAATGAATATGAGGTGCACCAGCATGAGAAGGTATTTGAAATGAGGAAAAAGGATATGATCAACACCAAAGCTTGATTTGAATCCACCGGAGAAGAAAAGAATGAAGAATGACGAACTTGAGGCTCCGTTAGTATCTTCATGAGAATCACCGGATAAGAATATTGAAAGAAACGAATGGAGAGACTTCCATCGATAACATGGATGCCTGATAAAGAAATCTTAGTCCTTCAAGAAAAAGGGTGGGTGGGCGGGAAAAAAAAGGCAACATGGAGACGGATGAAACAAACACCATTGAGAAGAACTGATACTAGATCTTGCGAATGTTGAAAATGGTCGGATCCGCTTGAAGATAAGCACACCGGTTGAAAAGGTTTGACATGACAATCTCGATTATCATGAAGGATTGGTATTCACAACGGAGTATGAGAACACCACTTAGTAAAGGTATGGAATCAACATTTGGCTTCGAAGCAACTCGAATACCACAACTCAAAACAAACAAAGGATTGGCTTGCAAGATAGGCCGGAACAAACATCTGATAGAGATTTCATCCGAAGTTTTCGTGGTGGGGCCTACACGGGCTCGATCATATAGCACCATCATGTACAAGGCAGTGCACATGACATACGAAGCGTCCCCGAGTCGGCATAGCCAAGGACTCTTTAAGACACAACGAGACCACTGTAAAACGAACCATGGATAGGCGGACCACTAGACGTCGAACCCTAATTTCATATCATACATCTTTCGGAAAGATATCCTAAGATCTACTTGAATTCCCACTTATGAAACTCCCGAACCTTTTTGGTTATGCAATCAGGTGTTGGGGATACAGGGGAAGCATAATATCTCACCCAAATCTAACAAATCCTACATCCAGCTGTATCCATCCTTCAACACATAACCGAGAAAACTTTGGAAATCGTCTACCTCAACCTTCAAAAAGCATTCGTTATACAAGTTATGGCAATACTCCCGAACTCCACCCCCAGTACTGGGTGGCGTCGAGGTTATCTCACCAACAACTGCATAAAAGAGATTTTTTATGTCGGTGAACAAAACTCAGGTATTCCAGAACTGCAACGATAAAATTGTGACGACAACACCTCGGAGCTCAACTCCCCGGGACACTGCCACAACCCCTAAATGACAGGAGGCACCAAGAACAATGTTCTCGTCACAAATCCATCGGAACAATTCCAAGATACCCGCGTGATCCTAAATTTTTTTTTAGTGAAATTTGAGAAGAGAAGAGTCAAAACTCTACGTCAGGATGTTTTGCCAGAGCGATGAGGGGACTGGGGAGTAAAAAGAATTCCTAAACTCTCCGATATATAATTCCTAAATGACTCAAAACATTTTTTTTCTAGACTCAACAACGGCTGCTAATTCGATCAAGCAGTGGGGGGCTCCTAAGGTCGGGGAAGGCTCTGATACCAACTTGTAACACCCTCGATGGGGCTATAGCTCCTACATGTCGAAGCACGACTTAGAGACATAACCACATTGAAAGCAATGTCGCAAGTAAGGTAATCTTCACAACAACCCATGTAAATAGATAATAAGGGGAAAAGTACATAGTTGGCTTACACTCGCCACGTCACACAAAGTACACAAATAGCATTACATCATCCAATACAATCATGGTCCGACTACGGTACCAAAATAAAAGATCAACCCCAACATGCGACATGGTCCCGATCGCCCCAACTGGGCACCACTACTGATCATCAGGGAAAGCCACATAGTAACAGCGTGAGTCTTCGTCGAACTCCCACTTGAGCTCAAGCGCATCATCTGGAACGGAGTCATCAGGCCCTGCATCTAGTTTGGAAGTAATCTGTGAGCCACGGGGACTTAGCAATCTCGCACCCTCGCAATCAAGACTATTTAAGCTTATAGGTAAAGGCAAGGTCATATGTGGAGCTGCAGCAAGCGACTAGCATATATGGTGGCTAACCTGTTCGCAAAAGAAAATGAGAAGAGAAGGCAAAGCACGAAGGAAGAACTAGAGAACAACCTACGGCAAACATTACTCCAACACCGTGTTCACTTCCCGGACTCCGCCGAGAAGAGACCATCACGGCAACACACTCAGTTGATTCATTTTAATTAAGTTAAGGTTCAAGTTATCTACAACCGGATATTAACAAATTCCCATCTGCCCATAACCGCGGGCACGGCTTTCGAAAGTTCAAAACCCTGCAGGAGAGTCCCAACTTAGCCCATGATAAGCTCTCACGGTCAACAAAGGATATACCTTCTCCCGAGACATTCCGATCAGACTCGTTATCCCGGTTCTACAAGACAACTTCGACAAGTTAAAACAAATCCAGCAACACCGCCCGAATGTGCCAACAAATCCTGATAGGAGCTGCACATATCTCGTTCTCAGGGCACACTCAGATGAGAAATCCGTACAACTAAAACCAAACCTCGAGTTTCCCCGAGGGGGCGCTGCACAGGGCTCTAGTTTGGACCAACACTCAGAGGAGCACTGGCCCGGGGGGTTTAAATAAGATGACCCTTGGGCTCCGGAAACCAAGGGAAAAAGAGGCTAGGTGGAAAATGGTAAAACCAAGGTTGGGCATTGCTGGAAGAGTTTTATTCAAGGCGATTTGTCAAGGGGTTCCCATTATTACCCAATCGCGTAAGGAACGCAAAATCCGGGAACATATCACCGATATGACGGAAACTAGGGCGGCAAGAGTGGAACAAAACACTAGGCAAAAGGCCGAGCCTTCCACCCTTTACCAAGTATATAGATGCATTAAGATAACAAGATAATATAGTGATATCCCAACAAGAAAAATAATGTTCCAACAAGGAACGATCTCCAATCTTCACCTGCAACTATCAACGCTATAAGAGGGGCTGAGCAAAGCGGTAACATAGCCAATCAACGGTTTGCTAGGACAAGGTGGGTTAGAGGTTTGACCTGGCAATTTGGGGAGGCATTATAAGCAAGTGGTAGGCATCGTAGCATAGGCATAGCAAAAGAGCGAGCATCTAGCAAAGCAAAGATAGAAGTGATTTTGAGGGTATGATCATCTTGCCTGCAAAGTTGTCAGAGTTGACTGGATCCTTAAAAGCAAACTCAACGGGCTCCTCGTTAGAGAACTCGTCTCCCGGCTCTACCCAAACAAGACAAACAAGCAAAAGGAACACAATCAACCACGTGCAAATGCTCGAACAACATGATGCAAACATGGTATGCTATGCGGGATGCGATATGTGATGCATATGCAAGATTTGACAAGGAATGATTGAACCTGGCCTCAACTTGGAAATCCAAGAGTGCCACTGGAAAGGTGAGGTGATTTCGGTTGAAACCGAAATAAAGAACACCGGAATCGGAGACACGGTTTGGAAATGGCAAGCAAAACAAATATGGCACCGGTCTGCGATAAACAGCAAGTAGCCATCTAAATGCATCAAGATAATTATGCTACAGCACTCAAACATGACAACAATATACATGGCAGGGATCCACTCATAATGCTTGATAAAAGATGAACACTGAGCTACGGCCAATTCATCCATTAACAGTTCAAACAAGCATGGCATAAATGCAAATGATTAACACAAGCCTGGAATTTCAGATCAGGTAGCACACTTTGGAGCACGAAAACTACATGCTACAGGAACTTAACATGGCAAAGCAAGGCACGGCATGGAGCTACTCAAAGAGCTTAACAAAATTCCCTAAGTGACCTTGAGCAAAAAGGGATAAGAAAATACAATTGCAAGCATGTGAACATGGCAAAAACATAAACAGATTACAGACTTAGCGAAAAACTGGAGCATGCAAATCTGTTAACGAGTAGGCATGTTTATGAGCTCGATGCACTCACTACAGAGCAAGACATGACAATCTAAGAATTCACCCATCAAGAATACATATTATATATGCTAGACATGGCAAGAACAACAACATAGCATGCACGGATCAACAACAACATCCTCGGTAAAATCGCTAACAAGTAGACAATCTGTCAGGATTAACGAAATAGCAAAAGTAGAGCTCGATTGACTCAAGCTAGGTTGCTCCATAATTGCAAACAAAGACATGGATGGACAGAGCACCACAATATTAACAAATCATCCTTACTAATCATCCTCAAAAGAGGCACGGATCACTAGGAAACAACATGAACATATGGCATATTGACAAAAGCAGATCAAGGACTTAGTGTAATTTCTAAGTCCCTGAAATCAGCATTAACGAATGCACTACTTTGCAAGCTTGTGCTAGTCACCACACATATCACAAAAATACATGGTAAGCACCTCTGTAGAGATGGCAAAGCATATAACAAAACTCATGAAGAGCTCAGAAGCATATCATGCACACATTAATCATGGCAAAAATGACAAATAGCTATTTGGTGCAGCAGATCTAACAATTAACTCAAATAGCTCTCTTCGAACAGCATTTCGGGCGTCAAGATGAGCTCAAATGAAAATGATACAATGAGATGAAATGATGTACTCTCTGAGATGAACAGTTTGATATGCTACACGCCCAAAATGGATCTACAGATGCAAAGTAACAGTACGATGAAATATGCAATATAGTTAGGGTTTCGGGAGAAAGTCAACCGAGACAAATATCCCAGATCTAGATCCAGATCGTGCACGAGAACCGATGCGCTCGCCGGAGAAGCTCGGAGTCGTCGGAGATGTCGTCGGACTTGGCACTCGCCGGAGCTCGTCGGGGGCTTGGTGAGGAGGGCGCCGGCCGGAGGGTTCGCCGGAGTGGGGGAGGAGGAGTTTGCCGGTGCGGTGGACGCGGTGTACCGCGGGTGGGGTTCGCCGGCGCCGGCGGCCGGAGTTGTCGCCGGTGGCGGAGCTGGGCTGCGAAGGGAGACGGCGGCCGGGCCCGGGAGGGCCTCCCGCGGGCCGGGCGGGCTGCGGCGGATGAGGTGCTGGCGTTGCCACGTGGCGCCCCGTGGTTGGGCGCGGGCGGCGGCGTGGCGTGTCTGGCGGCGGACGGATACGTCCCGCGAGGAGAGAGGGTATTTTTAGGGTTTCGGGGGAGAGGAACCGTGGATTTCGGAGGGGTGATATTTATAGGCATAGAGGGAGCTAGGAGTGTCCAAATGAGGTGCGCTTTTCGGCCACGCGATCGTGATCGAACGCTCTAGATGATGGAGAATGTTTAGGTGGGTTTTGGGCCAAATTGGAAGGGTGTTGGGCTACAACACACACGAGGCCTTTTCGGTCCCTCAGTTAACCATTGGAGTATCAAACGAAGTCTAAATGGTACGAAACTTGACAGGCGGTTTACCGGTAGTAAACCAAGGCCGCATGACAAGTCTCGGTCCAATTCGAAAACGTTTAACACCCACAAATGAAAAGAGGTAGAAAGGGACACCGGGTGACATAGGAGCGCCAGATTGCAAAATGGACAACAGGGAAAATGCTCGGATGCATGAGACGAACATGTATGCAAATGAAATGCACATGATGACATGATATGCAATGCATGACACGCAAGCAATGACAAGGCAACAACAACGAATAACTGGAGGACACCTGGCACATTGGTCACGGGGCGTTACATGTATCAACTCCCCCAAGCTTAGACCTTGCTTGTCCTCAAGCGAAAGCTGAAATCGAAAAATATGTCCACATGTTTGGAGATAGAGGTGTCGATAAAAGTAAAATACGGACATGAGGGCATCATGATCATTCTTAGAACAGCAACTTACATAATTCTTGTCATATGATTTGTTATGCTAGAGTAATAATTCAATCACAATTTCAAGTATGAATCGTAAACTTCATTGAAAACTAACAAACTATAATCTGAGTCATTGGAGCAATTGCAATTTATCATAACATAGGAAAGATTCAATATATAAGAGCTTTTCAGGAAGTCCACATACTCAACTATCATATAGTCTTTCACAATTGTTGACACTCATGCAATACTTATGTGTATGGAGTTTTAATCGGACACAGAGAAAGATAGGGGCTTATAGATTTGCCTCCCAATGTTTTACCTCAAGGGTAATGTCAACAATAATAGTTCATGAAAACTCACATCCAATTAGCCATATATACCAGGATCTTTCCAACATATTGTGCTTGCCAAAGGATAAAATGTAAAAAGGAAGGGTGAAGATCACCATGACTCTTATGCAAGGTAGGAGATAAAAGTAAAAGATAGGCCCTTCGCAGAGGGAAGTAGAGGTTGTCATGCACTTTTATGGTTGAATGCACAAAATCTTAATGCGAAAGAACGTCACTTTATATTTCCACTTGTGATATGGACCTTTATTATGCAGTCTGTCGCTTTTATTTCTTCCATATCTCACGATCGTATAAAGCTTATTTTCTCCCACACTAATAAGTCATACATATTTAGAGAGCAAGTTTTATTGCTTGCACCGATGACAACTTAATTGGAGGATCTTACTCAATCCATTGGTAGGTATGGTGGACTCTCATGGCAAAACTGGTTTAAGGGTATTTGGAAGCACAAGTAGTACCTCTACTTGGTGCGATGAATTTGGCTAGCATGAGGGGGAAAGGAAATCTCAACCATGTTGGATGATCCATGACAATATAATTTATCTCAGATGTAAGAAAACATAACCCATTACGTTGTCTTCCTTGTCCAACGTCAACTCTATAGCATGTCATGTTTTAATAAGTGCTCACAATCATAAAAGATGTCCAAGATAGCATATTTATATGTGAAGACCTCTCTTTCTTTATTACTTCCTATTAATTGCAACGATGACCAAAACTATGTTTTTCAACTCTCAACAACTTTTATTCATCATACTTTTTCTATGTGAGCTCATTACTCTCCATAATATCCATATGATCTCTTTGTTTCCTTTTTTTATTCTTTATCTTTTCTTTTATTCACTTAGGATCATGGCAAAATAATCAAGCCCTTGACTCAACACTAATCTTTATTATATATAGCTCACGGACTCGATTACATAGAGGGATCATAAAGCAAAACTCATAACTAGATAATGCCATAAACTTTATTATACTAGATCAAGATATTACCAAAAGGATCGAACTAAGAAAAACGATAAAGATAAAAGTGATGGTGATACGATACCGGGGCACTCCCCCAATCTTGGCAGTTGCCATGGGGAGTGCCCATACCCATGTGATTATGTCTCCTTTGTTGGTGAAGAAGGTGGAGTTATTAATGATGGATAGTGGCACATCGAGCGTAGGAGGTCTTCTAACTTCATTTGCGCTTGAGGACAGAATTTTGGTCCCTTAGGTCCTCGATCTCCTGTTCCAGGCTCAGTATCTTTTTGCATAGTTCCTGCTTGTTTTCCCGCAATAGGCGAAAAGGGATAAACTCGATCTTAGGTTTCTTTACTCTATCCGGGAGGCTTGACTTTTTGAACTCCACATGCATGTCCCCAGGTTGAGGTAGTGGGACTTCATCTTCATCTGAGCTCGTCTCCTCCTTTCCCTTGGATTCATAGTCCTCTTCTTCTTCCGTAGTCCAACCACAATGCTCCACATCCCCATAGACCTTAGGATCTGCAAGGTAATCAGCCACATAGCTTTCTCCCTTCCAAATCCTAGGACAACATGTTGCTCTGTCTGTGGCAGGACAACTCAAAACAAAGACAAGAGATATTTGTGTGATACGGGAGTCAAAACCTCCGGGAGATTATATAATGAATTTTTACCGACCAAATTACGTGTCGTGTATGAAAACGGAGTCCGGAGAACGCACGAGGTGCCCACGAGGTAGGGGGCGCGCCCTCCACCCTCGTGGAGGCCTCGTGTCCTTCCCGGACTACTTCTTATTTTTCTATTTTTCTAAATATTCCAAAACGGAGAAATATTGCCTTAAAAACTGTTTTGGAGTCGGTTTACTTACCGTACCACATACCTATTACTTTTCGGAGTCTGAAACGTTCCGAAAAGTGTCCCTTGTGTATTCCTCCGGGGTTACAGTTTCAATAACATTAGTTTTAACATTTAAGGGATTACCTGAGATATAATGTTTGATTCTTTGACCGTTAACCACCTTTCGATTTGTGCCTTCGAAGTTGTTGATTTTTATGGCACCGGAACGATAGACCTCCTCGATAACGTAAGGATCTTCCCATTTAGAGAGAAGTTTTCCTGCAAAAAATCTTAAACGAGATTTGTATAGCAATACATAATCACCTACATTAAACTCACGCTTTTGTATCCTTTGATCATGCCATCTTTTAACTTTTTCTTTAAACAACTTGGCATTTTCGTAGGCTTGGGTTCTCCATTCATCGAGTGAGCTAATATCAAATAACCTCTTCTCACCGGCAAGTTTAAAATCATAATTGATCTCTTTAATAGCCCAATATTCCTTGTGTTCTAGTTCGAGAGGTAAGTGACATGCTTTTCCATAAACCATTTTGTACGGAGATATACCCATAGGATTTTTATATGCAGTTCTATAGGCTCATAATGCATCATCAAGTTTCTTGGACCAATTCTTTCTAGACCTATTAACAGTCTTTTGCAAAATTAATTTGAGCTCCCTATTACTCAATTCTACTTGACCACTAGACTGCGGGTGATAAGGGGATGCAATTCTATGATTAACATCATACTTAGCAAGCATTTTACGAAAAGCACCATGAATAAAATGTGAACCATCATCAATCAATAAATATATAGGGACTCCAAATCTTGGAAAAATAACTTCTTTAAGCATTTTAATAGAAGTGTTATGATTAGCCCTACTAGTTTTTTTTTGATAGAAAGACTGTAAGGGAACCCCCTACAGTATAATTGGTGCAACAAACCCAAATTGCAAGTACCAAGCCTTGAACCTGGGTGGGTGGGAAGGCATCAGCCCCTTCCCACCACTAGGCTATGCCTTAGTCTGCTTCAGCACTACTAGTTGGAATAGCTTCTACCCATTTAGTAACGTAATCAACAGCAACTAAAATATGTGTATATCCATTAGAGGAAGGAAAAGGCCCCATATAGTCAAAGCCCCAAACATCAAATGGTTCAATAACGAGTGAATAGTTCATAGGCATTTCTTGATGTCTACTAACATTACCAATTATTTGACATTCATCACAAGATAAGACAAACTTACGGGCATCCTTGAAGAGAGTAGGCCAATAAAAACCAGATTGCAATACCTTATGTGCAGTTCTATCTCCAGCATGGTGTCCTCCATAAGCTTCAGAGTGACACTTGCGTAGGATCTATTCATGTTCATGCTCAGGCACACAACGTCTAATAACACCATCTACTCCTTCTTTATAAAGATTTGGTTCATCCCAAAAGTAATGCCTCAAATCATAGAAGAACTTTTTCTTTTGCTGATATGTGAAACTAGGTGGTATAAACTTAGCGGCAATGTAATTAGCATAATCAGCATACCATGGAGCAGTATGACAAGCATTTATGACATTTAATTGCTCATCAGGAAAGCTATCATTAATAGGTAGTGGGTCATCAAGCACATTTTCTAACCTAGACAAGTTGTCTGCAACGGGGTTCTCAGCTCCCTTTCTATCAACAGTATGTAAGTCAAATTCTTGTATCAAGAGAACCCATCTAATAAGTCTAGGTTTAGCATATTTCTTTTCCATAAGATATTTAATAGCAGCATGATCAGTGTGAATAGTTACTTTAGAATCAACAATATAAGGTCCGAACTTATCATAAGAAAATACAACTGCTAAGAATTCTTTTTCAGTAGTAGAATAATTTCTTTGAGCATTGTCTAGGGTTTTACTAGCATATTGAATAACGTTTAATTTCTTATCAACTCTTTGCCCTAGAACACCACCTACAGCATAATCACTAGCATCACACATAATTTCAAAGGGTAAATTCCAATCAGGTGGCTGAACAATAGGTGCATAGATGAATGCTTTCTTAAGTATTTCAAATGCTTCTACACAATCATCATCAAAGACAAATGGTATATCCTTTTGTAATAAATTAGTCAGAGGCCGAGAAATTTTTGAGAAGTCCTTAATGAACCTCCTATAAAATCCGGCGTGACCAAGGAAACTTCTTATACCTTTGATGTCCTTGGGGCATGGCATCTTTTCAATAGCATCAACCTTGGCTTTATCAACTTCAATACCTCTTTCTGAAACTTTATGCCCCAAGACAATAACTTCATTAACCATAAAGTGGCACTTTTCTCAATTAAAGACAAGATTCGTTTTTTCACATCTCTGCAAAACTCGATCAAGGTTGCTCAAGCAATCATCAAAAGAAGATCCATAGACGGAGAAATCATCCATGAAAACCTCACAAATCTTTTCATAAAAGTCAGAGAATATAGCCATCATGCATCTTTGAAAGGTAGCAGGGGCATTACATAAACCAAAAGGCATACGTCTATAAGCAAAAGTACCAAAAGGGCAAGTAAAAGTAGTCTTTGATTGATCCTTGGCTGACATAGGTATTTAAGAGAAGCCAGAGTAACCGTCTAGAAAGCAAAAATGTGTATGTTTGGATAATCTTTCTACCATTTGATCGATAAAAGGTAAGGGGTAATGATCCTTTTTAGTGGCCTTATTTAATTTGCGGAAATCAATTACCATCCTATAACCTGTAATAATTCTTTGAGGAATCAATTCATCTTTATCATTAGGAATGACAGTAATACATCCCTTCTTAGGGACACAATGGACAGGACTTGCCCACTGAATATCACCAACGGGATAAATTATACCTGCCTCAAGGAGCTTTAGTATTTCCTGTCTTACCACTTCTTTCATTTTAGGATTCAGTTGTCGTTGATGATCATGAACTGGTTTAGCATCTTCTTCCAAATTTATTTTATGTTGTCATAGAGTGGGACTAATGCCCTTAAGATCATCAAGAGTATACCCAATAGCAGCACGGTGCTTCTTCAGAGTTTTCATAATCTCTCTTCCTCATGCTTTGAAAGGTTAGCACTAATAATAACATGATATATCCTTTTCTCATCAAGATAAGCATATTTAAGAGTATCAGGCAATGGTTTAAGCTCAAACACGGGATCACCCTTGGGTGGAGGAGGATCCCCTAGGATTTCAACAGGCAAATTGTGTTTCAGAATAGGTTCCTATTTAAAGAATACTTCATCTATTTCCCTTCTTTCATCCATAAACATATCATTTTCATGGTCTAGCAAATATTTTTCTAAAGGACCACTAGGAGATACGGCAATAGAAGCAAGACCAATAATTTCATCCTTACTAGGTAATTCTTCTTCACGGTGTTGTCTACTAAATTTAGAGAAATTAAATTCATGAGACATATCATCTAAACCGATAGTACCAATATCCTTTTTGCAATATATCTTAGCATTAACAGTGTTCAATAAGGGTCTACCATATATAATGGGACAAAAGCTATCTTGTGGGAAACCAAGAACAAGAAAATCAGCAGGATATTTAGTTTTCCCACACAAGACTTCAACATCTCTAACAATTCCCATTGGTCAAATAGTATCTCTATTGGCAAGTTTAATTGTGACATCAATATCTTCTATCTCAGCAGGTGCAATATCATGCATAATTTCTTTGTATAAGTTGTAAGGTATTGCACTAGCACTAGCACCCATATCACATAAGCCATGATAACAATGATCTCCTATTTTAACAGAAATAACAGGCATGCCTACCACAGGTATATTTTTATCTTTAGCACAAGGTTTAGCAATTCTAGCAGTCTCATCAAGGAAATGAATAGCATGCCCATCGATATTATCAGACAAGAGATCTTTAACAATAGTAATATCAGGTTCAACTTTAATTTGCTCAGGAGGTGTATAAGTTTTAATATTGCTTTTATGAACCATAGTTGAAGCTTTAGCATGATCCCTTATCCTGACAGGGAAAGGTGGTTTCTCAACATAAGAAGTAGGAACAATAGGATCATTATAACTGATAGTCTTTTCTTCAACTTTAATAGGTGCAGCTACTTTTACATCTATGGGAGGATGATATTTAAGCCACTTCTCCTTGGGGAGATCAACCTAAGTAGCAAAAGATTCACAGAAAGAAGCTACTATTTCAGAGTCAAGTCCATATTTAGTGCTAAATTTACGGAAAACATCGGTATCCATATTAGTTTTAACACAATCAAATTTAGGTGTCATACCTGACTCCTTACCTTCATCGAGGTCCCAGTCTTCATAGATGCGTTTAATTCTTTCCAATAAATCCCATTTGAATTCAATAGTCTTCATCATAAAAGAGCCAGCACAAGAAGTATCAAGCATGGTGCGATTGTTATCAGAAAGCCGAGCATATAAATTTTGAATAATCATCTCTCTTGAGAGCTCACGATTGGGGCATGAATATAACATTGATTTAAGCCTCCCCCAAGCTTGAGCGATGCTTTCTCCTTAGCGAGGCCAAAAATTATATATATAATTGCGATCACGATGAACAAGATGCATAGGATAAAAATTCTGATGAAATTCCAATTTCAATCGTTTGTAGTTCCATGACTGAGGGAGTCCTGGATTAGGGGGTGTTCGGATAGCCGGATTATACCTTCAGCCGGACTCCTGGACTATGAAGATACAAGATTGAAGACTTCGTCCCATGTCCGGAAGGGACTTTCCTTAGCGTGGAAGGCAAGCTTGGCGATACGGATATGAAGATCTCCTACCATTGTAACCGACTCTATGTAACCCTAACCCTATCCCGTGTCTATATAAACCGGAGGGTTTTAGTCCGTAGGACAACATACACATCAACAATCATACCATAGGCTAGCTTCTAGGGTTCAGCCTCCTCGATCTCGCGGTAGATCTACTCTTGTACTACCCATATCATCAATATTAATCAAGCAGGACATAGGGTTTTACCTCCATCGAGAGGGCCCGAACCTGGGTAAAACTTCGTGTCCCTTGCCTCCTGTTACCATCCGGCCTAGACGCACAGTTCGGGACCCCCTACCCGAGATCCGCCGGTTTTGAAACCGACATTGGTGCTTTCATTGAGAGTTCCTCTATGTCGTCACCGTCAGGCTCGATGGCTCCTACGATCATCGATAGCAATGCAGTCCAGGGTGAGACCTTCCTCCCCGGATAGATCTTCGTCTTCGGCGGCTTCGCACTTCGGGCCAATTCGCTTGGCCGTCTGGAGCAGATCGAAAGCTACGCCCCTGGCCGTTAGGTCAGATTTGGAAATTTAAACTACACGACTGACATCCGCGGGGACTTGATCTTCGACGGATTCGAGCCACTGCCGAGCGCGCCGCACTGTCATGACGAGCATGATCTAATTCTGCCACCGAACAGTGCCCTGGAGGCCACACCCACATCGGCTCCGACCCTTAATTCGGAGCCAACTGCGCCGATCGAGGATGGGCGGTTGGACGCCACCTCGGGGGCTGCGACCCCAACGGCGATTGAGCCAAGCACCAGCCCCGTACTCTGCGAGACTCGTGACTCCAAGGAGCCGGACTCCTCTCCGGAATTCGAACCCTCCGCGCCCCTAACGATCGAATCCGATTGGGCGCCAATCATGGAGTTCACTGCCGCGGACATCTTTCAGCGCTCGCCTTTTGGCGATATCCTGAAGTCACTGAAGTCTCTCTCTTTATTAGGAGAGCCCTGGCCGGACTACGGTCAGCAAGGTTGGGGTACGGACGATGAAGAAATTCAAAGCCCTCCCACCACCCACTTTGTAGCCACTGTCGACGACTTAACCGACATGCTCGACTTTGACTCCGAAGACATCGACAGTATGGACGCCAATGAAGGAGATGATGAAGAATCAGCGCCTACTAGCCCCTGGAAAGCCACCTCGTCGTATGACAAATACATGGTGGACACCCCAAAAGAGGGAGATGGTGATGGAACAGCGGAGGATGACCCCTCCAAGAAACAGCCTAAGCGTCGGCGTCAGCGGCGCCGCTCAAAATCCCGCCAAAACAAACACGGTGATTCCAGCACGGGAGATAATAATACTCCGGAAAGCACCAAAGAAAACCCCCTCCAGCAAGATTTAGCATAGGAGGATGGAGAAACCAGCCCTCATGAGAGAGCGGCAGACAGAGAGGTCGAGGACGATAATTATATGCCTCCCTCCGAAGATGAGGCAAGCCTCGACGACGACGAATTCGTCATGCCAGAGCATTTTCGACGCAAGCTTATGGCCGCGGCAAGAAGCCTCAAGAAAAAACAGCAACAACTTAGAGCTGATCAAGATTTGCTAGTCGACAGATGGACTGAAGTCCTTGCGGCCGAAGAGCATAAACTCGAACGCCCCTCCAAGAGCTACCCAAAGCGCAGGTTGCTACCCCGATTAGAGGAGGAAGCACTTGATGCGGCCGACCGACCACCTCGTGGCCGCGACAGAGAGGCCTCTCGGCCCTCCACTCAAGCCGCACCCCGTACCAAGGCACGGGAATATGCGTCGGACTTACGAGACATGTTGGAGGACAAGACAAGGAAAACAAGATCGATCTACGGATCGCGTGGGCGCCCCACGGCTCGAGACGGCAACCGTCACGCCAGCCACAAATTCGGCAGGGCCGAACACAGTAGACAAGCCTCACTGGAGCTACGTCATGATATAGCCCAATACAGAGGCGCCGCACACCCACTATGCTTTACAGACGAAATAATGGATCATCAAATCCCCGAGGGTTTCAAACCCATAAACATCGAATCATATGATGGCACAACAGATCCTGTGGTATGGATCGAGGATTATCTCCTTCATATCCACATGGCCCGCGGCGATGATTTCCACGCCATCAAATACCTCCCACTCAAGCTTAAAGGACCAGCTCGGCATTGGCTTAATAGCTTGCCAACAGGATCAATCAGTTGTTGGGAGGACCTGGAATCCGCATTCCTCGACAATTTCCAGGGCACTTATGTGCGACCCCCAGACGCCGATGACCTAAGTCACGTAATTCAGCAGCCAGAGGAATCGGCCAGGCAATTCTGGACATGGTTCCTAACAAAGAAAAATCAAATAGATGACTGTCCGGACGCTGAGGCCCTAGCAGCCTTCAAACACAATATCCGTGACGAGTGGCTAGCCCGGCACCTTGGACAGGAAAAGCCAAAATCTATGGCAGCACTCACGACACTCATGACCCGCTTTTGCACGGGAGAAGACAGCTGGCTTGCTCGTAGCAACAATATGACCAAGAACCCTGGCAATTCGGACACCAGGGACAGTAGTGGCAGGTCACGTCGCAACAAGCAGAAGCGCCGCATTAACGGCGACAATGCTGAGGATACGGCAGTTAATGCCTGATTCAGAGGCTCTAAATCCGGTCAGCGGAAAAAGCCATTCAAAAGGAATCCTAGGGGCTCGTCCAGTTTGGACCGAGTACTCGACCGCTCGTGCCAGATACATGGCACCCCCGAAAAGCCAGCCAATCACACCAACAGGGATTGTTGGGTGTTCAAGTAGGCAGGCAAGTTGAACGCCGAAAATCAAGACAAGGGGCTGCATAGCGATGACGACGAGGAGCCCTGGCTGCCGAACAACAGTGGACAGAAGGGTTTTCCCCAACAAGTGCGGACGGTGAACATGATATATGCAACCCACGTCCCCAAAAGGGAGCGGAAGCGCGCGTTAAGGGACGTATACGCGGTAGAGCCAGTCGCCCCAAAGTTCGACCCATGGTCCTCCTGCCCGATCACCTTTAATCGAAGGGACCATGCCACTAGCATCCGTCATGGAGAATTCGCCGCATTGGTTCTAGACCCAATTATTGATGGATTTCATCTCACTAGAGTCCTTATGGACGGCGGCAGCAGCCTGAACCTGCTTTACTAGGATACAGTGCGGAAAATGGGCATAGATCCCTCGAGGATTAAGCCCACAAAAATGACCTTTAAAGGCGTAATACCAGGTGTAGAGGCCAACTGTACAGGCTCAGTCACACTTGAAGTGGTCTTCAGATCTCCGGATAATTTCCGAAGCAAGGAGTTAATCTTCGACATAGTCCCGTTTCGCAGTGGTTATCACGCACTGCTCAGGCGAACCGCATTCGCTAAGTTCAATGCGGTACCGCATTACGCATACCTTAAGCTCAAGATGCCAGGCCCTCGAGGAGTAATTACGGTCAATGGAAACACCGAACGCTCCCTCCGAACGGAGGAGCACATGGAGGCCCTTGCAGCGGAAGTACAAAGCAGCCCCTCCAGGCAGTTCTCCAATCCGGCCACTAAACGACCGGACATCGTCAAGCGTGCCCGGAGTAACCTACAACAAGACCGCCTGGCACGATCCGTGCAGGCGTAGCAATGTGTCCCCAACCCCAACCCTCGCAAAAAGGCGACGCCAGTACTTCGCGTAAATAACTACGCTCTAGAGATATCATGGGCACAGGGGGAGGGACACCAGCACACGGCTTAAACCGTACCAGGGGCTGCCGATTTTTTAATTTTCTCTTACTTTCAGGACTCCATCCTTCGGAAGGCCTGTTCGGCAGTTCAATTGCCGCACAAACGATGCAAGAACTAGGTAAGCAGACAAGCCATGCCGCATTACGGAACTCCCAGGTGGTCTCTATCACGAGCAGTATACCCGTTCCGCATACTATTCCACAGCTTGCCCCTGAAGCAGACATGTTAACTAGTCCAACCTTCCACTTATCGCATTACTTGTATCGTTCTGCCTTGATCGCACCCCTTTTTAATAAACAATGCATAGCTTTCGTCTATTTTTGCATTACCTTTTTTCTTTATATATGTTCCTTAACGACATGTTGCACCCGTACATGTTGGTACGGCCAAAATACGCCAGGGGCTTTGGTACCCCTCAATATGGTGTAAGAAGTCCGAACACTTTAACAAGTGCGGCACCCCGAACTTATAGCATTATATGCATCAGCTCCGAATCATGTCTTGGGTCAATAGTTGGGTTTGCCCGGCTCCTCTGTATTGGTGCCTTACGTTCCGCTATATCGGCTAAGGTAGCACTAGGAGAACCACTGCGATTGTACCCCAGTTGAGCTGGGTCGAGCACCTCATTGGAGAAAGCTAAAACTGACTGTCATGATGAAGCGAGAGTTGGTCGCTGTTCGAGAGGTTTTTTCAAGTCCCTAAAGACTTATGCCGCTTAGGGCGAGGAGCCGGCTCTGTCCGGCTAAGGCACGGATAGCGCCCCGAACTCGGTCTTCGGAATACCAGGGGCTTCGCCGAAATTTAAAATTATAGAATTCTATGGCTAAGTGAGAGTGTTCACGAATTATAGTCCGATTGCCTTGTTCGTTGGGCTGAGCGCCTCCCTTGAAGGACCCAAACATGGGAAAAAGAGCGCTCAGGTTTATCCCCGAACACCCCAGCACTAGCGGCACGGGGGCAGAAGCCGACGACTCGCTATCTCTCAGAATTGATAAACAGCCACACAGAAGGTAATATTTTAAATTCCAACAGCATTGCTTAGCGCATATAAAAAAGTTTTCAGCGCACAGGACAAAACGAGCAAGTTTCACTCAAAAATTACATCCCTAGAACATTCATCCGCCACAAGGCAGGCACCCTTCAGAACATCCTTATAGTAATTCTCGGGCTTACGATGCTCTTTCCCCGGTGGTGGCCCGTCCTTCACAAGCTTCTCAGCATCTAGCTTGCCCCAATGCACCTTAGCACGGGCAAGGGCCCTACAAGCACCCTCAATGCAGACGGAGTGTTTGATGACTTCGAGCCTTAGACAGGCCTCCACTAGCCGCTGCACCAGCCCGAAATAGCTCCCAGGTAGAGCCCCTCCAGGCCACAGCCGAACAATGAGGCCCTTCATGTCCTGTTCGGCCGCCTTGTGGAGCTCGACCAGTTGCTTCAGCTGGTCGCTCAGGGGCATGGGGTGTCCGGCCACAGCGTACTGAGACCAGAACACCTTCTCCGTCGAGCTGCCCTCCTCGGCTCGATAGAATCGGCGGCATCGGACACACTCCGGGGAAGATCTGCGAACGCTCCTGGAGAGCTCCGGATTCGGGTAAGTAACAAGTAACTCACGTTTATGTGTTTGCTTTGCATAAAGAATGCCTTACCCGCCGCTATCTTCTTCACCTCATCCAACTCCTGGAGGGTCTTCTGGGATTCGGCCTTTGCAGATTTGGCATTTTCAATAGCCACCGCGAGCTCGGACGCTTGCGTCTTTGAGTCAAGCTCCAAAATCTCATGTTTTTCCATGAGAGTGGAGCTCTTGCCGCACCTTGCCAACCTCGGCCTCATACTTCTCCCGCTCGGTGCGCTCCGAGGCCGCCCTCTTCTCGGCCTCGACCAGCGCTTGCTTAAGGGCCGCCACTTCAGACGTGGCCCCTACAATAGCCACGATAATCTTGTCATTCTTTGCAATTGCACCTTTTTATATATATTTAAAAACAAGGTATTTCTTACCTTCATTATCCTCGATCTGCTTCTTGGCACGCTCGAGCTCTTGCTCGGACCGCTCGAGGTTCTGCTTTAGCGTATCCACTTCCGCAGTCCGTGCTGCGGACGCAAGCAGGGAAGCCTGCATATGCATATTGACTCATTTTTGTTAGACTCCTGCGAATTCTATTTGATCCTCTATTCGGCTTTTCTTCCCGAACGCCAAACAGAGCATCAGGGGGCTACTGTCTATGCGGTACTATTATTTACACATTCTTTACTTACCTCAAAGCCTGTCAAAAGGCTAGTACAAGCTTCAGTCAGTCCGCTCTTGGCGGACTGAACCTTCTGGACCACCGCATTCATAATAGTGCGGTGCTCCTCGTTGATGGAGGTGCCTTGGAGCACCTCCAACATATTGTCCGGCGCCTCCGGTTGGACGGGGGCCACTAGCACGGCGGACTTGCTCCTCTTGGAAGGAGGTCCCCCGCCGGACTCTGGAACCTCTCAAGGTTCCGAAGCAGTGTCCAGCCTAGAGCCGGACTTGGAGCCCTGGGGGGTTTCACCCCCTTTGCTCCTGGAGTCCGGGAGGTCACTTCGCGACGCCTCCAGGACCACCTCCCCCCGGCTTGGAACCTGTTGGGACAACACTTCGGTGTCGTCCGTAGGGCGGGTGGAGGAAGCCGTCGGAAGCGAGTTCACATCCGAGGAGTCCAGTGAGCCGCTCGACGATGCGTCGAGCCGGTCTTTGGGTGGGCTGCATAAACATATTCGGCGTAAGGGAAAGTTGTGCAATAAACGAATACTATGAATTACTATGGTATTCGGATACTTACGATTTTGTCAGGGGCTTGGCCCTGGGCTGCCACTCCTATCCACCGCCGTCGCCGTTGTTGGAGCAGTCTGGAGGAAGGGTTTTCCCCTTCTTGGACCCTCCGGCCTCCCCCGAGAGTGTGGCCTTCCTTTTCTTCTCTCCCCCCGCTGGAGGGGGAGAGGTCTCTTCTTCTTCCTCCTCATCTTCATGGGAGGAGTGCGCCTCGGAACCGTCGGATGATGGATCCGACACCTCCTAGCGCCGGGCACTCTTTCGAGTCCCCGCGGCCTTTTTGGCGGGCTTCTTCTCCGGCACCACATAGGGTGCCGGAACTAGCAGCTTCGCCAAGCAAGCGTCCGCTGGGCCTTCGGGGAAAGGAGCCGGACAGTTGATCTGTCCGGATGTCACCTGCCAATCCTGTCAAAGGTAAGGGAGTTTAGATCCCGCATGGAGTCAAACTATGAAAAACTGATACCCTGTAAAAGGAAAAAAACAGCTTACCGCGAGAGCATGACGCTGCGCACTGAATCCGCGATCCTCGGTAGCGGATGCGGGAGCCTCGGCGCCCTTGAAAAGCACCTTCCAGGCATCTTCGTATGTCGTGTCGAAGAGCCTGCTCAGAGTTTGGTGCCGCGCCGGGTTGAACTCCCACAGGTTGAAAGCCCGTCGTTGACACGGGAGGATCAAGCGGGTGAGCATAACCTGGACTACGTTGACAAGTTTGAGCTTCTTGTCCACCAGGGTTTGGACGCATGTTTGGAGTCCGGTCAGCTCTCCCTTCTTACCCCACGATAGGCCCGTCTCCTTCCAGGAGGTGAGCCGCGTAGGGGGTCTGGATCGAAACTCAGGGGGTGCGGCCCATTCGGCGTCGCGCGGCTCGGTGATGTAAAACCACCCCGATTGCCACCCCTTCAGGGTCTCCACAAAGGAGCCCTTGAGCCAGAGGACGTTGGCCATCTTGCCCACCATGGCGCCACCGCACTCCGCCTGGTTGCCATGCACCACCTTCGGCTTGACGTTGAAAGTCTTGAGCCATAGGCCGAAATGGGGGCGGATGCAGAGGAAGGCCTCGCACACGACGATAAACGCTGAGATGTTGAGGACGAAGTTCGGGGCCAGATCATGGAAATCTAGGCTGTAGTAGAACATGAGCCCCCGGACAAATGGGTGGAGAGGGAAGCCCAGTCCGCGGAGGAAGTGGGGGAGGAACACCACCCTCTCATGGGGCCTAGGGGTGGGGATGAGCTGCCCCTTTTCGGGGAGCCGGTACATGATGTCGTTAGACAGGTATCCGGCCTTCCTCAGCTTTTTGATATGTCCCTCCGTGACGGAGGAGACCATCCACTTGCCTCCCACTCCGGACATGGCTGGAGAAGGTTGAGGTGGGGAGTGCGGACCTGGGCACTGGAGCTCGAGTGCACAAGAATGGATAGGCGAAGGAGGAAGAAGGCATAGGTGAAAAGGTGGATCCTTATCCCCTTATATGGGTGGACGCAACTACATGTCCCCACCAGCCTGGTAAAACTCGCTTATCTCCAAGCGTCATAATCAATGGCACGGTTGGGTTACCCACGCCCGTATTGATGAGAATCCCGGAATAAGGGGACACGATCTCTGCTTTAACAAGACGTGCCAAGGAAACCGCCTCGCATAACACGCTGACATGGGACAGTAAAACGGTTCGAATAAAAGCTTGGTCGTGGCGTGATGTCACACTACGGAATACGTCAGCAGATTAGATTTGTGTAAATATTATTCTCTCTATGGCAATATGTGGAAACTTATTTTGCAGAGCCGGACACTATCTTTGTGTTCAAAATCTTCTATGAAGTACTTGGAGGAGGAACCCGCCTTGCAATGCCGAAGACAATATGCACGCCGGACTCGTCGTCATTGAAGCCTGGTTCAGGGGCTACTAAGGGAGTCCTGGATTAGGGGGTGTTCGGATAACCGGACTATACCTTCAGCCGGACTCCTGGACTATGAAGATACAAGATTGAAGACTTCGTCCCGTGTCCGGAAGGGACTTTCCTTTGCGTGGAAGGCAAGCTTGGCGATACGGATATGAAGATATCCTACCATTGTAACCGACTCTATGTAACCCTCACCCTATCCGATGTCTATATAAACCAGAGGGTTTTAGTCTGTAGGACAACATACACATCAACAATCATACCATAGGCTAGCTTCTAGGGTTTAGCATCCTCGATCTCGCGGTAGATCTACTCTTGTACTACCCATATCATCAATATTAATCAAGCAGGACGTAGGGTTTTACCTCCATCGAGAGGGCCCGAACCTGGGTAAAACTTCGTGTCCCTTGCCTCCTATTACCATCCGAACTAGACGCACAGTTCGGGACCCCTACCCGAGATCCGCCGGTTTTGACACCGACAATGACCCCGTATCATCACATAACCTATACCATGTCGATGCATCTCCCTTCAAAGATAAAGGGAAGACCTTCTTATTAACAACATCTTCGGGTACACTTGCAAGCTTAAATAATCCACAAACTTCATCCACATATATTAGATGCTCATCAGGATGCTTTGTTCCATCACCTACAAAAGGATTAGCTAGCAGTTTTTCTATCATACCCGAAGGAATTTCAAAGCAGACATTTTCATTTTCAGTAGGTTTAGTAGGTTGAGGAGAAACTCTTTGCTCTACTGGTCGGGGTGAAGATACCCCGAACAAGCGCCTCAGAGGATTACTTTCCATAGTAACAAGTGACAGCAAATTTCAGCACACTATATAAATTTTTCCTTACCAAATTCCACCTGCCAAAGGCGCTTCACTCCCCGGTAATGTCGCCAGAAAAGAGTCTTGATGACCCACAAGTATTGGGGATCTATCATAGTCCTTTCGATAAGTAAGAGTGTCGAACCCAACGAGGAGCAGAAGGAAATGATAAGCGGTTTCCAGCAAGGTATTTTCTGCAAGTACTAAAATAAGTGGTAACAGATAGTTTTGTGATAGGATAATTTGTAACGAGCAACCAGTAGCAAAAGTAAATAAAGTGCAGCAAGGTGGCCCAATCCTTTTTGTAGCAAAGGGAAAGCCTGGACAAACTCTTATATAGAGAAAAGTGCTCCCAAGGACACATGGGAATATCGTCAAGCTAGTTTTCGTCACGTTCGTATGATTCGAGTTTGGTACTTTGATAATTTGGTATGTGGGTGGACCGGTGCTTGGGTACTGTCCTTACTTGGACAAGCATCCCACTTATGATTAACCTCTATTGCAAGCATCCACAACTACAACAAAAGTATTAAGGTAAACCTAACCATAGCATGAAACATATGGATCCAAATCAGCCCCTTATGAAGCAACGCATAAACTAGGGTTTAAGCTTCTGTCACTCTAGGAACCCATCATCTACTTATTACTTCCCAATGCCTTCCTCTAGGCCCAAATCATGGTGAAGTGTTATGTAGTCGACGTTCACATAACACCACTAGAGGAGAGACAACATATATCTCATCAAAATATCGAACGAATACCAAATTCACATGACTACTAATAGCAAGACTTCTCCCATGTCCTCAGGAACAAACGTAACTACTCACAAATCATATTCATGTTCATAATCAGAGGGGTATTAATATGCGTATAGGATCTGAACATATGATCTTCCACCAAATAAACCAACTAGCATCAACTACAAGGAGTAATTAACACTACTAGCAACCTACTAGTACCAATCCCGGACTTGGAGACAAGAATTGGATACAGGAGATGAACTAGGGTTTTGAGAGGAGATGGTGATGGTGAAGATGTAGATGGAGATTGCCCCCTCCCGATGAGAGGAGCGTTGGTGATGCCGATGGCGATGATTTCCCCCTCCAGGAGGGAAGTTTCCCCGACAGAACATCTCCGCCACAACCCTAGATTGGTTCCGCCAAGGTTCCGCCTCGTGGCGGCGGAGTTTCGTCCCAGGAGATGGCTTATGATTTTTTCCTCATCGAAAGACTCCATATAGCAGAAGATGGACATCGGAGGGCCACCAGGGGGCCCACGAGGTAGGGGGGGCGTGCCCAGGGGGGTTGGGCGCGCCCCCACCCTCGTGGGCAGGGTGTGCCCCCTGGTGAACTTCTTGCGCTCAGTATTTTTTATATATTCTGAAAACGTCTTCCGTGAAGTTTCAGGACTTTTGGAGCTGTGCAGAATAGGTCTCTAATATTTGCTCCTTTTCCAGGCCAGAATCCCAGTTGCCGGCATTCTCCCTCTTTATGTAAACCTTGTAAAATAAGAGAGAATAGGCATAAGTATTGTGACATAATGTGTAATAACAGCCCATAATGCAATAAATATCGATATAAAAGCATGATGCAAAATGGACGTATCAGTGCTGGGAGCGGCTCAGGCAACTCACCACTACGATGAGGGAACCCACGATGTGGAGGCCTCACCATGTTCCATGTCGAATGAGCCAATCATCATCGATATATCCAACGATGAGGAGTAGCTTGTCTTATTAGCTCACTATAAGGACCTGATGTCTACTATGCAACCTTCTTCTTGTAGACTCATGAGAGAGGGAGAGAGATCAAACACATAGCGACTGGTACATACCCTCAACCCCGAGGGCGAACTACTCCCTCCTCGTCATGAAGACCACCGGGATGATGAAGATGGCCATGGGTGATGGTTTCCCCCTCCGGCAGGGTGCCGTAACGGGCTGCCGATTGGTTTTTTGTGGCTACAGAGGCTTGCGGCAGCGAAACTCCCGATCTAGGTTTATTTCTGGGGTTTCTATATTTATAGGAATTTTTGGCGTCGGGAACAAGTCAGGGGGTCCATGAGGCGATGACAAGATAGGGGGGTGTGCCATAGGGGGGCACCCTCCACCCTTGTGGATGCCTCGGGGCTCTTCTGGCCCAACTCTTTTACTTCACGGGCTTCTTCTGGTCCATAAAAAATCACCATAAATTTTCAGCTCATTTGGACTTCGTTTGAGATTCCTTTTCTGTCAAACTCAATAGAAGGGAAAAAACAGACACTGGCACGGGGCTCTAGGTTAGTAGGTTAGTCCCAAAAATAATTTATAAAATAGCATATAAATGCATATAAAACATCCAAGACGAATAATATAATAGCATGGAACAATAAAAAATTATAGATACGTTGGAGACCTATCAAGCATACCCAAGCTTAATTGCTGCTCGTCCTCGAGTAGGTAAATGATAAAAACAGAATTTTTGATGTGGAATGCTACCTAACATATTTATCAATGTAACCTTCTATATTGTGGAAAGAATATTCAGATCCATAAGATTCAAAACAAAATTTTAATATTGACATAAAAACAATAATACTTCAGCATACTAAAAAAGCAATTATGTCTTCTCAAAATAACATGGCCAAAGAAAGCTATCGCTACAAAACCATATAGTCTGCCTATGCTCCATCTTCATCACACAAAATATTCAAATCATGCACAACCCCGATAACAAGCCAAGCAATTGTTTCATACTTTTGATGTTCTCAAACTTTTTCAACTTTCACGCAATACATGAGTGTGAGCAATGGACATAGCACTATAGGTGGAATAGAATATGGTGGTAGTGGAGAAGACAAAAAGAAGGAGATAGTCTCACATCAACTAGGCGTATCAACAGGCTATGGAGATGCCCATCAATGGATATCAATGTGAGTGAGTAGGAATTGCCATGCAATGGATGCACTAGAGCTATAAGTTTATGAGAGCTCAAAAAGAAACTAAGTGGGTGTGCATCCAACTCGCGTGCTCACGAAGACCTAGGGAAATTGAGGAAGCCCATCATTGGAATATACAAGCCAAGTTCTCTAATGAAAAATTCCCACTAGTATACGAAAGTGACAACATAGGAGACTCTTTGTCATGAAGATCATGGTGCTACTTTGAAGCACAAGTGTGGAAAAAGGATAGTAGATATAGATTTTTTGTAATCTGAAAATATAAAAACAGCAAGGTAACTAGTATTAAAAGTGAACGAAAACGGTATTGCAATGCTTGGAAACAAGGCCTAGGGTTCATACTTTAACTAGTGCATGTTCTCTCAACAAGGATACCATAATTAGATCATATAACAATCCCTCAGCATGCCACAAAGAATCACTCCAAAGTTTGTGTCGGTGTCAAAACCGGCGGATCTCGGGTAGGGGGTCGCGAACTGTGCGTCTAGGCCGGATGGTAACAGGAGGCAAGGGACACGAAGTTTTACCCAGGTTCGGGCCCTCTTGATGGAGGTAAAACCCTACGTCATGCTTGATTAATGTTGAAGATATGGGTGTTACAAGAGTAGATCTACCACGAGATCAGAGAGGCTAAACCCTAGAAGCTAGCCTACGGTATGATTGTATGTTGTGATTGTTGTCCTACGGACTAAAACCCTTCGGTTTATATAGACACCGAAGAGGGTTAGGGTTACACAAGGTTGGTTACAAAAGGAGGAGATATCCATATTCGTATTGCCTAGCTTTCCTTCCATGCCAAGTAGAGTCCCATCCGGACACGAGACGAAGTCTTCCATCTTGTATCTTCATAGTCTAACAGTCCGGCCAATGGAGATAGTCCGGCTGTCCGGAGACCCCCTAATCCAGGACTCCCTCAGTAGCCCCTGAACCAGGCTTCAATGACGACGAGTCCGGCGCGCAGTTGTCTTCGGCATTGGAAGGCGGGTTCCTTCTCCGAATACATTACAGAAGAAGTTGAATACGAGGATAGTGTCCGACCATGAAAAATAAGTTCCACATTCCACCGCAGAGAGAATAATTTTTCCGCAGATCTAATTTGCTGGCTTGTTTTGACAGCATGACGTCATGTCATGGCCTGGTGATTATCCGAACCGTTTCTCTTAACCAGCTCCACACATAATGCGAGGCAGTTTTTTGACACATCTTGTCAAAGCAGAGATCGTGTCCCCTTATTACGGGATTCTCATCAATAAGGGCGTGGGTAACCCAACCGCGCCATCAATTGCGGCGCTTGGGGGATAAGCGAGTTTTACTAGGCAAGTGGGTACGTTTAATTTTGTCCACCCATATAAAGGGATAAGGATTCACCTTTCTATCCACGCCTTCTTCCTCCTTTGCTCATCCGCTCACACAAACTCGAGCTCTAGCGCCCAAGTCCTCACTTCCATCTCAACCTTCTCCAACCATGTCCGGAACGGGAGGCAAGTGGATGGTCTCCTCCGTCATGGAGGGAGACGTCAAGAAACTAAGGAGAGCCGGATACCTGCACGACGATATCACGCACCGCCTCCCAGATGAGGGACAACTCATTCCCACCCCCGAGCCCCAGGAGAGGGTGGTATTCCTCACCCATTTCCTCCGCGGACTGGGATTCCCTCTCCATCCCTTCGTCCGGGGGCTCATGTTTTATTACGGCCTGGATTTCCATGATCTAGCCCCGAACTTCATCCTCAACATCTCGGCATTCATCGTCGTGTGCGAGGCCTTCCTCCGCATCAAGACCCACTTCGGCTTATGGCTGAAGACCTTCAATGTCAAGCCGAAGGTAGTGAGCGCCCGCCAGGCGGAGTGCGGAGGCGCCATGGTGGGCAAGATGCCCAACATCACATGGCTCGAGGGCACCTTCATGGACACCATAAAGGGGTGGAAATTGGGTGGTTCTATATCACCGAGCCGCGCGACCCCGCATGGGTAGCGGCCCCCGAGTTCCGATCTGGCATCCCCATGCGGCTCACCTCTTGGAAAGAGAAGGGCCTGTCCTGGGGTAATTCAAAAGAGCTGACCGGACTCCAGTCATGTATTCAGAACATGGTGGATAAGAAGCTCAAGCTTGTCAACATAGTTCAGGTTATGCTCGTTCGCCGGATACTCCCATGCCAACAACGGGAGTTTACCTTGTGGGAGTTCAATCCGGCGCAGCACCTAACTCTGAACAGCCTCTTCGACACGACTCATCAAGATGCCTGGAGGGTGCAGTTCGAGGGCGCCACGGTCCCTCCCCCCATTACTGAGGATCACGGATTCAGTGCGAAGCGCCACGCCAGTGCGGTAAGTTGTTTTACCTTTCACATGATACTTGTTTTCTATATAGATTGATTCTATGCGGGATCTAAACTCCTGTGTCATTAACAGGACTGGCAGAAGATGGCCAGACAAATCGACTGTCCGGCTCCCTTGCCCGAAGGCCCTGCAGACGCCCTTCTTGCGAAGATGTTGACTCCGGCTCCTTATAAGGTGCCAGAGAAGACCCAGAAGGCCAAGGGAGCTCGAAAGAGCTCCTGACGCCAGGCGTCATCCGACTCACCGTCCGATGAGTCTGCGACGCACTCTTCCCCCGAAGACGAGGAAGAGGAAGAAGAGGCTCCCCCACCGACTGGGAAAGACAAGAAAAGGAAGGCCGCCCCAACTGGGGAGGCCGGAGGGTCCAAGAAGGGAAGGACGCTCCTTCCGGATAGCTCCACCGCCGCTGACGAAAGTGAAGACGAGTGGTTGCCTAGGGCCAAGCCCCAGGGGAGATCGTAAGTATTCGGATACCAAAGTAACCCATAGGATTCCTTTGTCGCATTGCTTTCCCTAACGCCGAACTCAATTGTGCAGGCCGCCCCGAGCCAATATCGAGGTATCCTCGGACGGCTCCCTGGGCGCGACAGACATGGATAGCGATACAGTCCTGATCGCCACCTCCCCACATCCAGCCGACGACACTAAGGTGCTATCTCAAGAGGCACCGGATCGAGGGGGACAGTCCCAGAGGCGCCTCAAGGCGACCTTCCGGACTCCGGGAGCCGAGGGGACGGGGTCCCCGAGATCTCTGAGTTCGGCCCTCAGCCAAACACCGCACCGGACCCTCCAACGGCTCCGTCTATAGATGAGAAAAAGGACGAGATTGCTAAATGATAGGATCATTGTATGTTTGCCAGGGGCCACGACCGAGGTGGCGACCCTGAAGCAAGCGCTATCCCAGGCCGAAGAGAAGGCAACCCAGGAGCGCACCGAGCGAGAGAGGCACGAGGCTCGGGTGGGCGAGGTGCAGCAAGACCTCCAGGCTCTCGTGACGAAGCACGAGGCGTTGGAGCTTGACTTGAAGACGCGAGAGTCTGAGCTTGCCGCGGCCCGTGAGAGCGCGAAGAGTGCCAAGGCCAAGGCCCAGAAGGCCCTTCAGGAGATCGACGCGATGAAGAAGATAGCGGCGGGTAAGGCTTTCTATATGCAAAGCAAGCATGTAAAAGTAATTTACCGATTACTTACCCGAATCCGGAGCTCTTCAGGAGCATTTGCAGATTTTCCCCACAGTGTGTCCGATGCCGCACAATTTTACCAGGCCGAGGACGGAAGCTCGACGGAGAAGCTGTTTTGGTCTCAGTATGCTGAGGACGAACATCCAGTGTCGATCAGTGACCAGCTGAAGCAGATGGTCGAGCTACATAAGGCGGCCAATCAGGCCATGAAGGGCTTCATAGTCTGGTTGTGGCCTGGCGATGCCCTTCTGAATAGCTTCTTTGGCCTGGTGAGGCGGCTTGTGGATGCCTGCCCACGGCTGGAGGTCGTCAAGCGATCCGTCTGCATTGAAGGTGCACGCCGGGCCTTCGCCCGTGTAAAAACGCAGTGGGTCAAGCTAGACGCCGTAAAGCTGATCAAGGAGGGGCCGCCGGAGGGTAAGGAGCACCGCCACCCCAAGATGTACTATGAGGGTGTTCTGCCAGGCGCTCATCTTATCACGGATGAGTGTTCGCAAAATGTAATATTTGAATGAGACTTGCTTGTTTTTTTATCTTGTGAGATGAAAACTTGTTTCATATGCGCTATGCAACGCTTGTGTGAATTTAAAATATTACCTTCTGTTTGGCTGTTTATCCAATTTGAGAGATGGCTAGTCCTCATCTTTTGCCCCCATACCACGAGTGCTGGGGTGTTCTGGATAAACCTAAGCACTCTTGTTCCCATGTTTGGGTCCTTCGAGGGATCTGCTCAGCACAACGAACAAGGCAACCGGACTAATAATGCTTTATCACTCTCACTTAGCCATAGAATTCTATAATTTTAAATTTCGGCGAAGCCCCTGGTATTCGGAAGGCCGTATTCGAGGTGCGATACACGCCTGTAAGCCGGACGGAGCCGGCCCCTCGCCCTAAGCGGCATAAGTATTTAGGGACTCGAAAAACCTCGCCGAACAGCGACCAGTCTCTCACCTTATCATGACAGTTAGTTTTAGCTTTCTCTACTGAGGTGCTCTGCCCAACAGAACCGGGGCACAATCGCAGTAGTTCTCCTAGCGCTACCTTAGCCGATAGAGCGGAACGTAAGGTACCAAAACATAGGAGCCGGGCAAACCCAACATTTGACCAAAGACATGATTTGGAGCTGATGCATATAATGCTATAAGTTCGGGGTGCCGCACTTGTGAAAGTGTTCGGACTTTTCACACCATATTTTGGGTAGGTAAGCCCCTGGTGCATCGGCCGTACCAGAGTGTACGGTTGCAAGGCGTCGTTAATGAACACATAGATATATATATATATATATATATATATATATATATATATATATATATATATATATATATATATATATATATATATATATATATATATATATATATATATAACAAAAACACAATAATAGTCATAATGTCACGCATTGTATATTGAAAAATTGCATTAAAGCAGAGTGATACAGATAGTGTAATAAGCAAAAGAGTAGGACCATGACCCTTCCAAGGGCGAGCTAAGGAATTATATGAAATCTGTAATCCACCTGGGAATTCCGTAGTTGTCGGCCTCCTCGGCTGCTATATCATGTGTTCGGCGATAGAGCTACCGGACAGTGTTTCCAGAGATTGAAGTCCTGAAAGAAAAAGAAAAATAACCAAACGGGAAGCCCCTGGTGCGGTTTAGGCCGCGTTTTGGGGCGTGCCGTGGTTGTGCCCCCCCTCCCCACCTGTGCCCATGGTATTTTCAATACGTAATTATGTACGCGCGGCATGAACAACGCCGTTGGGCTGGGATTGGGGTGGCCGCCGTATTGCTACATGAGCTTAGATTGCGCCAGGAGGTTTGTTTGCCAATTGCCCCAAGCGCGCTTGAAGGTGTCCGGGCTTTGAAATGCCGAACTGGTAGATTGCCTTAAGAGGCTTCTTTGTGCTTCTGCTGCAAGGGCCGCGGTGTGCTCCTCTGTTCGAAGAGAGCTCTTGAGCTTGAGGTATGCATAATGTGGCACCGCATTGAATCTAGCGAATGCGGTTCGTCCGAGCAGCGCGTGGTAACCACTGCGGAACGGGACTATATCGAAGATTAACTCTTCGCTTCGGAAGTTATCCGGGGATCCGAAGAACACTTCCAGTGTAGTTGAGCCTGTGCAGTGGGCCTCTACGCCTGGAATGACGCCTTTAAAGGTCATCTTCATGGGTTTGATCCTTGAGGGGTCTATACCCATTTTGCGCACTGTGTCCTGATAAAGCAGGTTTAGGCTGCTGCCGCCGTCCATAAGGACTCGAGTGAGGTGAAATCCTTCGATGATTGGGTCTAGGACTAGTGCGGCGAATCCACCGTGACGGATACTAGTGGGGTGGTCCCTGCGATCGAAGGTGATCGGACAGGAGTACCAAGGGTTGAACTTTGGGGCGACTGGCTCCAACGCATATACATCCCTGAGCGCACGCTTCCGCTCCCTCTTGGGGATGTGGGTTGCATATATCATGTTCACCGTCCGCACCTGCAGGGGAAACCTCTTCTGTCCTCTGGTGTGCGGCTGCCGGGGTTCTTCCTCGTCATCTCTATGCGGCCCCTTGTCCTTGTTTTCGGCGATTAACTTGCTGGCCTGCTTGAACACCCAACAATCCCTGTTGGTATGATTGGCTGGCTTGTCTGGGGTGCCGTGTATTTGACACGAGCGATCTAGTATACAGTCCAAGCTGGACGGACTCGGAGTACTTTGTTTGAATGGCATTTTCTGCTGACCGGGTTTAGAGCCTTTGAATCCGGCATTAACTGCCGTATCCTCAGTACTTTCGCCGTTAATGCGGCGCTTATGCTTGTTGCGACGTGACCTGCTGTTGCCATCCTTGGTATCTGAGGTACCATGGTTCTTTGATATGTTGTTACTGCGAGCCAACCAGCTGTATTCTCCCGCACAAAAGCGAGTCATGAGCGTCGTGAGAGCTGCCATAGATTTCGGCTTTTCCTGACCAAGGTGCCGGGCTAGCCACTCGTCTTGGATGTTGTGCTTGAAAGCCGCTAAGGCCTCCGCATCCGGACAGTCGACGATTTGATTTTTCTTTGTAAGGAACCAAGTCCATAATTGCCTGGCCGACTCCTCTGGCTGCTGAATTATGTGGCTCAAGTCATCGGTGTCTGGTGGTTGCACATAAGTGCCCTGAAAGTTGTCGAGGAATGCAGCTTCCAGATCTTCCCAACAGCTAATGGAGTCCGCTGGCAAGCTATTAAGCCAATGTCGCGCTAGTCCTTTGAGTTTTAGTGGGAGGTATTTGATGGCATGTAAGTCATCACCGCGGACCATGTGGATGTGGAGGAGGAAGTCCTCAATCCATACTGCGGGATCTGTTGTGCCGTCATATGATTCAAAGTTTACAGGTTTGAAATCTTCTAGCAATTGTGTTCCATTACTTCATCTGTGAAGCATAAGGGGTGTGCGGCGCCTCTGTATTGGGCTATATCGCGACGCAACTTGTATGGGTCCTGCCCGCTGTGTTCGGCCCGGCCGGATTTGTTTTTACTGTATCAGGCATGACGTTTACCGTCTCATAGAGTGGTGCACCCTCGTGATCCGTGGATCGATCTTGAATGCCGTGCTTTGTCCTCCAATATGTCTTACAGGTCTGGCGTATCTCCCCATGCCCTTTTATTTGGATGGCGTTGGGGTGGAGGCTGAGCTTTCGGCAGGAATGCCTCTCTATCGCAGCCACGAGGTGGCCGATCAGCCGTATCATACACTTCTTCCTCCAGTCAGGGTAGTAACCTGCGCCTTGGGTAACTCTTGGAGGGACGCTCGAGTTTATATTCCTCGGCTGCGAGGACTTCAGTCCATTTGTCAGCTAGCAGATCTTGATCAGCTTGAAGCTGTTGCTGCTTTTCCTTCAGGCTATTTGCCGTGGCCATAAGCCTACGCTTGAAGCGCTCTTGTTCGACGGGATCCTCTGGTACGGCGAATTCATCGTTGCCGAGGCTTGCCTCGTCTTCAGAGGGGGGCATGTAATTGTCATCCTCCTCCTTTCCGCCAGCCGCTCTCTCAGGAGATCTAGCTCCTTCATCCTCCTGATCTAACTCATGCTGGAGGGGGTTTTCATTGTCTTCGGCGCTATCCAGAGTGTTATTATCTCCTGTGCCGGTATCACCACTTTTGCTTTGGCGGGACTTAGAGCGGCGCCGCTGACGTCGGTGCTTGAGTTGCTTCTTGGAGGGGTCATCCTCTGCTATCTCGTCGCCGTTGCCTTCATTGGGTGTATCCACCATGTATATGCCATACGACGAGGTGGCTTTCCAGTGCCCTATAGGTGCTGGTTCTTGTTCGTCTCCTACATCATCGTCCATGCCGTCGATGTCTTCGGAGTCGAAGTCGAGCATGTCGGTTAAATCATCGACAGTGGCTACAAAGTGGGTGGTGGGTGGGCATTGAATTTCTTCGTCGTCCGCATCCCAGTCTTGTTGGCCATGATCCAGCCAGGGCTCTCCTGACAAAGAGAGAGACCTTAGTGAATTCAGAATGTCGCCGAAGGGTGAGTGCTGAAAGATATCCGTAGCGGTGAATTCCATGATCGGCGCCCAGTCGGATTCGATTGGCAGGGGCGCGGATGGTTCGGGGTCCGGAGGAGAGTCCGGCACCTTGGAGTTATGGGCTGCGCAGAGGATTATGCTGGTGTTTGGCTCGATCGCCGTTGAGACTACAGCCCCTGAGGTGGTGTCTAGCCACCCGTCCTCAATTAGCGCAGCTGGCTCCGAGCTAAGGGTCGGAGCTGATGCGGGTGCGGCCTCTGGGGTACCGTCCGATGGCAGAGCTAGGTCATACCCATCGCGACAGTGCGGCGCACCCGGCTGTGGCTCGAATCTATCGAAGATCAAGTCCCCACGGATGTTGCCCTTGTAATTCAAACTTGCAAATCTGACCTGATGGCCAGGGGCGTAGCTTTCAATCTGCTCCAGATGGACAAGGGAATTAGCCCGTAGTGCAAAGCCGCCGAATACGAAGATCTGTCCGGGGAGAAAAGTCTCACCCTGGACCGCATCGCTATCGATGATAGCAGGAGCCATCAAGCCTAACAGCGACGACACAGAGGAACTCTCAATGAAAGCACCAATGTCGGTGTCAAAACCGGCGGATCTCGGGTAGGGGGTCCCGAACTGTGCGTCTAGGCCGGAAGGTAATAGGAGGCAAGGGACACGAAGTTTTACCCAGGTTCGGGCCCTCTTGATGGAGGTAAAACCCTACGTCCTGCTTGATTAATATTGAAGATATGGGTGTTACAAGAGTAGATCTACCACGAGATCAGAGAGGCTAAACCCTAGAAGCTAGCCTACGGTATGATTGTATGTTGTGATTGTTGTCCTACGGACTAAAACCCTTCGGTTCATATAGACACCGAAGAGGGTTAGGGTTACACAAGGTCGGTTACAAAAGGAGGAGATATCCATATTCGTATTGCCTAGCTTGCCTTCCACGCTAAGTAGAGTCCCATCCGGACACGAGACGAAGTCTTTGTTGGGGAACGTAGCATAAATTCAAAATTTTCCTACGTGTCACCAAGATCTATCTATGGAGAGACTAGCAACGAGGGGAAGGAGAGTGCATCTACATACCCTTGTAGATCGCCAAGCGGAAGCGTTCAAGAGAACGGGGTTGATGGAGTCGTACTCGTCGTGATCCAAATCACCGATGATCCTAGTGCCGAACGGACGACACCTCCGTGTTCAACACACGTACAGCCCGGTGACGTCTCCCATGCCTTGATCCAGCAAGGAGAGAGGGAGAGGTTGAGGAAGACTCCATCTATCAGCAGCACAATGGCGTGGTGGTGATGGAGGAGCGTGGCAATCCTGCAGGGCTTCGCCAAGCACCGTGAGATATGAGGAGAAAGAGAGGGAGGGCTGCACCAATAGGCAGAGATCAGATCGCGTGTTATGGGCAGCCCCAGGCCTCACTATATATAGGGAGAGGGAGGAGGGTGCGCCCCCTCTAGGGTTCCCATCCCTAGGGGGGAGGCAACCCTAGATAGGAAAGGGGAGGCGGCCAAGAGGGGGAGAGAGGAGGCGCCCCCTAGGGTGGGCCTTAGGCCCATCTAAGCCTAGGGTTTCCCCTCTCTCCTCCTTTGCTGCGCCTTGGGCCTTGTGGAGGCGCACCAGCCCACTTAGGGGCTGGTCCCTCACCACCCTTGGCCCATGCAAGCCTCCGGGGCATGTGGCCCCACTTGGTGGACCCCCGGGACCCTCCCGGTGGTCCCGGTACGTTACCGATAAACCCCGAAACTCTTTCGGTGACCAAAACAAGACTTCCCATATATAAATCTTTACCTCCGGACCATTACGGAACTCCTCGTGACATCCGGGATCTCATCCGGGACTCCGAACAACATTCGGTAACCACATACAAACTTCCTTTATAACCCTAGCGTCATCGAACCTTAAGTGTGTAGACCCTACGGGTTCGGGAACCATGCAGACATGACCGAGACGTCCTCCGGTCAATAACCAACAGCGGGATCTGGATACCCATGTTGGCTCCCACATGTTCCACGATGATCTCATCGGATGAACCACGATGTCAAGGACTTAATCAATCCCGTATACAATTCCCTTTGTCTAGCGGTACGATACTTGCCCGAGATTCGATCGTCGGTATCCCGATACCTTGTTCAATCTCGTTACTGGCAAGTCTCTTTACTCGTTCCGTAACACATCATCCCGTGATCAACTCCTTGATCACATTGTGCACATTATGATGATGTCCTACCGAGTGGGCCCATAGATACCTCTCCGTCACACGGAGTGACAAATCCCAGTCTCGATTCGTGCCAACCCAACAGACACTTTCGGAGATACCCGTAGTGTACCTTTATAGTCACCCAGTTACGTTGTGACGTTTGGCACACCCAAAGTATTCCTATGGTATCCGGGAGTTGCACAATCTCATGGTCTAAGGAAATGATACTTGACATTAGAAAAGCTTCAGCGAACGAACTACACGATCTTTGAGCTAGGCTTAGGATTGGGTCTTGTCCATCACATCATTCTCCTAATGATGTGATCTCGTTATCAACGACATCCAATGTCCATGGTCAGGAAACCGTAACCATCTATTGATCAACGAGCTAGTCAACTAGAGGCTTACTAGGGACATGGTGTTGTCTATGTATCCACACATGTATCTGTGTTTCCTATCAATACAATTATAGCATGGATAATAAACGATTATCATGAACAAGGAAATATAATAATAAATTATTTATTATTGCCTCTAGGGCATATTTCCAACAGTCTCCCACTTACACTAGAGTCAATAATCTAGTTCACATCGCCATGTGATTAACACTCACAGGTCACATCGCCATGTGACCAACATCCAAAGAGTTTACTAGAGTCAATAATCTAGTTCACATCACTATGTGATTAACACTCAATGAGTTCTGGGTTTGATCATGTTGCTTGTGAGAGAGGTTTTAGTCAACGGGTCTGAACCTTTCAGATCCGTGTGTGCTTTACAAATCTCTATGTCATCTCCTAGATGTAGCTACCACGTTCTATTTGGAGCTATTCCAAATAACTGTTCTACTATACGAATCCAGTTTACTACTCAGAATAATTTGGATTAGTGTCAAAGTTTGCATTGGCGTAACCCTTTACGACAAACTCTTTTACCACCTCCATAATCGAGAAAATTCCTTAGTCCACTAGTTACTAAGGATAACTTTGACCTCTGTCCTTTGATACATTCTTGGATCACTCTTGTACCCCTTGACTGACTCATGGCAAGGCACACTTCAGGTGCGGTACACAGCATAGCATACTATAGAGCCTATGTCTTAAGCATAGGGGACGACCTTCGTCCTTTCTCTCTATTCTGCCATGGTCGAGCTTTAGGTCTTAACTTCATACCTTACAACTCAGGCAAGAACTCCTTCTTTGACTGATCCATCTTGAACACCTTCAAGATCATGTCAAGGTATGTGCTCATTTGAAAGTTCCATTAAGCGTTTTGATCTATCCTTATAGGTCTTGATGCTCAATGCTCAAGCAGCTTAATCCAGGCTTTCCATTGAAAACACTTTCCAAATAACCCTATATGCTTTCCAGAAATTCTACGTCATTTCTGATCAACAATATGTCAACAACATATACTCATCAGAAATTCTATAGTGCTCCCACTCACTTCTTTGGAAATACAAGTTTCTCATAAACTTTGTATCCACCCAAAATCTTTGATCATCTCATCAAAGCATACATTCCAACTCCGAAATGCTTACTCCAGTCCTTAGAAGGATTGTTGGGGCTTTGCATACTTATTAGCATCTTTCAGGATTGACAAAACCATCCGGTTGTATCACATACAACCTTTCCTCAAGAAAATCGTCGAGGAAACAATGTTTTGACATCCTATCTGCAAGATTTCATAAATAATGCAGTGACTGCTAATATAATTCCAACAGACTCTTAGCATCTCTACGAGTGAGAAAATCTCACCGTAGTCAACTCCTTGAACTTGTCAGAAAACATCTTAACGACAAGTCGAGCTCTCTTAATGGTGACATTTACCATTATTGTCCGTCTTCCTTTTAAAATCCATCTGTACTCAACAGCCTTACGACCATCAAGTAGTTCTTCCAAAGTCTACACTTTGTTTTCATACATGGATCCTCTCTCGGATTTTATGGCCTCGAGCCATTTATCGGAATCCGGGCCCACCATTGCTTCTCCACAGCTCGTAGGTTCATTGTTGTCTAGCAACATGACTTCCAAGACAGGATTACGCACCACTCTGAAGTAGTACGGATCCTTGTCATCCTACGAGGTTTGGGAGTGACTTGATGCGAAGTCTCATGATCAATATCATAAGCTTCCACTTCAATTGGTGTAGGTGCCACAGGAACAACTCTTTGTGCCCTGCTATACACTAGTTGAAGTGACGGTTCAATAACCTCATCAAGTCTCCACCATCCTCCCACTCAATTCCGTCGAGAGAAACTTTTTCTCGAGAAAGGACCCGATTCTAGAAACAATCCCTTATTACTTTCGGATCTGAGACAGGAGGTATACCCAACTGTTTTGGGTGTCCTATGAAGATGCATTTATCCGCTTTGGGTTCGAGCTTATCAGCCTGAAACTTTTTCACATAAGTGTCGCAGCCCCACACTTTTAAGAAATGATAGCTTAGGTTTCTCTAAACCATAGTTCATACGGTGTCATCTCATCGGAATTACGTGGTGCCCTATTTAAAGTGAATGTGGTTGTCTCTAATGCCTAACCCATAAACTATCGTGGTAATTCGATAAGAGACATCATGGTATGCATCATATCCAATAGGGTGCAGTTATGATGTTCGGACACACCATCACACTATGGTGTTCCAAGCTGTATTAGTTGTGAAACAATTTTCACAATGTCTTAATTCTGTGCCAAACTCGTAATTCAGATATTCATCTCTATGATCATATCATAAATCTTTTATCCTCTTGTCACGACGATCTTTCAACTTCACCCTGAAATTACTTGAACCTTTCAATAATTTAGACTCGTGATTCATCAAGTAAATATTCTCAACATCTACTCAAATCATCTATGAAGTAAGAACATAACGATATCCACTACACGCCTCAGCACTCATTGGACTGCACACATTAAAATGTATTACTTCCAACAAGTTGCTTTCCAGTTCCATTTTACTGAAAACGAGGCTTTCAGTCATCTTGCCCATGTGGTATGATTTGCATGTCTCAAGTGATTCAAAAATCAAGTGTCCAAACGATCCATCTGTATAGAGTTTCTTCATGCATATCTACCAACAAACATGGTTCGCATGTCTCAATCCTTTCAAAAATGAGTGAGTCCAAAGATCCATCAACATGGAGCTTCTTCATGCGTTTTATACCGATATGACTTACGTGGCAGTGCCACAAGTAGGTGGTACTATCATTACTATCTTATATCTTTTGGCATGAACATGTGTATCACTATGATCGAGATTCAATAAACCATTCATTTTAGGGGTAAGACCATTGAAGGTATTATTCAAATAAACAGAGTAACCATTATTCTCCTTAAATGAATAATCGTATTGCGATAGACGTAATCCAATCATGTCTATGCTCAACGCAAACACCAAATAACAATTATTTAGGTTTTAATACCAATCTCAATGGTAGAGGGAGCGTACGATATTTGATCATATCAACATTGGAAACACTTCCAACACATATCGTCAGCTCACCTTTAGCTAGTCTCCGTTTATTCCGTAGCTTTTATTTCGAGTTACTAACACTTAGCAACCGAACCGGTATCTAATACCCTGGTGCTACTAGGAGTACTAGTAAAGTACACATCAACACAATGTATATCCAATATACTTCTATCGACCTTACAAGCCTTCTCATCTACCAAGTATCTAGGGTAATTCTGCTCCAGTGGCTGTTCCCCTTATTACAGAAGCACTTAGTCTCGGGTTTGGGTTCAACCTTGGGTTTCTTCACTAGAGCAGCATCTGAATTGCCGTTTCATGAAGTATCCCTTCTTGCCCTTGCCCTTCTTGAAACTAGTGGTTTCACCAACCATCAACAATTGATGCTCCTTCTTGATCTCTACTTTTGTGGTGTCAAACATCGCGAATATCTCAAGGATCATCATATATGTCCCTGATATATTATAGTTCATCACGAAGCTCAAGCAGCTTGGTGGTAATGACTTCGGAGAACCATCACTATTTCATCTGGAAGATCAACTCCCACTTGATTCAAATGATTGTTGTACTCAGACAATCTGAGCACAAGCTCAACAATTGAGCTTTTCTCCCTTAGTTTGCAGGCTAAGAAAATCGTCGGAGGTCTTATACCTCTTGACGTGGGCACGAGCCTGAAATCCCAATTTCAGTCCTCGAAACATCTCATATGTTTCGCGACATTTCAAAAACGTCTTCGGTGCCTCAATTCTAAACCGTTTAACTGAACTATCACGTAGTTATCAAAAATGTGTATGTCAGATGTTCGCAACATCCACAGACGACGTTCGAGGTTCAGCACACTAAGCGGTGCATTAAGGACATAAGCCTTCTATGAAGCAATGAGGACAATCCTCAGTTTACGGACCTAGTCCGCATAATTGCTACTATCAACTTTCAACTAAATTTTCTCTAGGAACATATCTAAATAGTAGAACTGAAGCGCGAGCTACGACATAATTTGCGAAGACCTTTTGACTATGTTCAGGATAATTAAGTTCATCTTATGAACTCCCACTCAGATAGACATCCCTCTAGTCATGTAAGTGATTACATGATCCGAGTCAACTAGGCCGTGTCCGATCATCACGTGAGACGGACTAGTCAACATCGGTGAACATCTTCATGATGATCATATCTACCATACGACTCATGCTCGACCTTTCGGTCTTCTGTGTTCCGAGGCCATGTCTGTACACATGCTAGGCTCGTCAAGTCAACCTAAGTGTTTGCATGTGTAAATCTGTCTTACACCCGTTGTATGTGAACATTGGAATCAAACACCCGATCATCACGTGGTGCTTTGAAACAACGAACTGTCGCAACGGTGCATAGTTAGGGGGAACACCTTCTTGAAATTTTAATGAGGGATCATCTTATTTACTACTGTTGTTCTAAGCAAACAAGATGCATAAACACGATAAACATCACATGCAATCAAATATTGACATGATATGGCCAATATCATATTGCTCCTTTTGATCACCATCTTCGGGGCTCCATGATCATCATCGTCACCAGCATGACACCATGATCTCCATCATCGTGTCTTCTTGAAGTTGTCTCGTCAACTATTACTACTACTACTACAGCTAACGGTTAGCAATAAAGTAAAGTAATTACATGACGTTTATGTTGACTCGCAGGTCATAAATAAATTAAGACAACTCCTATGGCTCCTGCCGGTTGTCATACTCATCGACATGCAAGTCGTGATTCCTATTACAAGAACATGATCATCTCATACATCACATATATCATCCATCACATCCTTTGTCCATATCACATCACATAGCATACCCTGCAAAAACAAGTTAGACGTCCTTTAATTGTTGTTTGCATGTTTTACGTGGCTGCTATGGGTTTCTAGCAAGAACGTTTCTTACCTGCGCAAAGACCACAACGTGATATGCCAATTGCTATTTACCCTTCATAAGGACCCTTTTCATCGAATCCGATCCGACTAAAGTGGGAGAGACAGACACCCGCTAGCCACCTTATGCAACTAGTGCATGTCAGTCGGTGGAACCAGTCTCACGTAAGAGTACGTGTAAGGTCGGTCCGGGCCGCTTCATCCCACAATGCCACCGAATCAAGATTGGACTAGTAACGGTAAGCATATTGAACAAAATCAACGCCCACAACTACTTTGTGTTCTACTCGTGCATAGAATCTATGCAATAGACCTAGCTCATGATGCCACTGTTGGGGAACGTAGCATAAATTCAAAATTTTCCTACGTGTCACCAAGATCTATCTATGGAGAGACTAGCAACGAGGGGAAGGAGAGTGCATCTACATACCCTTGTAGATCGCCAAGCGGAAGCGTTCAAGAGAACGGGGTTGATGGAGTCGTACTCGTCGTGATCCAAATCACCGATGATCCTAGTGCCGAACGGACGGCACCTCCGCGTTCAACACACGTACAGCCCGGTGACGTCTCCCATGCCTTGATCCAGCAAGGAGAGAGGGAGAGGTTGAGGAAGACTCCATCCAGCAGCAGCACAACGGCGTGGTGGTGATGGAGGAGCATGGCAATCCTGCAGGGCTTCGCCAAGCACCGCGAGATATGAGGAGAAAGAGAGGGAGGGCTGCACCAATAGGCAGAGATCAGATCGCGTGTTATGGGCAGCCCCAGGCCTCACTATATATAGGTGAGAGGGAGGAGGGTGCGCCCCCTCTAGGGTTCCCATCCCTAGGGGGGGCGGCAGCCCTAGATGGGAAAGGGGAGGCGGCCAAGAGGGGGGGAGAGGAGGCGCCCCCTAGGGTGGGCCTTAGGCCCATCTAAGCCTAGGGTTTCCCCTCTCTCCTCCTTTGCTGCGCCTTGGGCCTTGTGGGAGGCGCACCAGCCCACTTAGGGGCTGGTCCCTCACCACCCTTGGCCCATGCAAGCATCCGGGGCATGTGGCCCCACTTGGTGGACCCCCGGGACCCTCCCGGTGGTCCCGGTACATTACCGATAAACCCCGAAACTCTTTCGGTGACCAAAATAGGACTTCCCATATATAAATCTTTACCTCCGGACCATTCCGGAACTCCTCGTGATGTCCGGGACCTCATCCAGGACTCCGAACAACATTCGGTAACCACATACAAACTTCCTTTATAACCCTAGCGTCATCGAACCTTAAGTGTGTAGACCCTACGGGTTCGGGAACCATGCAGACATGACCGAGACGTCCTCCGGTCAATAACCAACAGCGGGATCTGGATACCCATGTTGGCTCCCACATGTTCCATGATGATCTCATCGGATGAACCCCGATATCAAGGACTTAATCAATCCCGTATACAATTCCCTTTGTGTAGCGGTACGATACTTGCCCGAGATTCGATCATCGGTATCCCGATACCTTGTTCAATCTCGTTACCGGCAAGTCTCTTTACTCGTTCCGTAACACATCATCCCGTGATCAACTCCTTGATCACATTGTGCACATTATGATGATGTCCTACCGAGTGGGCCCGGAGATACCTCTCCGTCACATGGAGTGACAAATCCCAGTCTCGATTCGTGCCAACCCAACAGACACTTTCGGAGATACCCGTAGTGTACCTTTATAGTCACCCAGTTACATTGTGACGTTTGGCACACCCAAAGTATTCCTACGGTAGCACAATCTCATGGTCTAAGGAAATGATACTTGACATTAGAAAAGCTTCAGCGAACGAACTACACGATCTTTGAGCTAGGCTTAGGATTGGGTCTTGTCCATCACATCATTCTCCTAATGATGTGATCCCGTTATCAACAACATCCAATGTCCATGGTCAGGAAACCGTAACCATCTATTGATCAACGAGCTAGTCAACTAGAGGCTTACTAGGGACATGGTGTTGTCTATGTATCCACACATGTATCTGTGTTTCCTATCAATACAATTATAGCATGGATAATAAACGATTATCATGAACAAGGAAATATAATAATAACTTATTTATTATTGCCTCTAGGGCATATTTCCAATAGTCTTCAATCTTGTATCTTCATAGTCTAACAGTTCGGCTAATGGAGATAGTCCGGCTGTCCGGAGACCCCCTAATCCAGGACTCCCTCAGTTTGTATCGGAGAACATAGGATGAAAATGTGCATCAACCCATATGCATACCCCAAAGTCACCTCAGGAATCTGCGAGTTGAGTGCCAGAAATTACATCAAGTGAATCAACAGAACATCCCATTGTCTCCACGGATATCCCATCGCAAGACATACATCAAGTGTTCTCAAATCTAATACTCAATCTAACATAATGAAACCCCGAAGAGCAAGACTCAATTCATCAAAACAAGATAGAGGGGGAGAAACACCATATGACTCAACTATAGTAACATAGCTCGTGGTACATCAAGATCGTACCAAATCAAGAACACGAGAGAGAGAGAGAGAGAGATCAAACACATAACTACTGGTACATACCCTCAGCCCTGAGGGTGAACTACTCCCTCCTAGTCATGGAGACCGTCGGGATGATGAACATGCCCACCGGTGATGGTTTCCCCCTCCGACAGGGTGCCGGAACGGGCTCCCGATTATTTTTTTGTGGCTACAGAGGCTTGCGGCAGCGAAACTCCCGATCTAGGATTACTACTTGGGGTTTCTATATTTATAGGAATTTTTGGCGTCGGGAACAAGTCAGGGGGGTCCACAAGGCGACGACAAGACAGGGGGCACATCCTCCACCCTTGTAGATGCCTCGTGGCTCTTCTGGCCCAACTCCTCTGCTTTGTGGGCTTCATCTGGTCCATAATAAATCACCGTAAATTTTTACCTCATTTGGACTCCGTTTGATATTCATTTTCTGTGAAACTCAAAAACAAGGAAAAACAGAAACTGGCACGGGGCTCTAGGTTAATATGTTAGTCCGAAAAATGATATAAAATAGCATATAAATGCATATAAAACATCTAAGATGGATAATATATGCATGGAACAATAAAAATTATAGATACGTTGGAGACGTATCAGGACCTATGTTCAGTTTGCTAGCTATGCCGGTTAAGCATGCTCAGTTTAGTCGTTGCATGTGCTGCTCCTGCCTTTCCTTAACAAATTCTAGTGAATTGCCCTATTGTCATGGGAGACCACAACTACCTATGGGGCCATGAGCCCCTTTTGGTTTGGCTGGGGGATGGGCACATCACACAAAGAGCGGAGAAGCGTAACACAGTGCGGCAGAGATCACACGGACAGTTTTACCCAGGTTCAGGCCGCTGTGAGGTGTAAAATGCTACTCCTGTTTTGGTGGCTTTATGGTGTAGAACGTGGCGCTCTTGCCCGATAGGGTTTCTGCTACCTCTTGAGCACTGCGTTGGTTTTCCCTTGAAGAGGAAAGGGTGATGTAGCAAAGTAGCGTAAGTATTTCCCTCAGTTTTGAGAACCAAGGTATCAATCCAGTAGGAAGCTACGCGCGAGTCCCTCGCACCTGCACAAAACAAATTAATCCTCGCAACCAACGCGATAAGGGGTTGTCAATCCCTACACGGCCACTTACGAGAGTGAGATATGATAGATATGATAAGATAATTTTTTGTATTTTTATGATAAAGATGCAAAGTAAAATAAAAGCAAAGTAAGAAGCAAAGGAAATAACTAAGTATTGGAAGATTAATATGATGAAGATAAACTCGGGGGCCATAGGTTTCACTAGTGCCTTCTCTCAAGAGCATAAGTATTTTACGTTGGGTGAACGAATTACTGTTGAGCAATTGATAGAATTGAGCATAGTTATGAGAATATCTAGGAATGATCATGTATATAGGCATCACGTCCGAGACAAGTAGACCGACTCCTGCCCGCATCTATTACTATTACTCCACTCATCGACCGCTATCCAGCATGCATCTAGAGTATTAAGTTCATGAAAAGAGAGTAACGCCTTAAGCAAGATGACATGATGTAGAGGGATAAATTCATGCTATATGATAAAAAAAACCATCTTGTTATCCTCAATGGCAACAATACAATACGTGCCTTGCTGCCCCTACTGTCACTTGGAAAGGACACCGCAAGATTGAACCCAAAGCTAAGCACTTCTCCCATTGCAAGAAAGATCAATCTAGTAGGCCAAACCAAACTGATAATTCGAAGAGACTTGCAAAGATAACCAATCATACATAAAAGAATTCAGAGAAGATTCAAATATTGTACATAGATAGACTTGATCATAAACCCACAATTCATCGGTCTCAACAAACACACCGCAAAAAGAAGATTACATCGAATAGATCTCCACAAGAGAGGGAGAACATTGTATTGAGATCCAAAAAGAGAGAATAAGCCATCTAGCTAATAACTATGGACCCGTAGGTCTGAGGTAAACTACTCACACTTCATCGGAGGGGCTATGGTGATGATGTAGAAGCCCTCCATGATGGATACCCCCTCCGGCAGAGCTCCGAAACAGGCCCCAAGATGGGATCTCGTGGATACAGAAAGTTACGGCGGTGGAATTAGGGTTTTGGCTCCGTATCTGATCGTTTGGGGGTACATAGGTATATATAGGAGGAAGGAGTACGTCGGTGGAGCAACAGGGGGCCCACGAGGCTGGAGGGCGCGCCTGGGGGGGTAGGCGCGCCCCCTACTATGTGGCCTCCTCCTTTGTTTCTTGACGTAGGGTCCAAGTCTCCTGGATCATGCTCGGTGAGAAAATCACGTTCCCGAAGGTTTCATTCCGTTTGGACTCCGTTTGATATTCCTTTTCTTCGAAACCCTAAAATAAGTAAAAACCAGCAATTCTGGGTTGGGCCTCCGGTTAATAGGTTAGTCCCAAAAATAATATAGAAGTGGATAATAAAGCCCAATAATGTCCAAAACAGTAGATAATATAGCATGGAGCAATCAAAAATTATAGATACGTTGGAGACGTATCAAGCATCCCCAAGCTTAATTCCTTCTCGTCCTTGAGTAGGTAAATGATAAAAACAGAATTTTTGATGGGAGTGCTACTTGGCATAATTTTAATGTAATTCTTCTTAATTGTGGTATGAATATTTAGATCCGAAAGATTCAAGATAAAAGTTCGTATTGACATAAAAATAATAATACTTCAAGCATACTAACTAAGCAATTATGTCCTCTCACAATAACATGGCCAAAGAAAGTTCAACCCTACAAAATCATATAGTTTAGTCATGCTCCATTTTCGTCACACAAGAATGCTCTCATCATGCACAACCGCGATGACAAGCCAAGCAATTGTTTCATACTTTAGTAATCTCAAACCTATAAACTTTCACGCAATATATGAGCGCGAGCCATGGATATAGCACTATGGGCGGAATAGAATATGATGATGGGGGTTATGTGGAGAAGACAAAAAAGGAGAAAGTCTCACATCAACAAGGCTAACCAATGGGCTATGGAGATGCTCATTGATTGATGTTAATGCAAGGAGTAGGGATTTCCATGCAACGGATGCACTAGAGCTATAAATGTATGAAAGCTCAACCAAAAAACTAAGTGGGGGTGCATCCAACTTGCTTGCTCACGAAGACCTAGGGCACTTGAGGAGGCCCATTGTTGGAATATACAAGCCGAGTTGTATAATGAAAATTTCCCACTAGTATATGAAAGTGACAAAACAAAAGACTCTCTATCATGAAGATTATGGTGCTACTTTGAAGCACAAGTGTGGCAAAGGATCAAGGTTGTTAGAATCGCGATTCTGTTATACGATTCTACGACTTTATGATCCAAACTTACCCATTTGATTCTACAATTTTAGTTCATAAAATCTACGTTTCTATGATCCTGGTTGTGAATATTCTACAATTTACGATTCTACCATCAGAGCTCCGATCCGATTCAAAATCGCGATTCTGACAACCTTGCAAAGGATAGTAGCATTGTCCCTTATATATATATATATATATATATATATATATATATATATATTAATTTGGCCTTTCCCCTTTTTTTATTTGGCCTTTCTCTTTTTTTAGGACAATGCTCTATGAATGATGGTCATCACACTTCTATTTATTTACAACTCAATAATTACAACTTGATACTTAGAACAAGATATGACTCTATATGAATGCCTCCGGTGGTGTACCGGGATATGCAATGAACCAAGAGTGACATGTATGAAAGAATTATGAACAGTGGCTTTGCCACAAATACTATGTCAACTACATGATCACACTAAGCAATATGACAATGATGAGTGTGTCATGATAAACGGAATGGTGAAAAGTTGCGTGGCAATATATCTCGGAATGGCTATGGAAATGCCATAATAGGTAGTTATGGTGGCTGTTTTGAGGAAGATATAAGGAGGTTTATTTGTGAAAGAGTGTATCATATCACGGGGTTTGGATGCACCGGCGAAGTTTGCACCAACTCTCAATGTGAGAAAGGGCAATGCACGGTACCGAAGAGGCTAGCAATGATGGAAGGGTGAGACTGTGTATAATCCATGGACTCAACATTAGTCATAAAGAACTCACATACTTATTGCAAAAATCTATAGGTCATCAAAAACCAAGCACTACGCGCATGCTCCTAGGGGGATAGATTGGTAGGAAAAGACCATCGCTCGTCCCCGACCGCCACTCATAAGGAAGACAATCAAATAACACCTCATGTTTCAAATTTGTTACATGACGTTTACCATACGTGCATGCTACGGGACTTTGAAACTTCAACACAAGCATTTCTCAAATTCACAACTACTCAACTAGCACGCCTTTGATATTATTACCTCCATATCTCAAAACAATCATCAAGCATCAAACTTCTCTTAGTATTCAAAACACTCATAAGAAAAAAATTAATCTTGAATACCTAGCATATTAGGATTATTTAAGCAAATTACCATTCTATTTAAGACTCTCAAAATAATCTAAGTGAATCATGAGAGATCAATAGTTTCTATAAAACAAATCCACCACCGTGCTCTAAAAGATATAAGTGAACTACTAGAGCAAAACTATATAACTCAAATGATATAAGCAAAGCACATAGAGTATTCTAACAAATTATAAATCATGTATGGCTCTCTCAAAAGGTGTGTACAGCAAGTATGATTGTGGTAAACTAAAAACCGAAGACTCAAATCATACAAGACGCTCCAAGCAAAACACATATCATGTGGTGAATAAAGATATAGCTCCAAGTAAAGTTACCGATAGAAGTAGATGAAAAGAGGGGATGCCTTCCGGGGAATCCCCAAGCTTTGGCTTTTATGTGTCCTTAGATTATCTTGCGGGTGCCATGGGCATCCCCAAGCTTAGACTCTTGCCACTACTTGTTCCATAATCCATCAAATCTTTACCCAAAACTTGAAAACTTCACAACACAAAACTTAAAGTAGAAAATCTCGTGAGCTCCGTTAGCGAAAGAAAACAAAAGACCACTTCAAGGTACTGTAATGAACTTATTCTTTATTTATATTGGTGTTAAACCTACTATATTACAACTTCTCTATGGTTTATAAACTATTTTACTAGCCATAGATTCATCAAAATAAGCAAACAACACACGAAAAACAGAATCTGTCAAAAACAGAACAGTCTGTAGTAATCTGTAGCTAGCGCAAGATCTCGAACCCCAAAAATTCTAAAATAAATTTCTGGACGTGAGTAATTTATCTATTAATCATCTTCAAAATGAATTAACTAAATATAACTTTTCAAATACAAATGGCAGTAGTTCTCGTGAGCGCTAAAGGTTCTGTTTTTTACAGCAAGATATCAAGACTTTCCCCAAGTCTTCCCAACGTTTCTACTTGGCACAAACGCTAATTAAACACAAAAAACACAACCTAAACAGAGTCTAGATAAATTATTTATTACTAAACAGGAGCAAAAAGCAAGGAATAAAAAATAAAATTGGGTTGCCTCCCAACAAGCGCTATCGTTTAATGCCCCTAGCTAGGCATAAAAAGCAAGGATAGATCTAGGTATTGTCATCTTGGTTCTTTACATTTCCCTGCATATTCGGAAATCTTGAGATCTAAAGAGTCCAACCGCTTATTGCAAAGGGTAATCAATATATTCATGCGGTGGAGATTCCCGCTAACGCTTTTAAGAGGTTCAAGAGACTTTTGTAAAATCTTGGTTACTTCGCAAGTTTTCTCAAAAACTTGCGTTTCCTCTTGGGTATGATGAGGCCCCTTTTTTGAGGTAGAGTTCCTACTATACCTTCTATAATTTCAAGCGCAATACTGGGATCAATTTCAATAAAATTGCCTTTGGCAACGCAATCCAAAAGTTGTCTATGAGACATATTTAATCCAACATAGAAGTTGCAAAGCAAAATTCTAAAATTCACCTCTAGGGTAAACTCACAATAAGAGTCCATCATTATAAACCAGGCATCTTTTAAATTTTCTCCTTGCCTTTCTTTGAAGTGAAGAACCTCAAACTCAGGAGACAAAGGAGCAGATATGGGACTAGCCATAACGACAAGCAAACGGAAAAGAGGCGAACGGAAAAAGAGAGGGAGGATAGAGAGAGAGAGAGGGCGAATAAAACGGCAAGGGTGAAGTGGGGGATAGGAAAACGAGAGGCAAATGGCAAATAATGTAATGCGGGAGATAAGGATTGTGATGGGTACTTGGTATATTGACTTTTGTGTAGACTCCCCGGCAACGGCGCTAGAAATCCTTCTTGCTACCTCTTGAGCACTGCGTTGGTTTTCCCTTGAAGAGGAATGGGTGATGCAGCAAAGTAGCGTAAGTATTTCCCTCAGTTTTGAGAACCAAGGTATCAATCCAGTAGGAGGCTACGCGCGAGTCCCTCGCACCTTCACAAAACAAATAAATCCGCGCAACCAACGTGATAAGGGGTTGTCAATCCCTACACGGCCACTTACGAGAGTGAGATCTGATAGTTATGATAAGATAATATTTTTGATATTTTTATGATAAAAATGCAAAGTAAAATAAAAGCAAAGTAAGAAGCAAAGGAAAAAAACTAAGTATTGGAAGATTAATATGATGAAGATAGACCCGGGGGCCATAGGTTTCACTAGTGGCTTCTCTCAAGAGCATAAGTATTTTACGGTGGGTGAACGAATTGTTGTTGAGCAATTGACAGAATTGAGCATAGTTATGAGAATATCTAGGTATGATCATGTATATAGGCATCACGTTCGAGATAAGTAGACTGACTCCTGCCTGCATCTACTACTCTTACTCCACTCATCGACCGCTATCCAGCATGCGTCTAGAGTATTAAGTTCATGAAAACAGAGTAACGTCTTAAGCAAGATGATATGATGTAGAGGGATAAATTCATGCAATATGATAAAAAAACATCTTGTTATCCTCGATGGAAACAATACAATACGTGCCTTGCTGCCCCTACTGTCACTGGGAAAGGACACCGCAAGATTGAACCCAAAGCTAAGCACTTCTGCCATTGCAAGAAAGATCAATCTAGTAGGCCAAACCAAACTGGTAATTCGAAGAGACTTGCAAAGATAACCAATCATACATAAAAGAATTAAGAGAATATTCAAATATTGTTCATAGATAGACTTGATCATAAACCCACAATTCATCGGTCTCAACAAACACACCGCAAAAAGAAGATTACATCGAATAGATCTCCACAAGAGAGGGGGGAACATTGTATTGAGATCCAAAAAGAGAGAAGAAGCCATCTAGCTAATAACTATGGACCCGTAGGTCTGAGGTAAACTACTCACACTTCATCGGAGGGGCTATGGTGATGATGTAGAAGCCCTCCGTGATGGATACCCCCTCCGGCGGAGCTCCGGAACAGGCCCCAAGATGGGTTCTCGTGGATACAGAAAGTTACAGTGGTGGAATTAGGGTTTTGGCTCCATATCTGATCGTTTGGGGTACGTAGGTATATATAGGAGGAACGAGTACGTCGGTGGAGCAACAAGGGGCCCATGAGGGTTGAGGGCGCGCCTGGGGGGAGGGTAGGCGCGCCCCTACCTGATGGCCTCCTCCTTTGTTTGTTGACGTAGGGTCCAAATCTCCTGGATCATGTTCGGTGAGAAAATCATGTTCCCGAAGGATTCATTCCGTTTGAACTCTGTTTGATATTCCATTTCTTCGAAACCCTAAAATAAGCAAAAAAAATAGCAATTCCAGGCTAGGACTCCGGTTAATAGGTTAGTCCCAAAAATAATATAAAAGTGGATAATAAAGCCCAATAATGTCCAAAACAGTAGATAATATAGCATGGAGCAATCAAAAATTATAGATACGCTGGAGACGTATCAGTTGCCTAGGAGCAAGAGTGGCTACACGCGTATGAATATGCGAGGGGTTGAATCCTCTCTACGGTTTTCATGGGCCTCCTTTTATAGATAAAGCGGTCACCACAGTGGCAAATCAGTCTTTTACACACTAATTTGATAGCAAACAGTGCTATCATACCTAACTCTGCAGATGGACAGAGCACATTAAATGCGCTGCTCAGTGTCACATCACAGTGTGCCCGGTTGGCCTTGCCAAGCTGTTTTGCCAGCTTCTCACCTGCTTGCTTGACACATCTCGGGACGGCTGTCATTTGGAGGTGTTTTCCGTAGGAAGTGGCTACCATGTGGAAGGACACATCCACTTAGTCACTCAGGGGCTTGACACCGCACCATAGATGACATGCTTCGCTCTGAGGCCCGACGGGACTGTATGGAAGCTTGCTTCTGGGGTAACCCCGACCTCGCCAGGCTCGCGTGAACGGCAAGGGGGGTTTCTTTTCCCTTAGTGACATCTCGCTTCTCTAGATCGACTTGGTCTTCTTAATTTGCACTTTGATTCTTCAAAGGACTGATCCTTAGTGCTTGGTCTGATTTTGGGTGCTGCAAACTTGTCCTTAGGCCTGTGCACAGTCTGGGCAATAGACCTAGGGTTTGTTGCAATGATAGGATCCCCCGGGCCTGACCCGAACGCGCTGCCAGGCGTCACCGGGGTAGGCCCTAACCAGTGCACAGGAAGGAGCGTAGTGTTGGCTTGCCCTTTTGGGATCTTCTTTGCTTCTTCATTAACCTGAGCCCAGATAAGTTTCCGATTCTCCCACGCATCGTTAAACGCCAATCATAGTGGGGCAGATAATAGGCCACGCCTTGTAGAATACCCACGTCCCACATTCACGGGGCGGTAACTGCCATCCCACTATTCTTCCCGATCCAAGCGCTTATGCCACGTGTACTGCATGTATTGTGCAGGGTTGGTGGCAGATGCGGACGATACGGGATGGGTAGCCGCCTCGATCGCGCTTGCGCCGGACGCTCCTCCCCCGATGGAAGGCCACATTGGGGACCAGCCCTTGGAGTTCATCATCGAGATGTACAAGCCTCTGCACGGCCGTCTCCGTCTCCCCACCCCATTTGCAAGGGCGATGGAGCTCGACCAGCCGCGGGCATTGAAACTGCACATGAGGGGCTGTGGGAATGGCAGCGTACGGGTGGATGTAGATTTCCCCGCCCTCAAGTCATGTACTTCCTTCGAGGTTGGATGACTTTTGCCCACGCCCACAGCTTGTCAGAAGGGCACGTACTCCATTTTTATTTCATGGAGGACGGTTTCCTTTTCGTCAAGGTTTTTGGGAGCTCGGGTGCTCGCTTAGGGTGCTAGGCGGAGAGCTCGACCGACGACGAAAGCTCCTCCTCGAGCGATAGCGACAAGGAGGACAGTGATGGCGATGACGACGGTGCCGATCGAGAGGGTGACGACTCTGACTTCGGCTAAGCATCAGCCACACTGTCACCATCAGGTGGTGGCAGCACCATCTGCATTTGCATCTCCTCTCCGGCAAGGTGGTTTGCCAGGGAGTTAGGAGCAGGAGTAGAGGTGGTGCTTCCAGCTCCTCCAGTAGCCTTTCAGCTAGGCCCCGGCAGGCTTCCTCACTATAGCTTCGTTCTCCCTGCCACGTCCCTCTTGCCCTGGTGGAGGTAGTTGACGGGATCTCTCTTGCCGGGCTACCTCTCTTGGAGCCCGACAAAGTCAGGATGGGCTTCTTCCCAGGCGCGCCTTTTGCCCTCTTCACCTCTTGCCGCAGTGCCTAGCAGGAGAGGGACAAGAAAGGGCATCACGGGGCACGTATCTTTTTCAATCTTAAATCTGTAGGCACTTGTCAAATTTTAGTTCAAATTATGTAATCTCTTTAATCCATGTTTGTTTCCTGTAAGGTTTGTACTTGTTTGATCAGCACATTAATGAAAAAAATAAACCTTGTCAGGGAGTCGTGCATGTAGTATGCCCATGCAGAGGTGGGATGCCTCTATACTTTTAAGTAAACAAGTTTCCCCCGACAGGCTATCCTGCCGGTCCCCTTAGTCTTGTTGCCACGAAGTTAGGCCTACCGGGGCACAAATCATGAAGGGGGACCAGACGCCCGCCAGTCCTTTTTCGTCAAAGTCCACTTCAACCATCCTTGCCGAAGCAACGTTCGAGTCAAAAGATGGGAGCACCTAAGTTTCCAAAGGCAGCTAGGTTTTCTTATGGACAAGTCCTTACTTGTAAAACACATATGGATAAGAGAAAGAACTTATCTGTTTGGCTTGCCGGAGATCGTAGTGTAGGCTCATCTTCTTATCTCGTCTTGGGGACCAAGCCCATGGTAGGAGCCTGCAGTTTATGCAGATGAAAATGATGCCAGATGTGATGTTATCTACATGAACATGCGATGCTCATGATATGCTTATTCTTTCATGCAACTTGTCGGGGGCCCCCAATGCTTCATTTATTTCTCTGTTGCTCACACTACAAAAAAAGACAAATCCATGACATTTTGGGCCGAACGAAAAAAATTCTGTCATACTTATGACACTTCTATGACAATAATTGTGACAAAACACAGTATCATCATAGATGTGGTGGGGTCCTACTTCTATGACAAAAGATCATGACAAAAAATGGGCTTTTCGCCCTGGGCGGGCCGGAGATGCAGCTGCATGACATTATATGGGCCATCCATGGCGGAAAAAACCGTGGTAGAAGCGAGGGCGAGGAAAATATCGGGGTGTTCCCAGTTACGGTCAGTGGTCAGGGCCGAGCGATGCGCGTTTCTCTCGTACACGCACGCGCGTGGGTGCGAGGCATTGGGATCTAACTAAACCCGAGTGAGGAGTTGGGCTCTAACTGAACACGAGTGATTGCACTGCAGGCTACGCCTTACTGAACCCGAGCGATCGATCGATGGCTGTTAACTGAACCTGACCGAGCGATTCCTTCGCTACTGCTGCTAACTGAAGCCGATCGATGTTGCCTCTAGATGAACAGTGAGCATTGCTGGGGGAGTTTCGATAAACAGTTCCCGGTGGGGGTAGATGAACAGGACCCCGTGGTGTTGCCTCTGGAGGAACAGGACCCCGATCAATCGAGCCGGTTGGGGCTGGATGAACAGGACCCCGTGGAGGAATGGATGAACAGGACCACCCCATGGAGGGCAGGATTAACAGTAGACGGTAGAGGGCTGGATGAACAGTAGCCCGTGGATGGGTGGTTGAACAGGAGCCCGTGGAGAGGGCTGGTTGAATAGTAGCGGTGGAGTAGCGCGCGGTGGAGGCTGGATGAACAGGAGCCCGTGGATGAACAGTCGCAGGTGGAGGCTGGAGGAGGTTGACGGTGGATGAATAGTAGCCCGTGCAGGCTGGAGGGGTCGACGGTGGAGATGAACAGTATCCTGTGGAGTCTCGTTTTGCGGTACGCCACACCCCTCCTGATGAACAGGACCCTCGTTTCGACCGTAGCGCTCCAACACAAGTCCATTTCCTCCGCTTTGCGGTACGCCACACCCCTCCCAATCAACAGGACCCCCGTTTTGACCGTAGGACGTCTGTTTCCTCCGTTTTGCAGTATGCCAGACCCGTCCCGATGAAGAGGATCCCGTTTTGAACATGGCCGGTCGAACACACGGCCGTTTCCTCCGTTCTGCGGTACGCCAGACCTCGTTTCCATCGGCTGTTCCATCCAAGCCCTCCCGATGAACACGACGACGCATTCCGTTCCGACCTAGCCGGTTGGCTCCCCATGAACACGACAACGACGATGTTTCTCCGTTCCGACCTAGCCATGTACACGAGCCCTGGCCATACGTACGCGCGAGTAGGCGTTCGAGACCCCGCCCATATGTACGTACGTGGCCGTATTTACTTTCTTGCACCCTGGCCGCTGTACGCACGTGTACATGCTACGTGCGCGCCTCTGCTATGAAACGTGTGCGCCTCTACATCGACCAGTATGTACGTACACGTTTGTGACCAGAATGACAACGCTACGTCCGCTTCGACCAGGTCGGTCCCGACTGTCAGGCACTTCCTTGCGTGCCAAGATGTAGCTGGTGGGTCCCAGCAGTTAGGGGGGCAAATTGTTTTTTTAACCCAGACTCACTTCCTTGCGTGCGAAGATGTAGCTGGTGGATCCCAGCAGTCAGGGGAGGAATAATTATTTTGCGCGTAATAAGGAGTCACTTCCTTGCTGCAGCCATGGACCCAGCTGTCAGCCTCTCCACGTATAGTCCAGGTCCGATGGAAGCCATTCCTTGACCATGTTCACCACGCCGCGCCGAGAGCACCAGGGCGGTGGACAACGGCGAGGCCTAGGAAGGGGACGACGCGGAGCCGGGGAAGACGCGGCAGTGGAAGCCCGCGCGGAGAGGAGTATGAGGGTTCATTGGTTCGGCTGCGGTGTGAGGCTGGCATCGCCGCAGGGCTTGGCCAGCGGTGGGAATAGTAGGGGGCGGTGAGGCCTCCGCGGCAGCACAGCCGACCACAGGAGGCAGGAGCATGTGGCACGACCGGCGCTGCTTTGGGCGGCTGGAACAAGAAGACCAGAGGTTGAAGAAGCACTACAGCCGTTGGATGGAAATCGTATGGTCACTGGAGCTAGAATCGTTCATATGGACTAAGTTAACAAAGCCCTCTGTCCCCGTCAACTTAGTTGGTCCACAAGTCAGCCTCCCATTATTGTGGGTCCCAGCTAATAGGGGGTATTCATTTTTTTGTGCGTAATAAGGAGGCACTTCCTTGCGTGCGATGATATAGGTGGTGGGTCTGACCTGTCAGCGGTGGGAGTGTTTTTCGCGAAATACAGAGGCCCTTCTGGTGGGTCCCAACTGTAAGGTGGAGGAATCATTATTTTGCGCGTAATAAGGAGGGATTTCCTTGCGTGCGGCCGTGGACCCAGTTGTCATCCTCTCCACGCACAGTCTACTTCCGATGGTGTCGTTCGTTGACCATGTTGACCACTCTGCGCCGAGCGCATCCAAGGTGGTGGACGATGGAGAGGCCCCGGACAACAACGAGCCGGAGATGGGAAGATGCGGGAGTAGATTCACATACGGAGAGGTGTACGGGGGTTAACTGGTTCTAGTGTGGTGTGGTTCGGCAGTCGTTGGAGCACAACAGGAGATGTGGAGGGGTGGAGGCAGGAGCAGGTGGTCTCGACAGCGCTAGAGGAAGAAGACGAGAGATTGAAGATGGATGCGGGTCGTTGGATGTAAATCCAACGGCTAACGATGTCAAAATCATTTGTTGACTAAGTTGACAACGACTTGCATTGGCTTCGACCTATTGGCCCACATTTCAGCCTCCAAAAATGTGGCACGTATTCAACCCATTTTTTCAGAATTTACAGTCTTTTGCGGGGTAGAATTTATAGTCCATTTGATCTTTTTTTGAATTACAGTCCATTAGCTGGGCTGGGTGAAAAATAATGTAGCGTCCATGCGGCCCATTTATGTTTTTCCTAAAAATTACAGGCCATTTGCATTTTCTCGAAATACACGATTTTGCTGGGCTTATTATAATTATAATGTTGGCGTGGGCGCAGCAATGTTATCAAAAAATAAACAGGGGCTGAGCATTTTGTTATATATATATTTAAATAATAAGTGATTTATTATTACATTGGTCCTTAAATATCTCCAAGCTTTTGTACACAATCACCAGGATTTTCGTTGCCAAAAAAACCAGGATTTTATTGTTAAGAAATTATTTGTATAAGTTAATAAGATGTGGGATATTGTTTTCTTACTCATGTAAGTATCTGTTAAATATATGATGACAATAACAATAATATATAATAACATATAAAATAATTTAAATATATATAATATAGTTAGAAGGGAAACATAAGTTGGACTAGGCGTTCCTATTCTTATATAGAAAAATAGAACAGACCTCTGTGTTTTCCTCAAAAAAATACATAAATTGGGTTGCCGATGTTTCAGGAAAAATAAAACCTCGGATGGGAGGTACATAGGCCGGTCGATACATGACAGCCCTCAAGAAAATACAAAACATGCCTATGGACCTCCCATCCGAGGTCGTGGGCTGCGCATGTTAAAAAAGAAAGCCTAAACGGGGCAGCCCAAAACCCAGCTGATACTTGCTGCCCCAATGATAATAAATGATACCTGCCAGCTCCCCGGCTTCGTTGTGAATTTATCTCCTATAGTAACTACGTTGAAGCACCTAAAAAAAATATAACTATGTTAACAAACCCGTGGGCCCCAACGTTAGTATAGCATTAGGAGGAAGTATTTTTTTGATGAGGCACTTTGCTTGCGTACGGCCATAGACCTAGTGGGTGCCGACTGTCCGCCTCTCCACGTACAGTCCTCTCCAGATTCCTCTTGTTTGTTCAGCATGTTCATAACGGCAGACAACGGCGTCGTGGCGAGCGCACAAAGGCACAGGAGAAGATCCGACCACCTGAGGAAGTGCCTTGTTACTAACGAAACAACTAACTAGCCTAGTGGCCGAGTGACACTACCCGACAGCTGTTCCGCCCGGGATCGATTCCACCTGTCCAGAGAAAATATCTCCAAATTTTTTGCCTCTGCCTTTATTGACATGTGGGTCCCAATTGTCATCTACGCACACCAGGTATAACACTTGCCAAAACTTCGTCCCTCGTTTTCTCTGGTTTTTGCATACTCGACATTGTGTGGGCATCTTAAAAATAGCATATCTTTTTAATTATGCATCATATGAAGATATGCTATGCATAAATGTTGATCAACATGATGTTAACTGGCTGGTAGTTCAAGTTTCGACCATGAATAAAACTTCCATCATGACGTTAACACTACTTGAAGCCTTGTTAATATAAATGCTCTGCCTCCGAAAGTTGCAGTTTCTTATCTGAAACTGAGCTTGGAGTTTCTTATCTGAAACTGAAACTTGCAGTTTCTTCTCTGAGAATCACCTGTCAGCGACCGAAAGGCAGCGGAACCTCTCCTCTCCATCATCTCCATTCCAAAACCACCGTATCGCCTCTCCCTCTTCTCCATTTCAAAACCACCCCCTCTCCTCTCCATCATATCCATTCCAAAACCAGCCTCTCCCTCTTCTCTATTGCAAGACCACCATCTCTCCTCCCATCTTCCAAAGCTAGCACCGGACCACTCAGAAGGACATCTATGGAGGGGATGCCGCAGCGAATCAGGAAGATCGCCGATGGTGACCAGGCAAAGTTAGCCAAGTTGAAGGAGATCCTTACGTGGTTTGACAATGAGTGGGAGATTTTGAGGACGGTGAGAGCCATGTGGCAATGTATGCGAAAGAGCGAGACGACGACGATGAGGGCGGCGATGACTCCTCGGCGGCAGTCACGCCGCAGTCCTTTGAGTTCATCGAGTATCTCCTCTGAGCGATGGAGCAGACAGATTCGTCCGAGGCGAAAGTCAAGCGGAGGTGGTGGGCGTACAGGTCGAAGGTCAAGCACCCAGAGGATAACGAATCGATCGAGTACGGTGTGCCGTTCATGAGGGTGCAGAGCTAGCCGGAGCCACAGGAGTATTCGTTCTCCCACCGCAAGAGGAGGCCGGATGGCAAGACGTCGCTTCCCCACTGTTCTCCACGGTTCCCTCGACGCTCGCCTCGTTTCAACAGCGTCGGTAGGGTTTAAGGTAAGCTTCGCACTAACATAATCTTCCATCTGCTCATGCTTACAATCAATGTGACAGCAGACTAAGGCATAGCCTAGTGGTGGGAAGGGGCTGATGCCGTCCCACCCACCCAGGTTCAAGGCATGGTACTTGCAATTTGGGTTTGTTGCACCAATTATACTGTAGGGGGTCCGTTACAGTCTTTATGTCAAAAAAACAATCAGTGTGACAACTAATAAAAATCATGCTTACAATCAGTCTCTGAGTACTACGCCAATCACCCTAAAATAGCTCTGGACCTTTGGGTCAAAGTTGTGACACTGTGTACAAATAAAGAAAAATAGATTGGTGCTTCTTTCAGAAAAGAGTACACCCCTAGAAAACTGCCAATATAAGCTACTAGTATTTTCTTAAGTCTAAGCTACTAGTATTTGGTTAGAGGATTTTCTGCCGAGAAAGATCCATCCACAGTGAGCGCCACACATCCCACTAATGGTGGTGGATGCCCATACTTAGATGGAGCAGGGTTGGTGTTGGTAATTTTTACTTGGCACCTCGCACTCTGCATATATGCCGGTTCCATCCGTACATTTGTGCATTTCCACCAAAATGCAGTTGAATAACCCTGTTTGCACAGATAATGAAAAGGCGTGATTACATTATAGTGGCACTAGTTGATGAAACATACACTAATAAACAGAAGAAAATATTACATCATACTGGAAATCGACCCAAGTCTCCCCGATACACCTTCTGCCAGTGATGAACATCAGTGTATAGCGGTAGTCCAAGGAGGGGCCTTGAGACATTCAAATCTCTATTTTTGTGCAGATCAACTAAAATTAAGCACCCCGGTTTGAAGAAATGCTTAAACATTAACAATGGGACTAGTTGATGAAACATACATTAGCAAAGAGAAGCACTTTCTTTATCTACATTGGAAATGAAATGATAGAGAGGACACTCGCTCTATTTTAGCTGTATTATTACTTCATTTTACCAGTGATGCTAGGGTCGAGCAAGTGGCAAATGAGGTGTATCGTGCGTCGCAAGGATGAAGGCTGGGGGTGCTTAGACTGGGATGCTGAAGCTGGCTCTTTCAGTCCCTATCTTCCCTCTGATGTTTCTATGGTAGCATTTGGGTTGTAATCCAAACTTGGTCGAGCTGGTGCTGCATCCCCCTACCTGCCTAGCTTATGTGGCGAACTTGTCTCCTGGTAGTACTCAGTTCATTCTAGTAGTAGTTGCATAACTGCCCGTTTACACTGAGATGTTGTCAGATAATGGTTCTCTATGGTTGGGTTTCTTTAATGCAATCGGAGGGAACCCCCTCTTTTGATATAAAAAACAGTGGCACTAGCGGTGCCAAACATTGCCTCAAATTAATAGTGCCACTAGATTAAGGTGCAAAATAATAACATTACTGCTTTATCATGGCAGTGCCAAAACAGTAGCACAAGAGCATGATCAACATGCAGGATCTTTGGAAAACGGTCAGACCAAAAAGGAACATACCTCGTGATGGCAACCACATCTGTAGTCAACGCCATCGTAGAAGGGATGACACCAGTCACCAACATGGATTATTCAATTCATGGGACCTTTTAGTGCAATTCACCTAAAATGAAGCAATGTCCCATGAGCTAGCAGCTTCTTCTTCTTCTTTTTTTAAGAAAAGGGCTCCAGCCCCAGTTCCATTTCCGTCAGAAAACGAAACCCGCAAAGCTTCTTCTTCATTAGTTGGAATAAAATTGAGCAACATCAAGGTTGGTCGTGAAGCTCCTGGGGAGTAGGCGGACCAGGACAGTTGCATCTCTAACGAAAAGAAGCAACTTATCTTAATGGGAAATTTAGCAGGACATGAAAAAAGTGCCATTGATTCATATTACTTGAGGCATTACATTGAAAACAACATTGGTTGAACGTGTTCTTACTGTTAACAGTGCGACTACTACATTTTACTAGTGGCATTACATAAGAGCGGCCCGGGGCAACAAACATCAGAAGAGGATATTTGGGTTGGTCTCATTTTTGTTCGGTATAGAGCCACCTTATATTGTGTGAGGCTAGCAAATCTAGTGCTGGACTTGCTATGTTGACTTGTCCCCCAGTCCCCACTTTCTTTCCTTTTTCAACCAATATATCGGCTTTATATTGAGTTTGTACTGTGTTCCCTTTATTTCCCTATTAGACCTAGAGACCAGTTGGATAGCCAGTCTCTGCTACTTTTCGCCCCCATTATTTTCTCTTTCGACCAAGTCCTAGATTCAGGTAACAAATCTTCCCCCTGATGAAGATCCTCCTCCTTGTTATGGAAAGATGTTTGGTTTGACGACAGTGACACATCATTAATGGAGATTTATCCCAGAGCCTTCTCCTTTTGCATAAATGAAGATGAGCCGGTTGCAAAAATCCTCACGGCTACGGTCCCGAGCTTGATCTTCCACTTGCCACTGTCCACACAAGCTCGAGATGAAGTCAGAGAAATCCAGCATGGAACGATGCATGTGTCCCTTGATGAGGGGTGCACCGATGTCTGGGAATGCAACATTGGTGGGGCCTTCTCCTCCAAGCGATATTACGATCACTGCTTCAGAGATACAGGGGCTAATGAGGCTTTCCTGAAAGTGCAACTATCCCTAGGTGGTTTTGGTAATTCCTAACAACATATAGCTCATTGAGCTGACATTATTCCAAGATTAATATTTCAGGAAAAGCTCAATGAATGGCATGGCATGGATGAGGAAAGTGGACCCCTCAAAATACTAAGGCAAAAAAGATTGGCTCAAGCTCAAAGCTCAAGACTCTACATTTTATATTTTAGTGATCCAAGATCACATTGAGTCTATAGGAAAAGCCAATACTATCATGGAGGGATGAGGTGTTGCTTGATGAGGTTCTTGCTTCATACTGCTTAGTGATATGCTCCAAAACCCTCAACTACCTTCCCACATCCACATATGACCTAAACCAAAAGTCAAACTTGGAACCACCGATTCTTCTATCTGGCGCCACCGAGTTCAGATGTCATAGCCACTGCCACAAACCCTAGGCAAATCGGTCTCACCGATAGGGATCTCGATCACACCGAGATGGGATTGTAATCTCTCTGTTTCCCTTCGTAACGTCTCGGTCCTACCGAGATGAGCGATCAGTCCCACCGAGATTGCAATGTAAACTCTCTGTTTCCCTTTTGTAACATTTCGGTCCCACCGAAATGAGCAAATCGGTCCCACCGAGTTTACCTGACCAACTGTCTGGTTAGCTTATTACGAAAATCGGTCCCATCGAGTTTGTGTAATTGGTCACACCGAGATTACGTTATGCCCTAACCCTAAGCATATCGGTCCTACCGAGTTGCATCTCAGTCCCATCGAAAATCCTAACGGTCACTAGGTTTGCTAAATTGGTCCGACCGAGTTTCTCAATTCGGTCTCACCGAGATTGGTAAATTGTGTGTAACGGTTAGTTTTTGTGTGTAGGATATATATACCCCTCCACCCACTCTTCATTCATGGAGAGAGCCATTCCGATGGCAGCAGTATTCCAAACCCCTTTGAGCCGCCGAGCTGAGCGGGGATCTTCATGACTGGCATGCAGCCCGTTCAAAACTCTACGGCTGCGGCAGCGATAACCACCGGGTCAACAGCGGCCGGGGCAGGAGGCCCCATGCGCCCGCCGGCTCAAGTACTAATGGATCTCATGGATAGGATGACAGCCCTGTTGACCGCCATGGTTGAACCGGTGGATCAGGCTCAACACGATGCGGAAATGGCACTATTATGTGAGGAGGTAGTACAAGCGAAAGAAAACCTAGCCGCAGAGGACGTCAGGATGGCTGCAGAGTGGACGGCTTTGGATGCTCGAGCTCAGCAACTTCAATCAGAGGCTTTCCAACTCACGATGGATCTGAACGCGTCAAACAAGGTCATGAGGAGAAGACACCAGAAGACTCAGTCACATCTGCCTCTGACTTACGATCCTAGAAACCTCTTCCGCACACCCGGTGCAGGCCCCAGTAACCCGCCAGAGGTGAACCGGGTCGCAACACCCGGGGCTGGGGCGCCAGTTCAGCCACGGGCTATGGGTCCCCCTCGTGTGAATACTGCTACACCTCATTATGTACCAACACCACCGGGTCATTATTATAACCCTTTGGAGAACATGATCGCAGTGGCAGCGTGTTTGGCGGCTCTCCCAGCGGAGGGTGACTCTCCAACAGCGGTTGAAACCCGGAGGGTCAGAGAACTTCTTCAGACGGCACTGGCGCAATAGGAGGCTTATTCTTATAGTCGAGACAGAATCCATTCAACCCCTCGCCCAAGCCGGAGCCCGAGTTACAACAGGCACATGGATTCAGCAGCCATTTCAAGCAACACCCGGCGCCATGACTAGCCGCGCGGGCATGACCTGGCGCGTGATGGAGCCTTTAACTTGGTTGACCAGGATAGGATCCGCCAAGAGGCTGAGCGGGCGGTTCAATAGGCAGATGAGCAAGCGGCTCACCAGGCTTTTCCGGTTTATCCGACGACCTCTGTTGAGGCAGGCGTGGCCACAAGGACAAGAGGTGTCCCTTGCTTGGTGTCGGCTCTACATAATGAGCGTTTGTCAAAGGATTTCAAGGGGCCTCGGAAGGTGCCCAATTATACGACCGATTTACAGCCAGGGGCATGGATTGAAAGCTATGAGATGGCCATGGAGCTATTGGAGGTCAGTCACGCCGCAATGGCCAAGTACTTCACTATGATGTTAGATGGAATGGCTCGCACTTGGTTAAAGGGCTGCCATCCAATTCCATCGGCTAATGGGCAGAATTGAAGGCCCGGTTTATTCAGAACTTTAAAGACACTTGTAAGCAGCCCATGTCAATTGTGGATTGAACTAACTGTAAACAAGAGGAAGGAGAGTCCACGGCCCATTGGATGTGCCGGGTCAAAGCCATAATACATTCATCTGATAAGATGGATGCCGGCTCTGCAGTCTTAATGTTGGAGAAAAATTGCCGTTTTACACCTCTAAAACAGAAGCTGGGGCGGCTCAAACGCGATTGTAATGACATGGGCCAGCTGATGGCGGCTCTGGTCAAGTACCAAGGATCCCGAGTCTGATGAGGAAAAGATAGGGAAGGGGAAGAAGAACGGCAAGGGTCATCAGCATAACCCGGCAAACCAACGAGGCAATAATAAACGTAAGGCTAATGGTAGTTTGGAGTTTGTGGCTAACACCAACGCACAGGGCAACAATCAGCGACATAAGGGGAGGCCACCTCCTCGGTCCAGCGGGTCAGGTCCAACTCTTGAGCAGCTGTTAAATGAGCCCTGTCCAAGGCACGACACTCAGCAGAAGCCGGCCACTCACATGTGGAAGGACTGTACGATCATGAAAGCTTTCAAGAATTCTGACATGTTCAATAGCAATCATGGGGTGGGCGGTGGCTCAGGTGGCGGTGGTTTTCATGGTCCGTGAGGCTGTTCAAATTCCAATTTTCAAGGCTCTCAAGGAAATCAAGGTGGGTACAGTCAGCAATCTGGCCAAGGAGGTCAGCAGCAGCAACAGCAATCTGGATATCAGAGTAGTCCAAAGCAGTTGAATAGTGTACAGTATCATGTGTTCACCACCAATTTGTGCAGACGAGACCAAAAGCTTCATAAGCGGGCTGTGAATGCTGTTGAGCCGGCAGTCCCTCGTTATTTGAGATGGTCTGAACAGCCTATTCTATGGAGTAGGGAGGATCACCCTCCCCGGGTTGACAATCCGGGTCACCTGGCTTTGGTGGTGGCGCCTCAGGTTGGTGGATATAAATTCACTAAAGTACTCATGGACGGAGGCAGTAGCATCAACATCCTCTATTATGAGACGTTCCGTAGCATGGGGTTCACTAACCAAAGTCTTAAGACGTCCAACACTGTCTTTCATGGGGTGGTGCCTGGTAAGTCGGCATACCCAGTGGGTAAGATTAAGCTGGAGGTAGCCTTTGGAGATGATTATGATTCCAGGGCAGAGAAATTAACCTTTGAGGTCATCAAAATCAAGAGCCCATATCATGCTTTGTTTGGGCGACCGGCTTATGCCAAGTTCATGGCACGGCCTTGTTATGTTTATTTACAGCTCAAAATGCCAGGTCATAAGGGCACTATCATAGTGCATGGGAGTCGGAAGATAACCTTGGAATGTGAGGAAGGTGATGTTGCTTATGTTGAATCTGCTTGTGCAATAGAGGAGCTAAAGTTCTATAAGGATAATGTTGACCCGGCGAACATGGCATCTTTGAAAAATCCAACTACAGAGCATGATCCATTGTTGAAGTTTAAGTCGGCGGATGACACTAAGCTTGTTGATTTTGTTCCAGGTGATTCATCTAAGCAGTTTAGTATCAGTGCTAATTTGGATCCCAAATAGAAGGCGCACTCATTGAGTTCATCCGTGAGAACCGGGACATCTTTGCATGGAAACTATCGGTGTCAAAACCGGCGGATCTCGGGTAGGGGGTCCCGAACTGTGCGTCTAGGCCGGATGGTAACAGGAGGCAAGGGACATGAAGTTTTACCCAGGTTCGGGCCCTCTTGATGGAGGTAAAACCCTACGTCCTGCTTGATTAATATTGAAGATATGGGTGTTACAAGAGTAGATCTACCACGAGGTCAGAGAGGCTAAACCCTAGAAGCTAGCCTACGGTATGATTGTATGTTGTGATCGTTCTCCTACGGACTAAAACCCTTCGGTTTATATAGACACCAACGAGGGTTAGGGTTACACAAGGTTAGTTACAAAAGGAGGAGATATCCATATTCGTATTGCCTAGCTTGCCTTCCACGCCAAGTAGAGTCCCATCCGGACACGAGACGAAGTCTTCAATCTTGTATCTTCATAGTCTAATAGTCCAGCCAATGGAGATAGTCCGGCTGTCCGGAGACCCCCTAATCCAGGACTCCCTCAGTAGCCCCTGAACCAGGCTTCAATGACGACAAGTCCGGCGCGTAGTTGTCTTCGGCATTGCAAGGCGGGTTCCCTCTCCGAATACATTACAGAAGAAGTTGAATACAAGGATAGTATCCGACCCTGCAAAATAAGTTCCACATTCCACCGCAGAGAGAATAATTTGTCCGCAGAACTAATTTGCTGGCTTGTTTTGACAGCATGACGTCATGTCATGGCCCGGTGATTATCCAAACCGTTTCTCTTAACCAGCTCCACACATAACGCGAGGCAGTTTTTCGACACGTCTTGTCAAAGCAGAGATCGTGTCCCCTTATTACGGGATTCTCATCAATACGGGCGTGGGTACCCCAACTGCGCCATCAATTGCGGCGCTTGGGGGATAAGCGAGTTTTACTAGGCAAGTGGGGATGTTTAATTTTGTCCGCCCATATAAAGGGATAAGGATTCACCTTTCTATCCACGCCTTCTTCCTCCTTTGCTCATCCGCTCCTGCACACTCGAGCTCTAGCACCCAAGTCCTCACTTCCATCTCAACCTTCTCCAACCATGTCCGGAGCGGGAGGCAAGTGGATGGTCTCCTCTGTCACGGAGGGAGACGTCAAGAAACTGAGGGGAGTCGAATACCTGCACGACGCTATCGCGCACCGGCTCCCAGATGAGGGACAGCTCATCCCCACCCCCGAGCCCCATGAGAGGGTGGTATTCCTCACCCATTTCCCGCGTGGACTGGGATTCCCTCTCCATCCCTTCGTCCGGGGGCTCATGTTTTATTACGGCCTGGATTTCCACGATCTGGCCCGGAACTTCATCCTCAACATCTCAGCGTTCATCGTCATGTGCGAGGCCTTCCTCATCATCAAGCTCCACTTCGGCTTATGGCTGAAGACCTTCAATGTCAAGCCGAAGGTAGTGAGTGGCCGCCAGGCGGAGTGCGGAGGCGCCATGGTGGGCAAGATGCCCAACATCACATGGCTCGAGGGCACCTTCGTGGACACCATAAAGGGGTGGCAATCGAGGTGGTTCTATATCACCGAGCCGCGCGACCCCGCATGGGTAGCGGCCCCCGAGTTCCGATCTGGCATCCCCATGCGGCTCACCTCCTGGAAAGAGAAGGGCCTGTCCTGGGGTAATTCAAAAGAGCTGACCGGACTCCGGTCATGTATTCAGAACATGGTGGATAAGAAGCTCAAGCTTGTCAACATAGTTCAGGTTATGCTCGTTCGTCGGATACTCACGTGCCAACAACGGCAGTTTACCTTGTGGGAGTTCAATCCGGCGCAGCACCGAACTCTGAACAGGCTCTTCAACACGACTCATGAAAATGCCTGGAGGGTGCTGTTCAAGGGCGCTGCGGTCCCTCCCCCCATTACCGAGGATCGCGGATTCAGCGCAAAGCGCCACGCTAGTGCGGTAAGTTGTTTTACCTTTCACAGGATACTTGTTTTCTATATAGATTGATTCTATGCGGGACTAAACTCCCGTGCCGTTAACAGGACTGGCAGAAGATGGCCGGACAAATCGACTATCCGGCTCCCTTGCCCGAAGGCCCCGCAGACGCCCTTCTGGCGAAGATGTTGACTCCGGCCCCTTATAAGGCTCCGGAGAAGACCCAAAAGGCCAAGGGAGCTCGAAAGAGCTCCCAACGCCAGGCGTCGTCGGACTCACCGTCCAATGAGTCTGCGGAGCACTCTTCCCCCGAAGATGAGGAAGAGGAAGAAGAGGCTCCCCCACCGACTGGGGGAGACAAGAAAAGGAAGGCCGCCCCAACTGGGGAGGCCGGAGGGTCCAAGAAGGGAAGGACGCTCCTTCCGGACAGCTCCACCGCCGCCGACGAAAGTGAAGACGAGTGGTTGCCCAGGGCCAAGCCCCAGGGGAGATCATAAGTATTCGGATACCAAAGTAACCCATAGGATTCCTTTGTCGCATTGCTTTCCCTAACGCCGAACTCAATTGTGCAGGCCGCCCTGAGCAAATATCGAGGTATCCTCGGACGGCTCCCTGGGCGCGTCGGACATGGATAGTGATCCAGTCCCGACCGCCACCTCCCCACATCCAGCCGACGACACCGAGGTGCTGTCTCAAGAGGCACCGGATCGAGGGGGATAGTCCCGGAGGCACCTCAAGGCGACCTTCCGGACTCCGAGAGCCGAGGGGATGGGGTCCCCGAGAGCTCCGAGTTCGGCCCTCAGCCGAACACCGCGCCAGACCCTCCAACGGCTCCGAGCTTGGGTAGGCGGTCCCCTTCTAAGGAGGGTGAGATGCCTGTGCCAGTGACCTCTGTCCATCCAGAGGCGCCGGACACTATGTTGGAAGCGCTTCGCAGCGCCTCCATCGAGGAGGAGCACCGCACTATCATGAGTGCGGTGATCCAGAAGGTTCAGTCCGCCAAGAGCGGATTGACTGAAGCCTGTACTAGCCTTTTGACAGGCTTCTAGGTAAGTGTTTTAAAATGTAGTATAAATATTACCGCATAGACAATAGCCCCTGATGCTTTGTTCGGTGTTCACAAAGAAAAGCCAAACAGAGGATCGAATAATATCGCAGGAGTCTAATATAAGTATGTCAACATGCATATGCAGGCTTCGCTGCTGGCGTCTGCCGCACTGACTGCGGAGGTCGCCGTACTAAAGGAGGCCCTCGAGGGGTCCCAGAAAGAGCTCGGCCTTGCTAAGAGGCAGCTCGAGGAGAACAAGGGTAAGTAATACCCCGTCTATAGATGAGAAAAAGGATGCGGTTGCTAAATGATAGGATCATTATATGTTTGCCAGGGGCCACGACCGAGGTGGCGACCCTGAAGCAAGCGCTGTCCCAGGCCAGAGAGAAGACGGCCCAGGAGTGCACCGAGCGAGAGAGGCACGAGGCTCGGGTGGGCGAGGTGCAGCAAGAGCTCCAGGCTCTCATGACGAAGCATGAGGCGTTGGAGCTTGACTTGAAGACGCGAGAGTCTGAGCTTGCCGCGGCCCGTGAGAGCGCAAAGAGTGCCAAGGCCAAGGCCCAGAAGGCCCTTCAGGAGATCGACGCGATGAACAAGATAGCGGCGGGTAAGGCTTTCTATATGCAAAGCAAGCATGTAAAAGTAATTTACCGATTACTTACCCGAATCCGGAGCTCTTCAGGAGCATTCGCAGATTTGCCCCGCAGTGTGTCCGATGCCGCACAATTTTACCAGGCCGAGGACGGAAGCTCGACAGAGAAGCTGTTTTGGTCTCAGTATGCTGAGGCCGAACATCCAATGCCGATGAGTGACCAGCTGAAGCAGATGGCTGAGCTACATAAGGCGGCCGATCAGGCCATGAAGGGCTTCATATTCCAGTTGTGGCCTGGCGATGCCCTTCCGAACAGCTTCTTTGGCCTGGTGAGGCGGCTTGTGGATGCCTGCCCACGGCTGTAGGTCGTCAAGCGATCCGTCTGCATTGAAGGTGCACGCCGGGCCTTTGCCCGTGTAAAAACACAGTGCGTCAAGCTAGACGCCGTGAAGCTGATCAAGGAGGGGCCGCCGGAGGGTAAGGAGCACCGCCACCCCGAGATGTACTACGAGGGTGTTTTGCCGGGCGCCCGTCTTATCACGGATGAGTGTTTGCAAAATGTAATATTTGAATGAGACTTGCTCGTTTTTTTATCCTGCGAGATGAAAACTTGTTTCATATGCGCTATGCAACGCTTGTGTGAATTTAAAATATTACCTTCTGTTTGGTTGTTTATCCAATTTGAGAGATGGCTAGTCCTCGGCTTCTGCCCCCATACCACGAGTGCTGGGGTGTTCGGGATAAACCTGAGCACTCTTGTTCCCATGTTTGGGTCCTTTGAGGGAGGTGCTCAGCACAACGAACAAGGCAACCGGACTAATAATGCTTTATCACTCTCACTTAGCCATAGAATTCTATAATTTTAAATTTCGGCGAAGCCCTTGGTATTCGGAAGGCCAAATTCGGGGCGCGATACACGCCTGTAAGCCGGACGGAGCCGGCCCCTCGCCCTAAGCGGCATAAGTCTTTAGGGACTCGAAAAACCTCGCCGAACAGCAACTAGTCTCTCGCCTTATCATGACACTCAGTTTTAGCTTTCTCTACTGAGGTGCTCTGCCCGGCAAAACCGGGGCACAATCGCAGTAGTTCTCCTAGCGCTACCTTAGCCGATAGAAAGGAACGTAAGGTACCAAAACATAGGAGCCGGGCAAACCCAACATTTGACCAAAGACATGATTCGGGCTGATGCATATAATGCTATAAGTTCGGGGTGCCGCACTTGTGAAAGTGTTCGGACTTTTCACACCATATTTTGGGTACGTAAGCCCCTGGTGCATCGGCCGTACCAGAGTGTACGGTTGCAAGGCGTCGTTAATGAACACACACACACACACACACACACACACACACACACGCATATATATATATATATAACAAAAACACAATAATAGTTGAAATGTCACGCATTGTATATTGAAAAATTGCATTAAAGCAGAGTGATACAGATAGTGTAATGAGCAAAAGAGTAGGACTATGTCCCTTCCAAGGGCGAGCTGAGGAATTATATGAAATCTATAATCGACCTGGCAATTCCGTAGTTGTCGGCCTCCTTGGTTGCTGTATCATGTGTTCGGAAATAGAGCTGCCGGACAGTGTTTCAGAGATTGAAGTCCTGAAAGAAAAAGAAAAATAACCAAACGGGAAGCCCATGGTGCGGTTTAGGCCGCGTTTTGGGGCGTGCCGTGGTTGTGCCCCCCCCTCCCCACCTGTGCACATGGTATTTTTAATGCGTAATTATGTACGTGCGGCATGAACAACATCGTTGGGCTGGGATTGGGGTAGCCACCGTATTGCTATGCGAGCTCAGATCGCGCCAGGCGGTCTGTTTGCCGAACTGGTAGATTGCCTTAAGAGGCTGCTTTGCACTTCTGCTGCAAGGGCCGCGGTGTGCTCCTCTATTCGAAGAGAGTGCTCTGTGTTTCCGTTGACTGTAATAACTCCGCGAGGTCCTGGCATCTTGAGCTTGAGGTATGCATAATGTGGCACCGCATTGAATCTAGCGAATGCGGTTCGTCCGAGCAGCGCGTGGTAACCACTGCGGAACGGGACTATATCGAAGATTAACTCTTCGCTTCGGAAGTTATCCGGGGATCCGAAGAACACTTCCAGTGTAGTTGAGCCTGTGCAATGGGCCTCTACGCCTGGAATGACGCCTTTAAAGGTCGTCTTCGTGGGTTTGATCCTTGAGGGGTCTATACCCATTTTGCGCACTGTGTCCTGATAAAGCAGGTTCAGGCTGCTGCCGCCGTCCATAAGGACTCGAGTGAGGTGAAATCCGTTGATGATTGGGTCTAGAACCAGTGCGGCGAATCCACCGTGACGAATACTAGTGGGGTGGTCCCTACGATCGAAGGTGATCGTACAGGAGGACCAAGGGTTGAACTTTGGGGCGACTGGCTCCAACGCATATACGTCCCTGAGCGCACGCTTCCGCTCCCTCTTGGGGATGTGGGTTGCGTATATCATGTTCACCGTCCGCACTTGCGGGGGAAACCTCTTCTGTCCTCCGGTGTGCGGCTGCCGGGATTCTTCCTTGTCATCGCTATGCGGCCCCTTGTCCTTGTTTTCGGCGATTAACTTGTCGGCCTGCTTCAACACCCAACAATCCCTGTTGGTGTGATTGGCTGGCTTGTCTGGGGTGTCGTGTATTTGACACGAGCGATCGAGTATACGGTCCAAGCTGGATGGACCCAGCGTACTTTGTTTGAATGGCTTTTTCCGCTGACCGGGTTTAGAGCCTTTGAATCCGGCATTGACTGACGTATCCTCAGTACTTTCGTCGTTAATGCGGCGCTAATGCTTGTTGCGACGTGACCTACTGTTGCCGTCCTTGGTATCTGAGGTACCATGGTTCTTTGATATGTTGTTACTACGAGCCAACCAGCTGTCTTCTCCCGCACAAAAGTGAGTCATGAGCGTCGTGAGGCTGCCATAGATTTCGGCTTTTCCTGACCAAGGTGCCGGGCTAGCCACTCTTCTCGGATGTTGTGCTTGAAAGCCGCTAAGGCCTCCGCATCCGGACAGTTGACGATTTGATTTTTCTTTGTAAGGAACCGAGTCCAGAATTGCCTGGCCGACTCCTCTAGCTGCTGAATTATGTGGCTCAAGTCATCGGCGTCTGGTGGTCGCACATAAGTGCCCTGAAAGTTGTCGAGGAATGCGGCTTCCAGATCTTCCCAACAGCTAATGGAGTCCGCTGGCAAGCTATTAAGCCAATGTCGTGCTGGTCCTTTGAGTTTTAGTGGGAGGTATTTGATGGCATGTAAGTCATCACCGCGGGCCATGTGGATGTGGAGGAGGAAGTCCTCAATCCATACTGCGGGATCTGTTGTGCCGTCGTATGATTCAATGTTTACAGGTTTGAAACATTCTGGGAATTGATGTTCCATTACTTCGTCTGTGAAGAATAAGGGGTGTGCGGCACCTCTGTATTGGGCTATATCACGACGCAGCTCGTATGGGTCCTGCCTGCTGTGTTCGGCCCGGCCGGATTTGTTTTTACTGTATCCGGCGTGATGTTTACCGTCTCGTAGAGTGGTGCGCCCTCGTGATCCATAGATCGATCTTGAATGCTTTGCTTTGTCCTCCAATATGTCTCGCAGGTCTGGCGTATCTCCCCATGCCCTTTTATTTGGATGGCGTTGGGGTGGAGGCTGAGCTTTCGGCAGGAATGCGTCTCTATCGCGGCCACGAGGTGGCCGATCAGCCGTATCATACGCTTCTTCCTCCAGTCGGGGTAGTAACCTGCGCATTGGGTAACTCTTGGAGGTACGCTCGAGTTTATATTCCTCGGCTGCGAGGACTTCAGTCCATTTGTGAGCTAGCAGATCTTGATCAGCTTGAAGCTGCTGCTGCTTTTTCTTCAGGCTATTTTCCGTGGCCATAAGCCTGCGCTTGAAGCGCTCTTGTTCGACGGGATCCTCTGGTACAGCGAATTCATCGTTGCCGAGGCTTGCCTCGTCTTCGGAGGGGGCATGTAATTGTCATCCTCCTCCTCTCCGCCAGCCGCTCTCTCAGGAGAGCTGGCTCCTTCATCCTCCTGATCTAACTCGTGTTGGAGGGGGTTTTCATTGTCTTCGGTGCTATCCAGAGTGTTATTATCTCCTGTGCCGGTATCACCACTTTTGCTTTGGCGGGACTTAGAGCGGCACTGCTGACGTAGGCGCTTGGGTTGCTTCTTGGAGGGGTCATCCTCCGCTATCTCATCGCTGTTGCCTTCATTGGGTGTATCCACCATGTATATGTCATACGACGAGGTGGCTTTCCAGTGCCCTATAGGTGCTGGTTCATGTTCGTCTCCTACATCGTCGTCCATGCCATCGATGTCTTCGGAGTCGAAGTCGAGCATGTCGGTTAAATCATTGATAGTGGCTACAAAGTGGGTGGTGGGTGGGCGTCGAATTTCTTTGTCGTCCGCATCCCAGTCCTATTGGCCATGATCCGGCCAGGGCTCTCCTAACAAAGAGAGAGACCTTAGTGAATGCAGAATGTCGCCGAAGGGCGAGTGCTGAAAGATATCCGCAGCGGTGAATTCCATGATCGGCGCCTAGTCATATTTGATTGGCAGGGGCGTGGATGGTTCAGGGTCCGGAGGAGAGTCCGGCACCTTGGAGTCACGGGCTGCGCAGAGGATTATGCTGGTGTTCGGCTCGATCGCCGTTGAGATTACAGCCCCTGAGGTGGTGTCTAGCCACCCGTCCTCAATTAGCGCAGCTGGCTCCGAGCTAAGGGTCGGAGCTGATGCGGGCGCGGCCTCTGGGGTACCGTCCGATGGCAGAGCTAGGTCATACCCATCGCGACAGTGCGGCGCGACCGGCTGTGGCTCGAATCCGTCGAAGATCAAGTCCCCATGGATGTTGGCCGTGTAATTCAAACTTCCAAATCTGACCTGATGGCCAGGGGCGTAGCTTTCAATCTGCTCCAGATGGCCAAGCGAATTAGCCCGCAGTGCAAAGCCGCCGAATACGAAGATCTGTCCGGGGAGAAAAGTCTCACCCTGGACCGCATCGCTATCGATGATAGTAGGAGCCATCAAGCCTAACAACGACGACACAAAGGAACTCTCAATGAAAGCACCAATGTCAGTGTCAAAACCGGCGGATCTCGGGTAGGGGGTCCCGAACTGTGCGTCTAGGCCGGATGGTAACAGGAGGCAAGGGACATGAAGTTTTACCCAGGGTCGGGCCCTCTTGATGGAGGTAAAACCCTACGCCCTGCTTGATTAATATTGAAGATATGGGTGTTACAAGAGTAGATCTACCATGAGATCAGAGAGGCTAAACCCTAGAAGCTAGCCTACGGTATGATCGTATGTTGTGATTGTTGTCCTACGGACTAAAACCCTTCGGTTTATATAGACACCGAAGAGGGTTAGGGTTACACAAGGTCAGTTACAAAAGTAGGAGATATCCATATTCATATTGCCTAGCTTGCCTTCCACGCCAAGTAGAGTCCCATCCGGACACGAGACGAAGTCTTCAATCTTGTATCTTCATAGTCTAACAGTCCGGCCAATGGAGATAGTCCGGCTGTCCGGAGACCCCCTAATCCAGGACTCCCTCAGAAACCTACTGACATGCCGGGTGTACCGAGAGAACTCGCTGAGCACACTCTCAACATTGATCCAAAATTTAAGCCGGTCAAGCAGTTTCTACGGCGGTTCAATGAGGAAAGGGGCAAGGCCATTAGAGAAGATGTGGCCCGGCTCTTGGCGGCTAGGTTCATTATTGAAGTTTTTCATCCCGAGCGGTTGGCTAACCCGGTGCTCGTGCTTAAAAAGAACGGCACCTGGCGTATGTGTGTGGATTACACGGACTTAAACAAGGCTTGTCCGGCTGATCCTTTTGCTCTCCCTCGTATTGATCAAATCATTGATGCTACGGCGGGTTGTGAGCGTTTGAGCTTTTTGGATGCTTATTCTGGTTATCATCAGATCAAGATGGCAGTTAAGGACCAGGAGAAGACAACTTTTGTTACTCCATTTGGAGCCTTCTGCTATGTGTCTATGCCTTTTGGGCTTAAGAGTGCCCAGGCGACTTATCAGCGATGTGTGCAGAACTGTCTTCACAATCAGATTGGGTGCAATGTTCATGCTTATGTGGACGATATAGTGGTGAAGTCCAGAGAGAAGGAGACCTTGATAGCTGATCTGAAGGAAACGTTTGATGACCTCTGAGTCTACAAGATGATGCTTAACCCGGCCAAGTGCGTTTTTGGAGTAGCGGCGGGTAAACTTTTGGGTTTTTTGGTTTGTAACAGAGGCATTGAGGCTAACCCGGAGAAAATCAAAGTGATTACGTCTTTGGCTAAACCGGCGTGCATCAATGACGTTCAGCGATTGGCGGGTCGTGTTGCCGCTTTAAGCCGGTTCATAAGCCGGTTAGGTGAGGAGGCTATACCGCTGTATCAAATGATGAAGAAGACAAATGATTTTGTCTGGAGTGATGCTGCTAACTCTGCCTTTGAAGATCTGAAGAGACAGCTCGCTGAGCCGCCGGTTCTTGCTCCTCCCATTGATAAAGAGCCGCTGTTATTATATGTGGCTGCTAACACACGTGCGGTCAGTGTGGCCATTGTTGTAGAGCGCAAAGAGCCTGGCAAAGAATATCTGGTTCAACGGCCGGTTTACTATGTCAGCGAAGTGCTCATTGAGTACAAACAGAGATATCCACATTGGCAGAAACTTGTTTATGGGGTGTTCATGGCAAGCCAGAAGCTTAAGCATTACTTCTAGGGTCATCCTATCACTGTGGTCAGCTCTGCTCATTTAGGAGATATTATTCAAAATAGAGAAGCCACAGGACGAGTTGCCAAGTGGGCTATTGAGCTTGGGCCTCATGGTTTAAAGTATGTGCCACGTACTGCCATCAAATCTCAAGCACTAGTAGATTTTATCAATGACTGGACAGGACTGCAGATGCCTGAAGAGAAGCTGGACAACACATATTGGACTATTCATTTTGATGGGTCCAGGCAATTAGAAGGCTTGGGGGCTAGAGTTGTTTTAGCTTCCCCTCGAGGTGACAAATTTTGTTATGTACTACGGTTGATGTTCCCCTGTACTAACAATGCAGTTGAGTATGAGGCTTTGCTCCATGGTCTTGGGATGGCTAAAGAGATGAGTTTAGGCCAGGTAAGGTGCTTTGGCGACTCAGATTTTGTGGCTCAACAAGTATCATGCAAGTGGGATTCCAAGGATCCTCTCAAGGCGGCTTATCGCCGTGAAGTTGATGCCATTGCTGGACATTTCAAGGGTTACCAAGTGGAACACATTGATCACAGAAAGAATGAAGCGGCTTATGCTTTAAGCCGGATGGGGTCTCAGCGTAATCAGGTGCCACCTAATACCTTCTTAGATGTTCTGCATAGCCCTTCTGTCAAGTTGCCTACAGAGGATGACTTGGCTGTTCCAGATCCGGAAGCACAATTGGTGTTGGATCTCCACATCATCCCGGATTGGACAGTGCCATATTTGTCTTATATGACCCGGGGTGAGTTGCCTGAGGATGAGACCTTGGCTATACGGATAACCCGGCGGTCAAAATCAATGACAATTGCCAACGGTGAGTTACATCATCGCAGTGTCACCGGGGCGTTTCAACGTTGTGTCTCTCCTAAGGAAGGTCAAGAAATTCTTCATGAGATCCATTAAGGAGATTGTGGCCATCATGTCGGGTCAAAGTCTCTTGTGGCCAAAGCTTTCCGTCATAGTTTTTACTGGTTGATGGCTCACGCTGATGCGGAGGATTTGGTCAGTAGGTGTGATGGTTGTCAGAAATTCGCATGACGGGCTCACGTGCCGGCTCAAGAATTACGGATGATTCCAATTACTTGGCCGTTTGCAGTCTGGGGGCTCGGTATGGTTGGACCTTTCAAAAGATCCAGATATAAAAAGACACACCTTTTGGTGGCAGTTGACAAATTCACAAAGTGGGTGGAGGCAGAGCCGGTTAGTAAGTGTGATGCAGCCACGGTGGTTCAGTTCATGAAAATGGTGATCTTTCGTTTTGGGTTTCCACATAGCATTATAACTAACAACGATACTAATCTGTCCAAGGGTGCTATGGAGAAATTTTGTCAACGTGAGCATATCCGGCTTGATGTTTCATTAGTAGCTCACCCCCAATCCAATGGTCAAGCTGAGAGAGCAAATCAGGAAATCTTGAAAGGTCTCAAGCCCCGGCTTATGGTTCCTTTACAACGGACGTCAGGTTGTTGGGTGGAGGAGTTACCCTCTGTGATATGGAGCATCAATACCACCCCTAACAGGTCTATGGGTTATACGCCTTTCTTCATGGTTTATGGAGCAGAGGCAGTCCTGCCCAGTGACATCCATCATGACTCGCCCTGCGTGGCGGCTTACGTTGAAGCTGATAACGAACAAGCCCGTCAGGATGCACTTGACCTATTGGATGAAGAGCATGACTTAGCAGCAGCCCGCTCCATGATTTACCAACAGGACCTGCACCATTATCACAGCTGCCGGGTTAAGTCTAGAACCTTTCAGGAAGGTGACTTGGTGCTCCGGCTCATCCAGGACCAAACCGATGCACATAAATTATCCCCACCTTTGGAAGGACCCCTTGTGGTCAGAAAGAACTTGAACAACGGGTCATACTACCTCATTGATGTTCGAGAGCACAAAGACTCACGTAAGTCGGAGGAAGAGACCCGCCGGCCGTGGAATATCGCTCATCTTCGGCCTTACTATACTTGAGCCACCGGCTCTCATAATGTACATACTTTGACGTTGTATATATTATGATAAGCAATAAAGCAGGACCTCTGTCCTTTTCATTCTCAATAATCACATGCCTTTATAGTTATATTTTTAAAATGACCAATTAGGGGCTGATTGTCTTCAAATCTAGCTTAACCCTTTGGTCCGGCTCATGATCATATTCGAATCTAGCTGTTAAACCTTATGATACTAGGGGGCTTCTTGCTCAAACATATGTCGTATTCGAACCAAAGAGAACATAGCTGTCGGTACCCTTTTGATCGATGCAAAGCCAAACTCACTAGGGGGCTTCCTGATCATATTCGAATCATAGCTTAACCCCTTTTGGGTCCAACTTGGATCGTATTCGAATCAAGGTCGTTAAAAACCTCTCAAGGTCATTTTGGGGGTTCCTATTCAAACATAGGTCTTATTCGAACCAAAGAGAACATAGCTGTCGGTACCCTCTTGATCGGCGCAACGCCAAAGCCACTGGGGGATGCATGATCGTATTTGAATCCTTGGTTAACCCCTTTGGTCTGGTTTACTGATCGTATTCGAATCAGAATCCTCCAAATTTTTCTTGGTGTTTGACTTACATTGTTTGAAAGACAATCTTTTGTTTTTTCGGTTTTGTTGTCTAAATCTAAGTGTAAGTATGGTTTCAATTTAAACCGGCTTAGTATTTTGACAATGAATCACCAGTGTATAACAGTCATCATACATATGGAAGTATTGGCTTCTAAAGATTGGGTTATCACCCTTACTATTCGGGTCACATAAGCCGACAGTCCAGATTCAAGATCACAGGTATGATATTGTCGTTAAAATTCATAATAGACTTATCTGTGTTTTCTTCAATCAAAGACTTTCCAGCCTTATTTATCCTTACATCTAGCCTTGATTATACAGTTATGTTAATTTCCATGGTTATGTACTTGGTGTTTTGACCCGTCCGGCGACAAACCGCCAGGACAATTTTCATATTTTATATACAAGAACAGATTCAAACACTACAGATATTGTAAAGATGTAAATCATATGTTAACATGACGGATAAAAGTATTGTACGCAGCACAATATGCACGATGGCATAGGCAGAACATGAATTTTTAAACTAGCGTATTACAAGGCGCTTGGAGCACAAAAATATTGTTTGTTCTCCCAAGAAGATGTTAAACTAAAGCCGGTTTTTCAAATCCTGGCCGGGTTGTTTCGATGGTTACGACTCATCCCTTGCCGGTTCATCCTCCTCCACCACTTAGAAATTAGGCTGGGACCAGTCAAAGCCGCGAAGAGCGACGAACTCAGCCTCATCGTCAATTAAACCAGACGGGTCAATTTCCAGGGCAAAGGTGTGCTGGCGAACCGGCGGGATTAGATCTGTCACGTTATATGAAGGAGTCACCATCTTTTTATTCTCAGCATCAAAACCCGACTAGTACTTATCAACATTGGTCTCATCGCCAAGGATGGTAGCATGAGGACGAATTTCCTTCACGCAAGCAGCAAAATCTTCTTGATCAAAAGGAGTCTTGTCTTCCTTAAAGCTGGGGTACCCTTTGGCTACATCCGCTGGGTCTAGCTCCGGTACCCAGGCTTTGGAGCGGCTTAGAGCAGTCAGGGCTCCGGCTCTCGCATAGGAACGCTTGACTTCTTGAAACCTGGCGGGTAAGATGGATAGCTTGTTCAAGACATCACTCAATAGGTTTGGTCCTTGGTTAGCTGGGGAAATAATGGCAAGAGCCCGTTGAGCTCCAGTATACAGTTGATCCACCAGGGTGTAAACCGCCTTGGGCTTTATCAAGTTGTTTTCACTCAGATTGCTGCTTCGTGGACCTATTAGATATTTCCAAAAGGATAAGCAGATGGCTTACATTATGATGGCAAAAATAGAGTTTAAGTAAATAATATGATGACTCACCGAAGATTGCAGAGACCATCTGAGAAACACGGTTCTTTAAACCGGTGACTTCAGCGGTAACTTCCTTGAGAGCCGCCTCGGCCGTTTCAGCAGGCTGTGTCAGCAAGGTTTTTTCATCGTCCCAAGATTTTTTTTCTCCACATCAAAACTGGTCTTCAATTTCTCTGCTTCAGATAGGCTCAACTGGAGTTTGGATTCAGTATTCTTTATCTCGGTCTCTTGAGCCACCAACCGGGTTTTCGCATCAGCCAGTTGAGAATCTAAGTCAGCTATGGTGGTCTGCAGACATGCATAGGTGTGTTAAAGTTTATTCCAATAGAGGTCATAATGATTAAAGTCCCAAGCGCTTTGCAAAACAACACCACTCAGCACTTGGGGGCTAATGTATGCCGAAACAATTCTTAAATACAGAAATGACTCTTCTAAAAAAGTCCCAAGTGTTTTACAGGTCCTTGGTGACTACACGTGAATTAAGCCGACCCTTGGGGACTACAGGTGAAAGTATGCTAATCATCTAAATCCGGTTAAACATTTTTAAATCGGACTTGGGGAAAATCTAGGTCAAAACATCAGCCTATATCACAAGTCAACAGATCATTCAAGTTTATCATAATCAGGAGACTTGGGGGCTGGTAGAGCATATCTCTCCCTAATAATAAAGCACGGATTGACTTTGTCGGGTTCACCGTCACAATACGCTTCTTCCCATGATTTTACGCTTTCAGTTTAAATTTAAAACATATTCGAGGTGGTACTAAATTTTGTCTCAGTAGGGTTCACCGTCGTTTTCTTACATCTGGTCCACGTGGCTCTGTGTGCGTACGAGCTTTGTGGATGGGCTTGGGCCTTAGTAGCGAGAAAAAATACACACGAGCGAGCAGAATTGTAAAAGAAAAACACACGCACACACGAACACGAGGGCTCGCCTTCTATGCGTATGACTACGCCGCCGCCGCTGCCGACGCCGCACGCAGCCTCTCCGGCCATCTGCTGCCGCATCCGCGCGCGGCCTCTCCGGCCATCCGCTGATCACCATCTCCATCACGCCGCCCCACCTCCTGCCACGCTCCGCCCCGCCTCGCCGCGCGCTGCCGGCCCCCTGCCCCCATCGTCACACGTCGCCGGCCCTCCGTCCCTCTTCGCCGTGCGTCGCCGGACCGTCTACCGTCGCTGCGCACTGCCACGGTATACACCATCAGCGCGTCTACTCCTACCCCACGTGCCCTCACACCCGCGGCCTACCACTGCCGGCAACCCGCGGCGGCCTTCCACGGCCGGTGCCGCTCGACGCAGCAGCGACGGATCCCCCCGCCCTGCCACCATGGCGCCATCGGGACTCCACCTCGGTGCTTCCACCTCCACATTGATTTCCCCAACCCCGCAGGCTTCGCCTCCAGCCACTTCTTCCCGGCGCACTCTGCCCACCGTCGGGCCCATCCGCTGATCTCCACTACCCCACCACCCAATGACGATGCAATCCATGTTGGCAGAGGAGGAGGTCGTTTAATCGCCTCAACTGTTGCCAAGAGCAAACTGCAATTCACCTTGGAATATGCAGTGCAAGAGAAGACACATCGAAGACAGTTTGAATCAGTTCAAACAGCCAGCCACCATTGTTGGTGAAGCTTCAGATCTAGCTGCAGTGAAGCTGCCAAGTGAAATAAGTGCAGCAGACTAGAGGTGAAGTGTAACAGCCTAGATTTTTGGCCTTTTCTTTTTCCTTTGATTTTCTTGGATTTCTGGTTTTGTTTTGCTTTTTTTGTGGCTATGTGGTTCTGAAACTTGGGAAGATCATGTCTTCCTAGGTTTTGTTGTGGCTTATCACCCTCATCATCATCCCAAGATCATGTCATTTCCATCCTTGACCTAATCCAAAATTCTTTTGTTGGGAATATTCCTTTCCTGATAAAGGAATAACCCTTAAAGCCCTAGGTTGTGAAGCAACCTATATTTCTGTCACTCCTAAAATTCCCAAATAATTCTCATAAATGTTTGGGTCCTATCTTGCTCAAATATGGAAAAATATTTCATTGCCATGTTCAAAAATAATCCTCCAATAATTCTTTTCTTATTCTGTCCTAAATGGGACATTATGAGGAAAGTGCTATTTATATTTGCCCATTTGAACCCAAACTTCTTGGACAACTTTTCCTGTCTATATCATTGGCTCATGCCAAAATTCAACTCAATTTTCCTAGTAAATATTCCTGAGCAATTTTTCAAAGTTCCTGTCTAAGGAAAGTGATTGTGAAGAAAGTACAAGCTAGGCATATCCAAATGAGTTGCAATTTCGCAAGGACCTTTATATGATCAAATCATGAATCTCCACAGAATATGAGCTCATGTAACTCATCTATGTGAGCCCAACTCCAAATCTTAGTTTCTGGTCAGATTTTCAGTTTGTGAAGCAACTATATTTTATATTGCTTCAATTCAGCTAAAACTTTAATAGGACATGATTCTCTCTATATCAACTCCTCGCACTAAGTTTTATCACAATTGGTTAATCCAATTACCCTTTGTAATTTTTCCAAGTTTCTGTCGAGAATGAAGCTTTGTGAAGCAAGTGCCACTTTGGTATTTCCAAATGACATGAAACTTTTACATCAGCTTCATATCATCATATAACCCCTCTCTACCAAATTTCAGCTCACAAAGATCAAGTATGTGAGTGCATCATCCAAATCACCAATTCTGGCGAGTATTGCACTTTTTACTGCAACCACCATCTAAACTCCTCCTCTTAGTCTAATGTTTGGTGATCAGCATCACCTTAGTATGTGATCATCATCAGACAAACTAGTTACCACGTTACCTAGCTGGTTTAACCACAGGAAGTTACAAACACCTTCTTACTGATTTACTTTTGAAGCTAAGTGCAAATCTTTTCTTTGCCTCTGGACCGATTTATTTCTTCAGTTGGACTAAAGGCACCAATGTCCATCCACTGGACATGGTTGGCCACGCCAAAGAGCGCCGCTTGCGCCAGTGCACGTGGTGATCACGCTGGCATCATGGCTACAGGCGTGCTCTGGCTTGTTCCGTCCACTATGCTCGTCTCCTCCCTCCTCGTCTCGACCTCAAACCTTGTCCAGGAGATCGCCCGTGCTTGACTGCGTGGCCCTGCATCGGTTCTTTGTCGCCGTTCGCCTTAAATACGTCGCAAATGCCATGCCCGTGCCATGCCCGCCCTCTGCCCTCCATTAAAGCTTGGTCGGAAGCTCGCTTGTGAGCTCCAGAGCCTTCCTCCGCGGCTATATAAGGAGTGCCCGAGTCCCTCCGCATCTCACCAGCCTCTCCCCAAGCCTCCTCGCCCACCAGAACCCTCGCCCCGCTCCTCTTTTCGCCGGAGTTCGCCATGGCCGCCTCGGCCTCGGCATGATTCCAGCCAAACCAAGCCTCCCCTCGCTGTTCCGAGCTGTCCACCGCGTTCCCCTCGTCACCGCGGTTCGCCCCAACCCCTTTCCCCTCGCCGGAGAGCCCCATGGCCGCGTCTCCCAAGTCCGGCCGTCACCTCCGCCGTTCGGCCACCTCGTTGTCCGGCTGCTCTAGCCTATTTCAGCCTCTCCCGTCTACACCACGGCACTCCCCACACCTCCGGCAGCCTCCCCATCTCCTCCGTTCGTCGCCAGAGTGCCCGCATCACCGGAGAACCCCGCCTCCCGAAGCTTCCTGTGCTCCCCATGGCGCCGCCCCTCCCCTCCTCCATGCGCCTCCCCGGTGGCCGTACTCCCTCTGGATGGGTGCGTTCGGTCGCTGCGATGCAGCCGGTGGCCGCGCCGTGGCCAGAAGCCACCGGAGCGGGCCGGCCCCCCTGGCGCCCATCTCCTCTGCATCCGCTCTGTTCCACGAGGGAACAGAGGCGCGAGGAGGAAGACGACACGATCGCCTGGCCCCTTCCTCTGCCGTGTGGGGCCCGCGTCTCCCCGGCCCCACGAGTCAGCCACAGCGGGCGTTGACCCAGACTTGCTGATGTGGCAAGTGGAAACACAGTTCCCGGAGTACGTCTTCTTCCAATGAAAGCACATTCTTCCTTTCTTTTACCTGAAATACGTTTACCCCATCTGGTAAGCGTGTTCCTTTCTACTGCAGCACAAAGTACGCCTTCACTTATCTGGCAACGTATTTCTACTTATACGCTTTCAGTTTTTCCTCCCAGGGACCCGTTGGTGATAAATTTTTCACAGATTGGTCCCTGTTCTTCCAACCTTCACAACTTTTCAACCGTAACTCCGATTGAGGTGAAACCAACGCTCACTTCTTCGTATCGTCGAGCTCTCTCTTCTGGTAACATTTTCACTAGGTGTTCTCACAATGAAAATGACCATTTTTCCCTTGCCTCTAATCAGCCCCCTCCGAGAACATACCATCCGACGTTTCGTTCCGCGGTTTCACCGCACTTCTTCCCGGTGGTTTCTTCATCTCCAGGCAAGCCACAATACCCACTTGCATGATAGTCATGTAGTAGCCATGGTTTTCAACTTGAATATTTATTAAATGTTTGCTTCTTTAAAATATGGTTATAATTGTTTCGGTAATGCTTATGGATTCAAGCTTACTTTCTTGCTATGTTGTTAAGCACCTGGTTGTCATGCCTTGCTAGTTGTTAGTATTCCTTTCATATGCTTATGCTTGCTAGTAGTACATGTTGATGTTGGTAATGGTCTTCGGTGCATGACTGCCGTCTGTCCCAAGTACCGTTGTTATGCATGTTCCATTGCATCCAGTTGGTTAAATGCTTGCATGATGGCATTGCTGATATGTTCTAGCATGATGTTTATTGTTGATGTTAGTGGTCATGTTATGCTTTGAGTAGTGTTGTACTGGTAATATTCATGCTCTTCATTATGCCATGCTTAGTTGGGGATGATTCATTGTTGATATGGTGGCTAGTTATGTTGCACCCGTGCTTATGTTGATATCATGCTCATACATTGTAATTGTATCATGTTATTTTATCATGGCTCAGCATATTTGCATTTAAGTTTAACCAGATTAAATTGAACTTGAACACCTGTTGGCTGAGTCATGGTGCCACCATATCGAATTGACCAGTGCAACCACACTTACCTTTATGGGAAGGTCCTAATTGGGTCTATTGTCGTGCCTCTCGCCGGTGCCTCCAACTAGAGAAGGTTATGGGAGTGCGGTTCCCTGGCCCGGTAAGCATACATAACCTTGTGTGCCCGTTGTTGTTATTATTATGGATCCGGTCCCCGTGAGGGACGTTTGGCCACGATGGTGGTCCTTGTGTCTTTGGTAGACACGGGGCCACCCAGGACTAGCCTGGTTGGGAGTGGGTCGGAGTGGCCGAGAGAGTGTCATGATAATAGATCGGTTTTGTCGGAACGCCGTTCGTCCACCCGAATGGGAGTGCGAGGCCATGGGTTCCGTAGTGTCGGTATAGTGTACTAACCTCTGCAGAGTGTATATTAAATCTATCGATAGCCACGCCCAAGGATAAGGGCCCAGTTCGTAGTTGGTCACATTATGAGTCAACAGTAATAATAATAATGTGCTTAATAACAACCACGGTTCGATGAGGAGATAAGTTGGTTGTGATTGCCGGAAGGATCACGGTTTGAGGCTAGGTGTTGGTCGTGGTTGTGATCGCCGGAATGATCACCGTGGTATCGAGGATACCGAGTTGTTGGATATTCGTGATGTTGTGCGAGAATCGTGGGTAAAGATCAAGCTCCTTGTGGTCATTTGATGATTACTACGGTATTGTTTATAACAATCTTGATTTGATCCTGAGATGATTGTGTAATGTCCGAAATTGATAAGTGATGCATGTGATGGTTACGAGGTAACCCGAGCAGAATATATGGTGCATATAGTGTCATCATGTTGCATGCTAGTATCATTAGATTTATATGTTCATGCCATGATTATATTGTTCTAGCGATATTAGGTTCATGTTGTTCATGCCTTGTTATCCTGATGATCTCATGATAATTCCTGATTAACCTGTAATTGCCATGCTGTTGTTTGCCTTGAATGCTTCTGGTTATTGTGAGCTTGCAAGTACATTCAATGTACTGACCTGATGTGTCATGCCAGTTTGCAGGTCGTGCATAGATTGCTTGCCTGTTTGGTGTTGTTCCCGTGTTCGTGAGCTAGGATAAACGTTCCAGCCAGAGTCCCCGCGGATTTGTAGCGACCAGACCTCAAACAGTCTGATCTCTGTGCTCCGGTGTCATCCCTAGATCAGTAATGCTGACACCACACAGTACTCGGAGGATTTATAGCAGAGTAGCAATCACACACTTATTACATCGAGTGTCTCCATAGAGAACTTATTACAATAAATATGGCTTAAGGCCATCTAATAACGATAACAGCGGAAGGCTTGGAAGATAAGTGAGTCCATCGACTCCAACGACATCACTGAGCATAGAACCACGACCTAAAAACTCCTTAATCGTCATCTGAAAAGTCTGCAACATTAACATTGCAGCCCGAAATGGGTCAGCACATGGAATATGCTGGCAATGTAACACATAGAGAGTAATGGAATGAAACAGCTATACTATATGCATATTTGGCTGGTGGAAAGCTCTATGGTTACAGTTTCGCGTAAAGCCAATTTTTTCCTACTTTAATGAAATAGATTTATTTAACTATCATGGTAGTTTTTAAACATTGAGAATGGTTGACAGCATTCTCAATCCCAATTAAGCATCATCATTAAACATAACCCAACAAAATTAATTTAGAGTAACATGTTGAGATTCACATGATAATCCAGGTACTAAATACTCAAGATGTCCATAACCGGGGACACGGCTAACCATGATTAGTTTATTACACTCTGTAGAGGTTTGCGCATTTTTCCCCACAAGACTCGATCGCCTCCGTTTGGTTTCTCGCACTACATGGTGTTTGAGAAGACGGATGACCGAGACATAGTCTTTCAGAAGCGCTAGCACCTTACGATCGGGTAGACCGTACCACCTACATCCCCTACATCTGCTAGTCTACCACTGTAAGAGTTCGCACAACTTAGTTAACTATGCTAGAGCCCATAATAGCTTGTGGCTGCACAAGGAAGTTTCTAGTATGAATAGTCTCATGATCCCTTTGAGCCTGGGTGGCGGTCCAAAAGAAAACAGGCAAAGTCCTGGAATACCCAGGTGCCTCAATCCACCTAGATGTGTGTTTAAGTTGCCATCTTAGATAAACCATTAATTAACAAAACTCACATCTGTCATGGATATCACTCACCCAATCCACGTCTACTAGCATAGCATGGCATAATAAGCAAACGTAGAAGTAACTCCCAAAGGTTTGATAATAAACAGGTAATAGGTACTACCTCAACTACTTCCCATCCCACAATTTAATTAGATCCTAATCATGCAATGCGTGAGGATTGATCTAATGCAATAAAACTGGGTAGTAGGAAAGGTATGATCAAAGTGTTACTTGCCTTGCTGATGATCCGCGAAACCTAGAGATTCGAAGTAACAGGCGGCGCACTCCGGGTATTCTATCGCAGACAAACAAACAAGCATACAATAAGTACTCTAATGCACGGGTAAAACTCAAAGAAGAGATCTAACCAGAAGGTTCAACTTAAGAACTCCGGTTGGCAAAAAGAATCAAATCGAACGAAGCAACGAAAGTCAAACGGCGAAAGAAAACAACTTCGTTCTACTAATCTGGATCTAGGGCAAATTTTACAGTAGCAAAATCTTGTTTAAGTTGGTTAAACGGATAGAGGGTTTCGAGACGAAACTCTAGGCGCTTGAATCGCCTGATTCCGATAAACGAGCGAAAAGTTATACTAAAACGAAAATCGGATCATGAATCACGATCAGAAAAATCGCGGATTTAATCCGAGAAAAAGAAAAACGACGAACGTTCGCTAGAACGAACGAACGGGCGAACGCTCACTATTTAAATAAACCGGAAAAACTGATCTATTAAAAAAACCGAATCTAAAAAAACGACGGAAAAACCGAACGGTTTTTCGAAAAAAAATAAGAAAACCGGCGCGGATTTCAAGGCGGCGGCGAACCTCGGGCGGCGTGCGGCAGCGGCGGCGGGCGGCGCGGCGGCGGGGGCGGCGGCGGCGGCGGGGCGGCAGCATCGGCGACGGCGGCGGCTTGGGGCTGGGGCGGCTAGGGTTTGCCCGGGTGGGCTGCCCCGGCTTATAAAGCCTGCCCGGGCCGGTGTCCCGGTGGGACACGGCTCGTAGGTCGGTGCGCTTTTTTTAAACTACGCACAGAAAAAAAATAAAAACAAATACTAAACGGACTTCAAAAATTCTGAAATAAATTTTACGGGCTTCTAAAATCAAGCCGCACAAGGTGAACATTTATTTGGGACCTAAATGCAATTTTGAAAAACGCACATTTTTCCTAAATTCAAATAATACACCGAAAAACTCCGAAATAAAATCTTATTTGATTTTATTATTAAATCCTCAATATTTCTTTATTTTGAGAAAGTCATTTTATTCCCTCTCTCATATTTTTGTAATAGAAATAATTGATGATAAAATAAATAAAATCAAATGATCCTATTCTCAAAATTTGAGAAATCTCAAATATGAAAATAACGAAATCCCCAACTCTCTCCGTGGGTCATTGAGTTGCGTAGAATTTCTAGGATCAACCAAAATGCAAAATAAAATATGATATGCAATGATGATCTAATGTATAACATTCCAAATTGAAAATTTGGGATGTTACAAACCTACCCCCCTTAAGATGAATCTCGCCCTCGAGATTCGGGTTGGCTAGAAAATAGGTGAGGGTGGTCCTTGAGCAAATCTTCCTCTCATTCCCAGGTGGCTTCATCCTCTGTGTGGTGGCTCCACTGAACCTTGCAAAACTTGATAACCTTGCCGCGGGTAACTCGGCTGGCAAACTCAAGGATCTTAACTGGTTTCTCCTCGTAGGTCAAATCATTATCCAACTGAATAGTTTCCAATGGCACTGTGTCTCTCAATGGTATGTCAGCCATCTCCGCGTGACACTTCTTCAACTGGGAAACATGGAACACATCATGAACTCCTGACAATCCTTCGGGCAATTCCAACTTGTAGGCCACTTCTCCCGGACGCTCCAAAACTCGATATGGTCCTACAAATCGTGGTGCTAACTTCCCTTTAACTCCAAAACGCTTTGTTCCCTGAAGTGGAGATACTCGAAGATAAGCTCTATCTCCGACTTCGTAAACTGTCTCCTTGCGTTTAGAATCTGCATAACTTTTCTGCCTGGACTGGGCTATCTTGAGCCTTTCGCGAATCAATTTCACCTTCTGTTCAGACTCTCTAATCAAGTCAGGTCCAAACAACTGGCGGTCTCCAACTTCGTCCCACGATAACGGTGTCCTGCACCTCCTTCCATACAAAGCTTCGAAAGGGTCCATCTTCAAACTGGTTTGGTAACTGTTGTTGTAAGAGAACTCTGCATATGGCAAATTATCATCCCAACTAGATCCATAATCTAGCGCACAAGCTCTCAGCATATCCTCCAAAATCTGATTGACTCTCTCGGTCTGTCCATCTGTCTATGGATGAAAAGCTGTACTGAATTCTAGCCTGGTTCCCAAGGTTTCGTGCAACTGCTTCCAGAACTTTGAGGTAAACTGGGTTCCTCTATCTGATACGATACTCCTTGGAACTCCATGCAAACATACGATCCTGGTCATGTATATCTTTGCCAACTTAGCACTGGTGTAAGTGGTCTTTACTGGGATGAAATGAGCTACTTTCGTCAGTCGATCGACTACAACCCAAATCGAGTCATAGCCTGAACGAGTCCTGGGTAATCCTGTGATAAAATCCATGCCTAGCTTATCCCACTTCCATTCAGGTATCGGCAATGGTTGTAACAGTCCTGCTGGCTTCTGATGCTCTGCCTTTACTCTCTGACATACATCACAAACTGCTACATACTCCGCAATATCCTTCTTCGTTCCGGTCCACCAGAAAATATCCTTCAGATCCAAGTACATCTTGGTATTTCCTGGGTGAATTGAATACGGTGAGTCATGTGCCTCTTGCAGTATCAACTTCCTGATCTCCGGGTCATTGGGCACGTAAAACGCGGTCTTCAAACCATAGGGTATCGTGCTCATCCTCACGAAATCCCTTAGCTTTTCCTTTGCTAAGTTTCTCCTTAATGGAGGCAATCTCTTTGTCAGTCTTCTGAGCTTCTCTGATTCTATCCATCAAAGTTGACTGAATCTCCAATGCTGCTATATAGCCTCTCGGAACTATTTCCAAACATAGTGCACGAATATTTTCTGCTAACTCCCTTGGTATTTCTCCCGTCATTAATGTATTGACATGGCTCTTACGGCTTAATGCGTCAGCTACTACATTAGCCTTTCCGGGATGGTAATGCAATCTCATATCATAATCCTTGTTGAGCTCCAACCATCTCCTTTGTCTGAGCTTTAACTCCTTCTGTGTGAAGATGTATTTCAAACTCTTATGATCCGTGTACACCTTACAATGATTTCCAATCAGAAAATGTCTCCATGTTTTCAATGCATGCACTACGGCTGCTAACTCCAAATCATGCGTGGCATAATTCAACTCATGAGGTTTCAGTTGTCTTGAGGCATATGAAACAACTCACCCTTCCTGCATAAGCACTGCTCCAAGTCCTCGACGTGAAGCGTCGCAATACACCTCATAATCTTTGGTCTGGTCTGGCAAAATCAACACTGGTGAGGTCACCAAACGTTTCTTCAACTCCTGGAAGCTAGCCTCACATTCCTCCGTCCATATGAACTTGGTATCTTACTTCAACAACTCAGTCATAGGCTTCGCAATCTTTGAGAAATTCTTAATAAATCGCCGGTAGTATCCTGTGAGTCCAAGAAAACTCCGGATCTCTCCAATTGTTGTTGGGGCTTCCCACTTGGTCACGGTATCAACTTTAGTGGGATCAACGGCTATACCTTCTCCAGATATAACGTGTCCGAGAAATCCTACTTCCTTCAACCAAAAATCACATTTGCTGAACTTGGCATATAATTGATGTTCTCTGAGCTTTCCAAGTACTAGTCACAAATGTTCCTTATGCTCCTCTTCATTCTTCGAGTAAACCAGGATATCATCAATGAACACTACGACGAACTTATCCAAAAACTCCATAAATACTTTGTTCATCATGTTCATAAAATAGGCAGGTGCGTTAGTCAGACCAAATGACATAACAGTATACTCGTACAGCCCATACCTGGTGGTAAAAGCTGTCTTAGGTATATCCTGTTCTTGAATCTTCAACTGGTGGTATCCTGATCGCAGATCGATCTTGGAAAATACCTTAGCTCCTTGCAATCGATCAAACAGATCATTGATCATTGGTAGTGGGTACTTGTTCTTGATCGTTACTTCATTCAATCCTCGATAATCAACAACCATCCTTAACGATCCATTCTTCTTCTCCACTAGAAGTACTAGCGATCCCCAAGGTGAAGAACTTGGGCGGATATATCCCTTATCCAGTAACTCCTTAATCTGCTTCTTAATTTCCACCAAATTCTTTGCTGGCATCCTATATGGTCTCTTTGATATTGGCCCTGTGCCTGGCAATAGCTCAATCAAAAACTCAATATCTCTATCCGGTGGCATGCCTGGCAACTCCTCTGAAAATACTTCAGGGAAATCCCTTACCACTGGACTTCCTCCTGCACAACTCCTGTTAGGCAATTTACTTGAGTCCTCTTTGGCACATGCCGGGATACATACTTGATCCTTCTCCCTTCTGGGGTGGTAAGCAAAATTGACTTACTAGCACATTCAATATTCCCTTCATACTTTGATAACCAATCCATGCCTAATATCACATCCAATCCTTGGGATTCCAATACTATTAGGTCTGAGGGAAAAACATAGTTACCAATCCTTAATGGTAACCGATCACACCATAGACTAACCACATACTCTGCTCCAGGCGAGGTTACTAACATGGGTGACCTAAGGGCTTGGGTTGATAGGTTATACTTATCCACAAATCCCCTTGAGATGTATGAATGCGATGCACCAGTATAAAAAAGAACGAGTGCAGTAAATGACTTAACCAAAAACTTACCTATTACTGCATCGGGCTGAGCTTCAACCTCCTCCACGCTAACGTGGTTCACCTGTCCCCTGTTGAAAGGGTTCGGCTTCTTCCTAGAACTTCCATTGCCATTTTGGCCTTCAGGACATTCATTGGCATAATGTCCGGTTTTCTGACACTTAAAGCAAGTGACTTGACTCAGGTCCTTCTTGGCTGGGGTTGATGGGTTGGTGCGATTCTGGCCGTTGCTTCCTCCGTTGCCATTACCATTCTTGGTGCCATTGTGATTGTGCGAGCTACCTCCTCCATGGGTATGCTGAAAATGTCCTCCCGGTCTTGGGGTAAAACGTGGCTTCTGCTGAGCTCCTGAAGTGTACTTCCCTTGTCCATACTTCCTCTTGCGATTCTCAATTTGCTGCTGCTTCCCTTCAATCATAAGAGCACGATCTACCAACTCCGGGTAGTTGTTGAAGGTTGCTACCATCAACTGCATGCTCAACTCATCATTCAGTCCTTCCAGAAACTTCTCCTGCTTAGCTGCATCCGTAGCAACGTCATCTGGTGCATAACATGCTAACTTACTAAAATCTTCCACATACTGGCCAACTGTCTGTCCTCCTTGGCGCAAGTTGCGAAACTCACGCTTCTTCATGGCCATAGCTCCTGCTGAAACATGTGCAGTACGAAAAGCCTGCTGAAACTGGTCCCATGTGACAGTGTCAACAGGGAAAGTGGCTGTGAAATTCTCCCACCATGATGTTGCGGGTCCTTCTAGCTGATGTGCGGCAAACTTCACCTTCTCCGCATCTATGCATCCTGCTGTGGTCAACTCCCTAGCTGTCTTGCGGAGCCAATCATCTGCTACTATCGGCTCGGTGCTACTGGAAAACACCGGCGGATTCAGCCTAAGAAAACGGGCTAAGTGATGAACAGGTGGTGGTGGTGGTGGTGGTGGGTTGTTGTTGTTGTTCCCCTGGTTTTGATTCTGGACTAGCAACTGCATCAATGTGTTCTGCTGCTGGATCAACTGGGTGAGCTCCAGTGGAAAGGCAAATCTGGGGTCATGTCCCGGAGGCATCTGAGGGGTTTTAGAAAAGATGAGATGTAAGAATAGAGGGGGTCTAAAGAGAAAACACTACCCATATGCACATGAGGCAAAAGCAAACAATTCACTTCATTCAATCAAACAAGGGCATACAATCGATCTAACTATCGCAAAAGTGCTCGGACTACTATATTTACATGGTGGACTACTACTACTGATGAGGTGGTCTACTAGAAATATTCTTCGGTTGCAGACTCCATGATATCTGCTCCAACTTCATCAACATAGTAATCATCGCTACTATCTGGATCCGAATCGGTGCCGTCGATGATGATGTAGTCTTCCGGGCTAATCTCCTTGGGTTCTTCGTCTTCCTCTACTGGCGTAGGGCTTCCCATAAATATTCCAATCTTCTTGATCAGGTCGTCATTCTTCTCCATCAATACTTCAATTTCCTCTTCATAATCTTCACGTGTAGCCTTGAGTTCTTCCTCCAGTTCCTTGATTCTAGTCTTAACCTTCTTTAGATCTATCATGTCGACGCACATCTGGTTCTCCTATCGTCGAATGTGCTGGTTTAGCTCCTGGATAAAGGCTGCAATTGATCTATTCTTCCTGGTGTTGATCATCTCCCAGTGTTCATCTCGGCGCCCACAAATCTGGTAGATAGTATCCTTGAGATCCTTGCGGTAGACTTCTCCAATGCGTCCCATGGCAATGTGAGCTGCCATGCTCTTTCCTAGACTCCAAGTTGGTGCATCAAAAGAAAACTCTATAGGCTCAGTGAATGGCATGAACGTCCTTCCTGGAACTTGAACTTGAATCATCCAGCGCTCTTCTTCAGGTAAAGTGGCGTTATAGGTTCCTGTGAAGCTTGGTACTCCTATGTTCAGGTATCTAGTGACTTCCTTCAAGTGACGTTCAAAGGGTGTATCTTCATCCGGTTGCGTGAACTTGTTCCTTGCATCCGCCATCCTAAAAGAGTGATGAGAAGTCAGAAGAGAAGAGAGTGGATAGTGATCTAGGTCTTTTAGCTTAGTGGTCGTGTCCTACAGTCAGCGTGTGCTCTGATACCATCTTTGTAGCGACCAGACCTCAAACAGTCTGATCTCTGTGCTCCGGTGTCATCCCTCGATCAGTAATGCTGACACCACACAGTACTCGGAGGATTTATAGCAGAGTAGCAATCACACACTTATTACATCGAGTGTCTCCATAGAGAACTTATTACAATAAATATGGCTTAAGGCCATCTAATAACGATAACAGCGGAAGGCTTGGAAGATAAGTGAGTCCATCAAATCCAACGGCATCACTGAGTATAGAACCACGACCTAAAAACTCCTTAATCATCATCTAAAAAGTTTGCAACATTGACGTTGCAGCCCGAAACGGGTCAGCACATGGAATATGCTGGCAATGTAACACATAGAGAGTAATGGAATGAAACAGCTATACTATATGCATATTTGGCTGGTGGAAAGCTCTATGGTTACAGTTTTGCGTAAAGCCAATTTTTTCCTACTTTAATGAAATAGATTTATTTAACTATCATGGTAGTTGTTAAACATTGAGAATGGTTGACAGCATTCTCAATCCCAATTAAGCATCATCATTAAACATAACCCAACAAAATTAATTTAGAGTAACATGTTGATATTCACATGATAATCCAGGTACTAGATACTCAAGATGTCCATAACCGGGGACACGGCTAACCATGATTAGTTTATTACACTCTGTAGAGGTTTGCGCACTTTTCCCCACAAGACTCGATCGCCTCCGTTTGGTTTCTCACACTACATGGTGTTTGAGAAGACAGATGACCGAGACATAGTCTTTCAGAAGCGCTAGCACCTTACGATCGGGTAGACCGTACCACCTACATCCCCTACATCTGCTAGTCTACCACTATAAGAGTTCGCACAACTTAGTCAACTATGCTAGAGCCCATAATAGCTTGTGGCTGCACACGGAAGTTTCTAGTATGAATAGTCTCATTATCCCTTTGAGCCTGGGTGGCGGTCCAAAAGAAAACAGGCAAGTCCTGGAATACCCAGGTGCCTCAATCCACCCAGATGTGTGTTTAAGTTGCCACCTTAGATAAACCATTAATTAACAAAACTCACATCTGTCATGGATATCACTCACCCAATCCACGTCTACTAGCATAGCATGGCATAATAAGCAAACGTAGAAGTAACTCCCAAAGGTTTGATAATAAACAGGTAATAGGTACTACCTCAACTACTTCCCATCCCACAATTTAATTAGATCCTAATCATGCAATGGGTGAGGATTGATCTAATGCAATAAAACTGGGTAGTAGGAAAGGTATGATCAAAGTGTTACTTGCCTTGCTAATGATCCGCGAAACCTAGAGATTTGAAGTAACAGGCGGCGCACTCCGGGTATTCTATCGCAGACAAACAAACAAGCATACAATAAGTACTCATCTAATGCACGGGTAAAACTCAAAGAAGAGATCTAACCAGAAGGTTCAACTTAAGAACTCCGGTTGGCAAAAAGAATCAAATCGAACGAAGCAACGGAAGTCAAACGGCGAAAGAAAACAACTTCTTTCTACTAATCTGTATCTAGGGCAAATTTTATAGTAGCAAAATCTTGTTTAAGTTGGTTAAACGGATAGAGGGTTTCGAGACGAAACTCTAGGTGCTTGAATCGCCTGATTCCGATAAACGAGCGAAAAGTTATACTAAAACGAAAATCGGATGAGGAATCACGATCAGAAAAATCGCGGATTTAATCCGAGAAAAAGAAAAACGACGAACGTTCGCTAGAATGAACGAACGAGCGAACACTCACTATTTAAATAAACCGGAAAAACCGATCTTTTAAAAAAACCGAATCTAAAAAAAATGATGAAAAAACCGAACGGTTTTTCAAAAAAATAAAAAAACGACGCGGATTTCGAGGCGGCGGCGAACCTCGGGCGGCGGGCGGCGGCGGGGCGGCGGCGCGGCGGGGCGGCGGCGGCTTGGGGCTGGGGCGGCTAGGGTTTGCCCGGGTGGGCTGCCCCGACTTATAAAGCCTGCCCGGGCCGGTGTCCCGGTCGGACACGGCCCGTAGGTCGGTGCGCGTTTTTTTAATTACGCGCAGAAGAAAAATAAAAAGAAATACTAAACGGACTCCAAAAATTCCGAAATAAATTTTCACGGGCTTCTAATATCAAGCCACACAAGGTGAACATTTATTTGGGACCTAAATGCAATTTTGGAAAACGCATATTTTTCCTATATTCAAATAAAACACTGAAAAACTCCGAAATAAAATCTTATTTGATTTTATTATTAAATCCTCAATATTTCTTTATTTTGGGAAAGTAATTTTATTCCCTCTCTCATATTTTTGTAATAGAAATAATTGATTATAAAATAAATAAAATCAAATGATCCTATTCTCAAAATTTAAGAAAACTCAAATATGAAAATAAGAAATCCCCAACTCTCTCTGTGGGTCATTGAGTTGCGTAGAATTTCTAGTATCAACCAAAATGCAAAATAAAATATGATATGCAATGATGATCTAATGTATAACATTCCAAATTGAAAATTTGGGATGTTACAGGATTGGAGTCCATCATCGCCGTTCATTGTTCCGCTGATTCGATTTGTTATGCTGCTTGTATAGAGCAACCGTGGTTGGCGTAGTGTCGTCGTGCCAATGTTATTCATTGTAATATCGGAACCCTGGTATTCATATTCGTGTTGTAATAGAGAGCTGGTTTGTTCTATACTAAGAAGTGTCGTATTCCAGAAGACTTCACCTCGATCTCTGGGCTGGAATACGAGGCGTTCCGATTTTCTCTGAGACGGGGTGCCACATGAAGCTGCCAAGTGAAAGAACTGCAGCAGACTAGCGGCGAAGCTATTCATTTTCTCGGCACTGTTAAGTTTCATTGCCGTTCACCCCTATAGGGGCATAAGTATGTGATCCAGTGTCCAATCTTTATATATAAGTCACTTGATGATTATACTAGGAATCACTTAGGATATTAGTATATTTTTAGTTATGCTATCATATGGGCTATCCATAGCTTATTGTCAGATCTAATTAAACCGGAAGAAAATCTACTTAATATATGTTTGGCTATGCGATTCGAAATTACTTTGTTTCCGATAAAAATACCACATTACTAACATATTTTGTGATGCTTCCCATAGTTCTTTGCCTTCATGAAACAACATATGGGTGAGGCAATATATTTTCTTGTCTATATATCGGCGTCTCTATTTTTAAAAATTGGCATTGCGGATCCCTTTTACATGTTTTTTCTACACCCTGCTGGGAGATGAATTGCCTTTCCTATATATGAACAGATGGCAAGACATTCAAAGTACAGTTCCTCGCATCTGAGCGACAATTTTTATGCCCTATGCCCTTGTCTATCTCACATATCTACCTTATATCTACAGGAAAATATATATTTAACTTCTACTGCTAAGGCAATCTATCTACATGTAATCTATGGATTCTTTGTAGTTCAAATGGACTAATCTATATATTATTTATGCAGTACTGCTTATTCAGTTAAAGGTGCCCTTTTCTAGAGAGAGAAAACTGGTGTAGGGCAGATTATATGGGTAGCAATGGCTTATATCCCTAATTATATTCGATTTTCTGGTTGTACGTAATTCGTTTTCCTCATAGGCAGAAGTTGACGGCTACATGTTCCAGAACAAATTGGATCTGCAGTGTGTAGATCGATTGATGATATTTATCCTACTTTTAGAGAAAGGACTAAGCCCAACTTTTATTACAAAGCTTTGAAATATTCTGATATTGCTGGGCCAAAAGCGAACAAGTGCCATGCATGGTGAACTGTCGCTAACTTCAGAAGATGGTAAGGTTGCATATGCTTGGAGCGACCTTCTCTTCAAATTTTTGGAATTATTTACCCTTTTTCTCTATAGTTTCTATTTGTCATTTGATGAGTGACTTGGAAGCCTGGGGCCTTGAGATGCTGATTCCATGGCAAGCAAACCAGCACCTATATCATGTTGATTCCATGGTATTTTTATAACAGCATTTAGGTGGACCTCTAACTTATACTTTGCAATATGCTCAACATGTACATGCACCAATATGTATTTGGGTGGCCGTCTTGATGTGCCTGGGGCCTTGAGATCCTTGTCGCCCCCATGTTGAAAGACCGGCACATCTGCTCCACGCCTCCACCATGGTCACACGTTTTTCCATGCAGTACTGCTTTCAATGTCTTGAGATGCTGATGTCGATCGCAAACGACGACTGCAGCAGCTGCTCCTGTTTCGAGGGAAAGACAGGGCACTGGGACTAGATAATCTAATTTGAGATTCAGACAATATGAGCCATAGGAATCTGACAGTGGTATTGTTGTATTGCAAGGCATGAACCACACGTTATGATATATTTCCCATCAACAGTTTGGCTACTGAAAATGCTTACTTAATGCTAATTATGGTTAAGGGGCAAGCTTATCTGATTCTGATCCATACTTCCTTCACCTTGTGCAGGCATTTTATCAAGGACCATTTTGTTGCATATGAAATGGGAAAAATTTGGCATTAAAGGGGGGTTGGCGATTCACCATCATTATGTTTCCTATGCCATCTACTCCCTCTGTCCCAAAATTCTTGTCTTAGATTTGTCTACATACGGATGTATCTATTCACATTTTAGTGTTAGCAGATACATCCGTATCTAGATAAATTTAAGACAAGAATTTTGAGAGGGAGGGAGTACTAGGATCTTCTTTACACCAACTCTACACCAGCCTATTGGCATGTTTATAAACAAAGGAAACTGCTTTGTTCATAACTTTACACCAACCTATTGGCATGTATATTAGCAACAATGTAACTTAAATGAACAACTCTAGCATATTAATTAAAATTCCTTGCACAATACTTCTCAGTTTCTCAGGTTTAAGAACAATCTATAGCACATTTAATCTCTTCAGTTAGTAGTCGTGTTTTCCTATTTAGATATTTATTTTGTGATCTTGACCTTTACTCCACATTAATATAACCTGATTTTAAAATATATTTTTAAAGTTGATTATAAATTATTATTTTGGATAGTACATCATCTTCATTCCATTGGATTACATTACCATCCCTAGTTACATGAATAAGCAAATGTAGCTATGTCTAAGACTCCAGATTAGGATTGCAAGGTCCTTTTAGAATCTGCAAAGTAATTTATTTTATCACTTTGTGCCATCAACTTTGGTAATCGCTTAGTATTCATCTGCACGTGAACTTGCCTATTTTTTGGAAAAGTCACTTTATTGTGAAGGTTGATTATTCTTCTATTTTGGGTTGGCCTAATAGTCGGTTGTCCATATAAGGTCACATGTACATTACTTGCCGGATATTATATGGTTCTAGTTCTCACAAACTTCTCAATAGCTTGCAGATGGTTGATTGAATGCTTTTTTCTGATTATTACACATCATCCGTTATGTATCAAAAGGCTGAAGTGCCCTTTGATCAATCTAACGTAAAGAAGATTTGTATGAGCTGCATGTAATAGTAACATAGAAATTATGACTGATGGGAGACAAAAAGAGGGTTTTTGTAATGGTAAAGAAGTCAAAATGACCGTTGTTGAACCTAGCATGTCTACAAATAAGCATATGGCAATGGACATAAATTTCTTATTCACAACTTTCTTATTTGCAATGGCACTGTCCACTGTTTTCTTCATAAAAGTTTATTATTTGGTCTATCAATGTGTTATGTATTTGCTTGGTTGTGTCCAGTATAAGGGTTAGTTGTTGATAAATGATAAGGGGTTGGTTTATAACTATTTAATACAAGAAAAAGAACACAATGAAGACATGCTTGTGCATCACCAATAACATTCATTCTAGACAAGTTAGGAAGAATAATATCTGGGACAATATTTGTGGGAGTGCAACCGAGGAGAAGCAGTGATGACGGAGATTTCATTTGTGATGAGCCAAAAGTAGAACGATAGATGGAGAAGAGACAACATGCTTTTTCATGTGGGACAACTCAGAGTTGAACTTACACATGAACGGAGGGTTAGGGGTGAGAGGTAAATGAATTATTTGTACATATATGTTGTATGATCTATATCTCTTTTCCCGTGGTAACGCATGGGCATTGTCCTAGTAAACTAATGAAAGCCGGAGAGCATACCTCATATTTTAGTTGCAGCTATTTGACCATCTCAACTCCAGAGTCACGACTGGAATGCACGTGACTAAGGTAGCCAGATAGCACATCACTAATACTCAGGTGAGAATAATGAGAGATGTCAAAGCGAACTTTTTAGCTTTTCCAAAGCCTCTAGCTTGGCGGAGTGTCTGGCTAGCACAGTTGGATTGCCCGGCTCAAAGAATCTACTACCAGTGATTAGAACATCATTGTCGTAAGTCGCCGGTGGGTTAGCTGAGCTCGACGGTTCAACAGTAGACGGATTGAGAATGGTTTTGTCAACTGACGGCTCAGAAGGATCTGATTGAATGTTCATAGCAGGGTCTTCTAGTGCTTCAGGTTGTCCCGTGGCAGGAGTCGGTAGTGCTGGTTCAGCGGCTTTCAGGTCTTCAGTCGGCTTAGTCACCCTAGCCTTCTTGGGTTTTGCTTGACCACTAAGAATAATTTGATGAGATAGTATAATAATACGGACATAAAGATACAGAAGAAGGATAATTATCTTTACCTAGGGGCAGTCTTGAAAGCCAGAAGTTGAGTTTGTGAAGAATCACCAGAAGAACGAGGGACCTCCTTCAAAAGTGAAATCACAGTTAAAAGAGCAAGGAAATAGATTCATTGATAAAGGCAAAAGTCAAAGGTGAAAGAAACCTCATTCTGGCGTTTCCGAGGAGTTTTTGGTAAGCCGGAGGGCAGCTCATTATCGTCACTGGTCCGGGTCTGACGACGGCTCTCATGTTGCTATTTTTTCAAAAGAAAATGAGGATCTAAATAAGCCAAGGGGTGTGAAAACCTTACTTTCCAGGTTACCAATTGAGGTTTCTGTCTTGGCAAAGGTTCTGAATCGGAGGAAATAATTACCTCTTCTTGTACTGCCTGGCTGGCCCCCGTGTCATCCTGGTAATAGTCAGTGTCAATAAGGTTGTTAAAAAGCAGGCCAAGAGAGTCAAGGGCTACCTCCGACTCAGAGGCGTCATCCAACTTGAGGAGATCAGAAGCAGTTGGTTTCTTTCTGGGTTTTCTAGTTGTCTTCTTGGCGGCTATTGCGGCGGCTCTAGCTTTTTTGGCAACCTCATGATCATATTTGGCCTTCCAAAACTCAGATTTAGCCTGTAGGAAAATAACAGGTTGAAATTCATGCAAAAAAACATAACTGCTGAAGAAAAAGGAGTCAAAGGGATTTACCTCTGGTGCCGGGTTAAGTTTGCAGAAAGGATTCAATCCTACTTTGCTGCAATCTTCATATTTGCTATTGACAAGAGTGATTGACATCTCAACAATGGCTTCTTCAGTTAGACGAAGGGAGCTATGACGTAGTGGATCGTCGTTTCCTCCGGTGTAATTGAACATCAAGTCAGATCGGCGGCTTAGAGGGATGATCCGCCATGCGATCCAACAGCGGATCAAGTCAACTCCAGTTAAGCCGTTTCCTAGTAAGGCTTGAACCCTTTTGATGGTTGGGATGAGTTTTACATTCGGCGGCAGAAAGCTTATCAGGGAGTGAATACTTAGCATGAAGACCCTCAGCGTGATAACCCGGCATTGGTTTTTCATCAGCTGGCAACATGTCTTTGCAATAAAACCAAGTTTGGTTCCAGTTCTTGGGATGGCTTGGCAAGACTACTAAAGGAAAGACAGCATCCCGTCTGCGCTGAATCGAAATTCCACCAAGTCCCAAGTTGGGGCCGTTGGTGTATTCATTCTGGCGGTTTAAATAGAAATACTCTCTGAAGAGTTCAATAGTAGGTTCTTCTAGAAGATAAACCTCGCAGAGAACTTGGAAGTTGCAGATGTTTGATATGGAGTTGGGTCCAAGATCTTATGGATGAAGCTTGAAAAAATGCAGAACATCTCTGAAGAATTTTGAGCGGGGCAGCGAAAAACCCCGGTTCATATGGTCAGTAAAGATGATGACTTCACCATCCTTGGGCTGAGGTCTTTCTTCGGCCGGGTCAGGGGCGCGATAGGACATAATGTTCTTCTCTGGTAAATACCAATGGTGACAAAATCCTTCAGAGTGTCATCAGTGACTATGGAAGGGACCCAGTTGCAAACTGTTGTTGTCTTTGGCGGTGTGGCGAAAGGACAAGCTAAAAAGGAATTCATTTACCGGTTCAAGTTAATTGGTGGAATCACAGGTTAATGATTGCAAGAAAGATGTGTAATGGCGGCTTAAATAATGGCTAATGGTATATGAAGGAAAAATGAGCCGACATGGTAAGCCGCCATGGTTAAAGATATTCAAAAGTTGGCAGCGACAAAAAATTGGTCAAGTACTGAGGTAAACAAGTTTCACAGACTGCAGACATTACTTTGGATCAACGACTGTTCAGAAAAGAAAAATAAATCTAGACCTAAAAGTCAGTACAGATGAGTTCATAAGCTTGTACAAGATTTTTTGTCCAAAAAGGGGGATCTACTGATGCTGAAAGTGGAACTAAAACAACTACCACATTGGTTTAATACCGTTTTCATATCAAAGAGGTTCAGTGAGAGGGGGGAGTGACCAGGGCTCACACGGCCATTGTACGAGCTCGGGGCCGAGCACAGGACGCACAGGAGGCCACAGAGTCAAGCACGGGGGCACTGTGCTCTTCTAGCACGGCGCGCACGTGATCGCTGCGGCGTGTCCAGCATCGGCGAGGGCCCTGGGGAGGTGAAGCGAGGATGGTGACGTGTGCGGCATGCTTGGCTGGTCGCTAAGACGAGGACGAGCCCAAGAGAGGCTCGGGCGCAACTCAGAGCGCATCGATCGTGTGTCTGAGCCCGTGTCTTCATGCGGTCACCATGTGCACAGTGGCAACGTGACGCCTAAGTGATGCCAAACTATGTGCTGTCGACCGTGGAGTGTTTAGGTTAGGAGAGGAGTGAACCAGCCACTAGGATGAGAGAGTTGATCACATCTTTGACTGAAAGTTTCTGGGCAGAAACTTGTGGCTTCATTTGTGATCAAACTAAGAAGAGTTAGGAGCTGAGCTTTGGGGTTTAGTGTTAGGTTTCTAAGGTGCAGATGCTCAAGAAAATTCAGCTCCAAAAGCATAAGGCATAATGCACTTGTTGTACAAACTGCATTTTCTGGTTAGAATGCAAATGATTTTTCTTAGCAAAATTGGGACACATGACCACTTGATATTTTTGCATAGGATGATGAGGCACTATCCAAAGGGTCTGTGGGAATTTTCTCAGATTTTTGTGGCCAAGAAAAAGAGGGGTTGCTTTGGAGTGGAAATGAAAATATTCCATTTTCATGGTGAAAATGAATATTTTCTTTAGAAGAATTTTTTCCAAAGAATGTGAGGATGAATGAGAGGCCATGAGAGGTTGTGGGAGGTGATTGGAGTCACTTAGGTGAAAATAAAAATAATGCCCAAGTGTTGAGTCCAAATGAATTGACTCAAAATCCAAAAATAAGCAAATAAAAGCAAAAGGCAAGGGAAAACTCATGATGGCAAAAACCAGGGTGTCACACTCACCGTCGGCTACGACGAGAAGGACGTGATGCACACCCTCGAGCACGCCTACAAGGCCTCCTCTACCATGTACCTAGATTATGAGGACATGCCCGGGCCTGCCAAGGAAGCACCCGCGAAGACAAAACTGTGTGTGATGCATTAATCACAAACTGTGCTGTAATAAAACCGTCAAAAAAGATGCAGAACATTTGTGACGGTGGTAACATTATACAAGATTCAGATTGGAGTTGCGTCTGCGATGCGTGGCAAACGGTTAATGCATAAGAACTGTTTGCGATGAGGCATAACAATAGAAACGGGCAGCCAGATGAGGGTGTGTGCTATATACGGTGTACATCTCACTAGGATGAACTGTGTGTGATTAGGCAACACAATAGAAACGGTCAGCCAGATCAAGGTGTGTGCATTGGAGGGCATACATTTCACTCGGATGAACTATTTTGCAATGAGCCAAGATAACAGAAACAGTTCAACTGAACAAGATGTGTGTGATATGCGGCAAACAGATCCGTAACCAGAAATGTGTGCGAAGGCCAATAATAACACAAAGGATTATGCTAATAAGCCATCTGATTTGCTCT
>NC_041386.1:420037779-420063671 GCF_002162155.2 Triticum dicoccoides | reverse complement strand
TACCCACCTCTATTTTAACATCTATGCACCGTAATTTTACGTTTCGTTAATTTTGTCTTATTTTAGACATAAAAAGAGAACGTAAGAAAACCTATAATCATCGTAATTTTTTTTATGTTACGAAAAATTACAAATGTAAAAACATAGTGTAAAATGTACATAAAATACAATTTTTGACCTATATATTTTTATGGCAAATTTTATGCAGTAAAGCAATATGAATGTAACTATTTGTATTTCAAATGTCATTTATTTACGAAATGATCATAGAATTACCTAGGGTGAAGATGAATTTTGCACCCTGGGTGATGAATAGTAACACTATATATATAACTGAAATAAACATCCAATTACATAAGTGACTATACAGATCTTTCGCGCACACCTTAATAAACAATTGCACGCATCCTAAACTAGGACAAACGATCATATATACTTCTTGTGATGCTCCCGCCAATGCTCTGTGCCTTAATCCCTCATTTGGGGCAGGAAGAAGACACTCCCTCATGTCAACGATCCGCATGTACATCTCGTAGCTTGTTTATGCATCGTACTTGACATGTTGTTCATCCAGTCTCTGATGCCAGACATTGTGGTAGGTGTTCTTGTCCTTCTTGCTGTCATCCTTCATCTTCATGAAGTAGGGGTCGATGATGGCTGAGGCGAGGTCAACCAGGGAGTTCTGTTTTTTTGTAGTCGCTTCCCAAGACCTTGTAGTGGTCCTGGATGTTGAAAAGATACTGGCATTTCATGCCCGAAACCTTGAGCGCTTTTATATCATTGGTGGTGTCCACCTTAGCAAAACTGTAGTAGGAGTTGTTGATAAACCTGGAGAAATGCTCTCAAGGCCTTGTGGCCAGGTCGTACTGGTAGACGAGGACATCATGTCACACGCACAACTGGGCAACGGCAACCTTATGATCGTGACCGGCATGACCATTGCTCTACTCGAGGTCGAAGCCGACCACTTGGTACTTGTACTGAGCAAGCAACTGCTCCGTAGTTTGGATGGAGCTCTCCACCGAGACTGACTCATTCGTGTACGCCACCGAGAGGGCCTTCCTCCTCACGTGGGTGCCCACTACGTGATGCATGGTGAACTGCACCCTGTTGTCGTCGTCGGCCGCTGGGAGCGCCATTGGAGCCACAGGGAGCACCATTGTCTCGTGTGGCGTGAGATATGAAGGTAAATGGCCGAAGGAATAAATGGGGGTCGGGCCGCTTGGATTCGGGGCGCGTCCGCATGACAGTTTTTGCAGCGGGTAACTGCATCGTAGCACCGCGCCCGGCGCGAACACGTGCATAATGGCAACACAAACGTAAATGATCGTGCGCCTGCCCCAACTACTGGCATCGCGTGTGGAGGGACGAGGGCAGAGTGGCCGGAAGGACGCGATAGCAGAGCACGCGCAGCGGGACCCGAGCAGAACGCGCCACGGCTGCCTCAACCGCGAGCAACCACACAGATAGAGCGGTTGAACACGTAGGGAATTGTCATCTACAAGCCGGTTGGCAGTTCCGTCGCTGTGTAGAGAGTGGCCGTGTGCAACTAGCTCTGTCTTGGTCTATTATTAGTCCCCTTTATATTCTGTGCCATATTTTGACGTTAAATTTAACCAATAAAATGTTAATGCATGTTATAAAAATTATATAATTGGAAACTATGTTCAAATATGAATCCAACGATATAATCTTTGGCGACATGCATTCGCATTTTATTAGTTCAATATCTAGTCAAAATTTGGCAAAATTACATCGACGACTTATAAACTAGGCCGGGGGTAGTAGGTAGTTTAATTGCAAAAAGTTTTTAATTAACCATATGTGTATGTGTCCTTTTGTCCTCCTGTCGCACGTCTTGTCACCCTGCTGCCGCAGACGGCTTAGAGCGCAAGCTTGAGCAGCGCACATGGGCGTTCTTTGGGCCAAATGGTGCTGAGCCCGTTCCCACGCAACCTTCCTGCCCGACTCGGTGAAATCCCCCAAAATCCCAATGCTTACCGGCCTGCTACATATACCCTCATGGCCGGCGAGTCCTACGTCGCATTTTCCCCTCCCTCCCAATAGTTATCTCATCTGCTTCTCCCACAATCCTCAATGGCACCTGTCCATCATCGTCGCTCAGTCACTCCGCCGTCATTAGAGGATAGCTCCAGCTGGGAGGCTACACCATGGCGGCGGCTGATAACCCAGAAGTACATGGGATCGTTTTTAGCCTTCTTTGATAAATAAGAATGTCGAACCCAACGAGGAGCTAAAGTCATAACAAATATTCCCTCAAGTTCTATGGACCACCGATACAACTCTATGCACACTTGACGTTTGCTTTACCTAAAACAAGTATGAAACTACTTTGCAAGATTAAAACTATGAGTACTTTGCGAGAATGAAACTATGAATAAATTTCAAGGTAATAAAAGTGGATAGCTTTTGTCAACAAGAAAGTCATTTGTCCCTAGGAAATCGATAACAAGTACCGGTAATCATTCTTGCAATTTTACATGAGGGAGAGGCATGTGCTAACATACTTCCTCTTCTTGGATCATATGCACTCACGATTGGACCCCTAGCAAGCATCCGCAACTACTAAAGATCATTAAGGTCGTGAAACCCAACCATAGCATTAAGTATCAAGTCCTCTTTACTCCCATACGCCATACCCCACTTACTCGGGTTTAAGCTTCTGTCACTCTCACAACCCACCATAAGCGAATCATGAACGTATTGCAACACCATACGGCGGGGATCCCCCACGTTTGCGTGAAATGGATGGCACCGTAGGATATCACCATAAATAAAATATACAATCATGCCAACTAAGATCACGATTAACCCGCAGGACAAAACAGATCTACTCAAACATCATAAGATAACCATAGATCATTGGGAAAGAATATATGGAGTTGATCACCATTTTTAAGTAGAGATTATAGAGGGGAGAAGAGGAGTTGCACCGCTACATAGAGGGGGAGAACGTTAGTGTTGACGATAGCAAGATTGTTGATGTAGACCGTTGTCACGATCCTTGCCCCGGTGGCTCTCCAACGCCACCGGGAGAGAGGGGGAGAGAGCCCCCTCCTTCTTCTTCTTCTTCATTGGCCTCCCCCTAGATGGGAGGAGAGTTCCACCTCTGGTCCATGGCCTCCATGGCGGTAGTGGGGCGAGAGATCCTCCGAGATTGGATCTCCCTCTCTATTCTCTTCTGTTTCACGTTCCCCAAATCTGGCCGAAAACCGTTTCTTACATTCCCGGAGATCCGAAACTCCGATTACGCTGAGATTGTAACATGATTTTTTCTAGATATAAGCTTCCTTGCGGCCGAAGTAGAGCTCCAACTGACGTACGAGGTGAGCACAACCCACCACCAAGCGCTTGGCCCCTGGGTGTGCCCTGTTGTCTTGTGGGCACTGTGGGCCCCCATTTGCGATGATTCCAACTCCCAAAAACCACATATATTACAAAATAATTCTCCGTAAAGTTTGATTGCATTTGGACTTCGTTTGATATGTATTTTCTGTGAAACGGAAAATATGCAACAAACATGAACTGGCAGTTGGCACTGGATCAATATGTTAGTCCAAATAAATCATAAAAATGTTGCCAAAAGTGTATAAAAATTGTATAATATTGGCATGAACCAATAAAAATTATAGATACAACAGAGACGTATTAGCATCCCCAAGCTTAATTCATGCTCGTCCTTGAGCAGGTAAATGATAAAATAGATAATATTTGATGTGGATCGAATGGTACCTAGCATAAACTTGGTCATATATATAATCATGCCATGAATATTAAGACACGAGTGATTCGAAGAAATTATCTATAATTTGACATAAACACATCAATACTCAGGCATCCCAACAAACAATCATGTCTTTCAAAATATAAATGCTAAAGAAAGCTATCCCTACAAAATCATATAACCTTGTCATGCTATGTCTTCTTAACAAAAAGTATTTATCATGCACAACCCCGATGACAAGCCAATCAATTGCTTCATACTTCTTAACGTGCTTCAACTTTTTCAACCCTCACGCAATACATGAGCGCAAACCATGGATATAGCATATAAGTGGAATAGAGTATGATGATAGGGGTAAATATAGAGAATACAAAAAAGTAAGAAAGTCTCACATCGATGCGGCGAACCAACGGGCTATGGATATGCCCATCAATTGATATCAATGCGAGGAGTAGGGATTGCCATGCAACGAATGCACTAACAGCTATAGTGTATGAAGGCTCGATATGAAAACTAAGTGGGTGTGCATCTAATCCAATAATGAAAAATTCCCACTAGTATATGAAAGTGACAACATAGGATACTCTCCATATGAAAAACATGGTGCTACTTTTAAGCACACGTGTGGAACTAGCATGCCCCTTCACATTTTTTTATTTTTTCTTTTTTTTCATTTTTTCATTTTTTGTCTCTTTTTCTCTCATTGTGTGGAGTCTCATCCCGACTTGTGGGGGAATCATAGTCTCCATTATCCTTTCCTCACTGGGGCAATGCTCTAATAATGAAAATTGATGATCATCACACTTCTATTTACTTATAACTCAAAAGAAATAAAAATTACAACTCGATACTTATAACAAAATATGACTCTATATGAATGCCTCTGGCAGTGTACCAGGATGTGCAATGATCTAGTGTAACATGTATAAAACAATGATGAAAGGTGGCAGAGCCACAACTACCATGTCAGCTATATGATCATGCAAAGCAATACGACAATGAATGCTCATGTCATCAAAACGGAAGTGGTGGAAGTTGCATGGCCATATATCTCGGAATGGCTATGGAAGGGCCATAGTAGGTAGGTATGGTGGCTGCTTTGAGGAAGATATAATAAGGCTTATGTGTGATAGAGCATATCATATCACGGGATTTGGATGCACCAGCGAAGTTTGCACCAACTCTTGAGGTGAGAAAGGGCAATGCATGGTACTGTAGAGGCTAGCAAATTGCGGAAAGGTAAGAGTGCGTATAGTCCATGGACTCACATTAGTCATAAAGAACTCATATACTTATTGCAAAAGTTTATTAGCCCTCGAAGCAAAGTACTACTACGCATGCCCCTAGGGGGGTAGATTGGTAGGAAAATACCATTGCTCGTCCCTGACCGCCACTCATAAGGAAGAAAATCAATAATAAAGCATGCTCCAACTTCATAGCATAACGAGAGGCTATACGTGCATGCTTTAGGAATCACAAGCCTTAACACCAATATTCTTACTAACCACAACCGTTTACTGGTACCTCCCACATATTCGATGTCTATATCGCAAAACTATTGCAAGGAATCAAACATATCATATTCAGTGATCCACAAGTTTTATGTAGGATTTTATGACTAACCATGCAATTGACCAATTCTTGTTGATTCTCTAAATAGGTACAAGTGAAGCATGAGAGTTTAACTCTTTCTGCAAAAGATCATGCTATAATAAAAATAAGTGAAGCAAAAGATTATTATACAAATAACGGTTTTCTATGTGAAGAGAAACAGGCAATCCAAACTTCAAATCATATAAGTGAAGCACATGAAGCATTCTATAAAGCCATACCCAAAAGATATAAGTGTAGTGCAGTGAGCATTCTATAAATAAACCATGGACTTTCTCATACCAACATGGTGCATAAAACAAAAATGAAAACTAAACACAAAAGACGCTCCAAGATCTGCACATGTCAGATGAACAAAACGAGAACGAAAACATACCGATACTTGTTGAAGAAAGATGGGATGCCTTCCAGGGCATCCCCAAGCTTAGACGCTTGAGCCTCCTTGGATATTTACATGGGGTTCCTTGGTCATCCCCAATCTTGAGCCCTTTCCTCTCGTCCTTCTCCTCATATTGAGACCTCCTCGATCTTTGATCACTTCATCCACACAAAACTCAACAGAAAGCTCGGTAAGATCCGTTAGTATAATAAAGCAAATCGCTACTCTAAGTACTGCTGCAAACCAAATCATATTTTGTTTTTTCATTGTATCTACTGTAATATAACTTCTACATGGCTTATACCACCAATAAAAATCGATAGTTTCATCAAAACAAGCAAAACAATGCATCAAAAACAGATCTATCTTAAACAGGACAGTCTATAGTAATCTAAACATCTACCATACTTTTGGTACTCCAAAAATAATAGGACAAAATAAACAATTTGTATAGCAATACTGTGCAAAATGTTTGAGAAACATTTGACATTCCAGTAAAAAAAATGAAAATTCACGCGCTACAGTCAAAGTTTCTGTTCCTGCACCGCACATACCAACAAACAATCCAATGATCCTAAAGGCAAATCTTGGCACATTTTTTTATAATACAATGGAATTGTAAAGGGGATAATTATTTTTGTGAGAATCTTCATGAAAAATTCTACATTTTTTCCATGAGCATGAACACAAGTGTTCAAGGTCGACCCTCACTTCTCCAATGCATAACTTCGAATCGCTTCTCTTTTGAAAAAGTTTTTAGGTTCCCGTCTATATTTTTTGTTTCTAACCTTTATAAAAGCACTCAATGGAAATAAATGACTCTCTAAAACTTCTGGGTTGTCTCCCTGACAACACTTTCTTTAAAGCCAGTTAGCTAGGCATAAAGTGCTTAAGTAATGGATCCACCTAGATCCCAAGGTATATCAAAGCCTATTTTAATTAGCATTGGTTTGACATTTAGTAATGAGAACAAAGCAACATATACCATGCAATGACGAAGTCTAGTTCTCTTTCTATGCATCGGCATGTCATAAAAGAACAATTCATGCACATCAAGTAAAGGCCAATACACAACATAAGCAATTTCTTGCAATTTAATCGTGTTGGAAACATAAAGAGGTGGAGATATGGTTCCTCTCTCATAATAATTGCAAGTAGGAGCAGCAAGCACATGCATATTATATTCATCAGAATCATCATGTGCAACGGTAAAAGGCAACCCATCAATGTAATCCTTAATAGGTGTGAACTTCTCCGATATAGTCTAGTTTGGAGAATTCAAAAAGATAATAGGACTCATGCGTGGGTGCAATAACAATTCTTAACATAAGGAACTATAGCAATTTCATCTCCATAAGCATAATTTATATTGGCATCATGGCCACAAACATCGCAATCATCAAGTTCATCAAAACAGGATATTTCAAAAGAATCAACGGGATCATGGCATTCATCCTTCGGTAAGAACGAAGGGACATTAAACAATGTATAAGTTGAAGAGTTACTCTCATTGGAAGGTGGGCATGGGTAGCTAATCCGCTCTTCCTCCATTTGTTCTTCGCTCTCCTCATCATCTTTTCAATCAAATGAGCTTGCAGTTTCATCAATTTCTTCTTCCATAGACTCTTGCAAAATAATACTCTCTTCTTGGACAATGGAGACTTTCTCAATGAATACATCAATATCGTAATTGAATTTATAATTATCATAGCAATATTTAAGGATAGCAAAATTTTCCGGTCTATAAACTGAATCATCAAAATCTTCAAACTTTTCAAACAAAGATTCAATTTCATAAGCACCCTTAAAAGCAACAAATTCTTATTTTCATTCCACATCATAATAATCATATCTACCATTAGCATGAGAGGCTAAGGTTTCATTATCATTAAATTTGCATGAAAAGGGAAGGTGTGGAGCATTCATCCTAGAGCAACAAGTATAAGGATATCTTAAGCATATCTCACGAGCATACCAATGCAACATATGAATTAGATCCCATAATAGTTTTCCTTTTTGAGTCAAGCGATAATACCTAAAGTATTCACGTTGATCCTATGTTACTCCCATTATCAGGTTGAATGGGGTTTTCTCAGGATTATCAAAGTAGAGCATAATATTTTTCACATAATGAGCATCGAGGGTTTTAGGAGCTTCCCCATCTCCATGAGTAGCAAGTACAACTAATTGTTTTGGTGTTCCGTGTTTCATATCCAAAACTAAAGATAGAGAACAACTTAGAACGTAAAATAAAAACTACTTAGTGATAAAGCAAACAAGCACACACGAGAATATTCACCCCACGCTACTGCTCCCCGGCAATGGCGCTAGAAAAAGGTCTTGATGACCCACAAGTATAGGGGGTCATTTATAGCCTTCTTCGATAAATAAGAGTGCCGAACCCAAGAAGGAGCTAAAGGCAGAACAAATATTCCCTCAAGTTCTATCAACCACCAATGCAACTCTACGCACACTTGACGTTTTCTTTACCTAAAACAAGTATGAAACTATTTTGCAAGAATAAAACTACGAGTACTTTGCGAGAATAAAACTACTATGAATAAATTGTAAGGTAATAAAAGTGGATAGCATTTGTCAACAAGAAAGTCATTTGTCCCTAGGCAATCGCTAACAAGTATTGGTAATCATTCTTGCAATTTTACATGAGGGAGAGGCATGAGCTAACATACTTTCTCTACTTGGATCATATGCACTTATGATTGGACCCCTAGCAAGCATCCGCAACTACTAAAGATCATTAAGGTCATGAAACCGAAACATAGCATCAAGTATCAAGTCCTCTTTACTCCCATACGCCATACATCACTTACTCGGGTTTAAGCTTCTGTCACTCTTCCAACCCACCATAAGTGAATCATGAACGTATTGCAACACCCTGCAGTAGGGTTCCCTCATATTTGCGCGAGACAGAGGGCACTATAGGACAGCACCATAAAGGGGGAGAAAGTTGGTGTTGATGATAGCAAGATTGTTGATGCAGATCATGATCACGATCGTTGCCCCGGCGGCACTCCGGCGCCACCGGGAGAGAGGAGGAGAGAGCCCCCCCTCCTTCTTCTTCCTTGGCTCCCACCTAGATGGTAGGAGAGTTCCCCCTTTGTTCTCTTCTGTTTTGCATTCCCTTGATCTAGCCGAAAACCGTTTCTTATATTCCTGGAGATCCGTAACTCCAATTGCACTGAGATTTTAACACGATTTTTTCCGAATATAAGCTTCCTTGTGCCTGAAGTAGAGCTCCAACCGACGTACGAGGTGAGCACAACCCACCACCACGTGCCTGGCCCTGGGGCGTGCCCTGGTGTCTTGTGGTCACTGTGGCCCCCCATTTGCGATGATTCGAGCTCCCAAAAGTCACATATATTCCAAAATAATTCTCCGTAAAATTTTGTTGCATTTGGAGTTCCTTCGATATGTATTTTCTACGAAACAAAAAACATGCAACAAACAGGAACTAGCACTAGGCAGTGGGCACTAGATCAATATGTTAGTCCAAATAAATCTTATAAAATGTTGCAAAAAGTGTATAAAAATTGTATAATATTGGCATGAAACAATCGAAAATCATAGATACGACGGAGACGTATCAGCGGCGCAGTTCCCAGTGTAGTGTAGTGCGCGTGGCGTTCCTATTGTTTGTGCGTGGAACACCCACCACACGCTCCGCCGCCGCTGCCCGTCGACAGCTATTGCCGGCCGCCGTTGTCGCCATCCCACTGTCTGCTGCCATGGCCGCCACACCACCATTGAAAGCTAGGGCCATCGCACGCTCAGCCGCCGTGGCCCGAAGGCGGGAGGTGGCCGTCATGGCCGCCACCCCACTGTCGGCCACCGTGGCCATCACCCGCTCCGCCACCGTGTCCGTGCAACAAACCCTGGGTCTGTTGCCTAGATTGTGCACAGGTTTAAAGACGAGATTGCAGCACCTAAGACCAAACCAAGCACCAAGAAATCAGTTCCTGGAAGAATCAAAGTGCAGATCAAGAAGACCAAGTCAAGCCAGAGAAGAAAGATATCACCAAGGGGAAACCTCCCTTGCCGAGTAGGTGAGCCCGGCAAGGGTAAAGGTTTCCCCAGAAGCAAACCCCAAGACTGTCCCGGCAGGGCTGTCAGGCCTTACTAGGGCGCACTGCCCCGCCTCAACTTCACATCTCCACCTCACAGCAAGGAAAGTCGCCTGTCAGTGTGGTGTTAAGCCCTTGAGTGACTAAGTGGTCATTTCTTGCCACATGGCAGCCACTTTCTATGGAAAACACCTCCAAGTGACACCCGTCCTGGGATGTGTCAAGCAAGCAGGCGTGAAGCGGGCAAAATAGCCCGGCAAGGCTTGCCGGCCAGACTATGATGTGACACTAAGCGGTGCATTTAATGCGCTCTGTCCGCCCGTAGAGTTAACTATGATATCATTGTTTGCTATCTAATCGGTACGTAAAGACTGTTTTGCCACTGTGGTGACCCCTTGACCTATAAAAGTAAGCCCATGGCGACCAAAGAGAGGTTTTGGACCCTAGAATACTCATACACGTGTACTCTCTCTCGCTCCGAGGCAACCCTGTCGGGCAAAAGCGCTATATTTCTTCCACCATAATCCACATCAACCCACAAAAGTAGGAGTAAGGTTTTACGCCTCGCGGCAGCCCAAACCTGGGTAAACTGGCCGCGTGATCTCTACCATGCTGTGTTGCGCTTCTCCGCTCTTTGTGCAACATGCCCATCACCTTGCCGAACCAAAAGGGGCTCATGGTCCATAGGTGGCTGTGGTTTCCCATGACATCTTTGGCGAGGAGCATAGCAACGGCGGTGACACTCACCCTGAGGCGAATCGCAATCCTCCAGCCGCCTCCGCCGCAAGTGCGGTCGCAGGACATGCACCACCCCCGGAGTAAAATGGCCCAACCAATGCTCCGGACAGGGCCATTGGTCCACACGCGCCATCGACTCATCACCATGCCATCCAAGCAACTGGCTCCCGACGGCGGGAGCCCGGCGCATCCACTTCCGGCACCGTCACGAGCCAAGCTACGCTGCGGTCAACATCATCAATATTTTGAAAAATGGCAGTGTTACAAGGTTGACAAATGGAAATGTTACTACATCAACAAATGTGAATCTTTCCAGTTTGAAAAATGGTAATATACCCAATATGACAGATGCAAATCTTACCAAATTGTTTGTACGTGGTCGCACACGGGTCATCCAAAACAACCGTTTGCATTGAAGGGATGTACAAATCATGTGTGCCACATTTTCTCTTGGCTTAGCGTGGAAGTCTCGCTTTGCATACCGTATTCAATCTGAACTGTTTGCATTGAAGGGATGCACAAATCACGTGCGATGAATTTTCCCTTGGCTTACTGGGAAGATCATAGCTCTCACTTTGCATACGGGTGTTCTATCTAAAATGTTTGTAATGAAGAGCTGCACAAACGCTGCTCGGCACATTTTCCCTTGGCTTAATGGGGAAGCTATCAGTTTACATATGGGTGTTCTGTCTAAAACATTTGTGATCAAGAGCTGCACAAATCCTGCTCGGCACATTTTCCCTTGGATTACTGGGGAAGCTGTGGTTTTCATACAGGTGTTCTAACTAAAATATTTGCGATGAGTGTTTTATATTTAAAAACAAATGATGTTTTACATTGAGAGAGAAAAACGCAAGTTAATTTAAACCATATCTTTCATTCAGTCACACTACGGATTTATATTCATATGATCGAGATACAGTATTAAACCAAAAAACTAATTTCGGCAGCAGTAGACGTGCCGTGCCACGCCGGCCTTGTCATTTTCGTCCTCCGGGACACCGTTTTTGAAGTCTTCAAGGCATCACAGAATGTTTTTCACTTGGAAATCAAACATCATGTTGTCACGTGATCGACGGGCGGGGAGCGGGAGGACGGCAACTTGCGGCGCTGTAAGGTAGAGGTCGACGACGACGTCCCATGCTGTTGAGGGGGGAGTGCACCGGGGCACAGCCGTGGCGGGTGTAGGCAAATGCATGGGGACCAGCGCCGTGGTGGGTGCAGGGGCGCACATGGGCATAGGCACGGGTGCTGGCGCTGGCATGTACACGAGTTCCCATTGGTCCTCGGAGAACTCGCTAACGCCCGCGGCTTCCAGCTCTGCGATAGTGCTCGGCGACCAACCCGTCAATGCTACGAGGATGGCTGCTGGCGTGGGCGCAGGGATGGGAGCTGGGACGGGCGCGGGGGTAGCAATCGCCGCGGCCAGCTCGTTCAAGGCCATGTGCATGAGGCCCCATTCCTCCTTATTTTCTATCTCCTCCATCTCGGAGTCGACTCCACCAAACTTGAATACTAGTGGCAGATGATCCTTTTGTGCCATGGCATTGGTGGAGGTCTGCGGGAGGGAAGGGAATGGGAGGCAAACAGTAAGGCCGCCCATATTAAACAGCGGATCGGGCGCCATTAATGGAGAGGATGCGAGCAAGGCAGGCATCTATGGAAGTCAAAGGGATCACTTCTAAGTGAGCCTGCGCAGCATACAATTTGCACACTTCCTGGTGAGCCTGCGCATTGGAGGACAGCTTGCACGCCTCTTGGTCAACGTATGCAGCGGACTGCGCTCACATGCCTCCCATTTAGTCAAGCAGTTGTCCGCACATCACCTCCTAGCCATTAAAAGAGAGACACATGGTGTCACGTGAATGGTCAACAGAACGCACACAGTTTAAATTATACAAACGTTTGAGATGTATAAGTGGCAACTATTTATTTCAAAATGTCTTTGTTGGCTGTTATTCGAGTGCGCCTTCTCTCAAAATGGACACGAACAATACCACAGCATGTAGGGTGCCATTCCATGATAGCATGCCAAGTTTCATGAATTTCAGATGAGTTTTGGATTTACTAGAATTTAAGAACAAAGTATATCAATGTTTTGCTGGGAATCAACAGTGCACTGGTGTTTGAAATTTATTCCCATTTTTTGCATGGGACCTAAGCATGCACCCAAGGACACATATATTATATGTCAACCCATTTTTCTGCACTGGAGCATGTGCATGTAGTTCAAATTTGAATTATGCACATGAAATGCCTCAAAAACCCAATTAATGTATAAAAATGTCCAAGAAAACCCCGAAAATCCCAAAAATTGACACAACACTCCTGTTGTTCTATGTTTAAACTAGAATAATTTTGAAAGAAAGAAGAGGCAATGGATATCGTTTCATCCCCAAAGGTGGCACGTTCCCTACCGAAACCATCAGGCTTGTTTTGAGAAGCTCTGGTTTGCGAGAAGCTTATACCCAAACTTGCCCGAAATGGGACAAAAAATTTACCACAACATGTTGATGCCGCTGCATGATAGCATGTCAAGTTTCATCAATTTCAGATGAGTTTTGGATTTACTAGAATTTAAAAACCATGGATCTTAATGTTTGCAGCCGAGCGGCGGTGGCAAGGTGTTTGACATTGATTCCGATTTCTTGCATGGGACCTAAGCATGCAACTAAGGACATATATTTGATTTTTCAAGCAATTTACATGCACTAGGGCATGTGCCTGTAGTTAAAATTTGTATTATGCTCATAAATGCATAAAAAACTCAATTAATGTATAAAAATATCCAAATGAACCCTGAAAAATTCCTAAATTAACACAAAACTCCTGTTGTTCTATGTTGACACTAGAAAAAATTGAAATCAAGAAGAAGCAATGGATATTGTTTCGTCCAGAAAGGTGAGACGTTCCCTACCGTAACCATGAGGCTTGTTGTGAGAAGCTCTGGTTTGTGAGAAGCTTATACGCCAACTTGCCCCAAATGGGACAATATTTTTATCACGTCATGTTGATGCCGTTCCATGCTAGCATGTCAAGTTTCATAAATTTCAGACGCGTTTTCAATTTACTAGAATTTTAAAACCAGGTATCTCAATGTTAGTGGTCGAGCGAGAGTGGCAAGGTGTTTGACATTCATTCCCATTTCTTGCATGGGACTTAAGCATGCAACCAAGGACACACATTTCAATTTTGAACTCATTTATATGCACTGGAGCATGTGCATGTAGTTAAAATTTGAATTATGCACATAAATGCATAGAAAATTGACACATCACTCCTGTTGTTCTATGTTTACACGAGAAAAAATTTGATAGCAAGAAGAGGCAACGGATATCATTTCGTCCCCCAAGGTGGCATGTTCCGTACCGAAACCATCAGGCTTGTTGTGAGAAGCTCTGGTTTGCGAGAAGCTTATACCGAAACCTGCCCCAAATGGGACAATATTTTTACCACAGCATGTTGATGCCGTTCCATGATATCAAGTTAAGTTTCGTGAATTAGACGAGTTTTCAATTTAGTAGAATTTTAAAACCATGCATCTGAATGTTAGCGTCCGAGCGACAGTGTCAATGTGTTTGACATTCATTCTCATTTCTTGCATGTGACCTAAGCTTGCAACCAAGGACACACATTTCATTTTTTGACTCGTTTTTATGCACTGGAGCATGTGCATGTAGTTCAATTTTGAATTATGCACATAAATGGCTAGAAAACTTAGTTAACGCATAAAAATGTCCAAACAATTCCCGAAAAATTCCAAAATTTAACATGGCACTCCTGTTATTCTATGTTGACACCACAAAAAAATTGAAAGCAAGAAGAGGCGATGCATATCATTTTGTCCACAAAGGTGACATGTTTCCCTACCGGAACGATGAGACTTCTTTTGAGAAGCTCTGGTTTGTGAGAAGCTTATACCATAATCTGCCCCAAATATGACAATATTTTTTACCCCAGCATGTTGATGCCATTCCATGATAGCATGCCAAGGTTCATGAATTTCGGACAGGTTTTGGATTTACTAGAATTACAAAAGGAAGTACCTCAACATTTGCCGGAGAGCGACGGTGCCAAGGTGATCGAAATTCATCCCCATTTCTTGCATGGGACATAAGCATAAACCCATGGACAGATATATGATTTTACAACCCATTTTGTTACATCGGAGCATGTGCATGTAGTTTAATGTTCAATTATGCACTTGAAATGGCTAGATACCAAGTTAATGTATAAAAATGTCCAAACGAACCCTGAATAATTCCAATTTTTTATGACAGGCCTATAGTTGCATGTTCAGTGCAGATAAAAGTCCTAGCAATTCAAACACCCTCCTTTTCTGTTGTGACCCCATTATGTAATTCAAATCAAGATAAAAAATCAAGTAGATCGCACACAGTTTATTATCACCAACCGTGTGAGATGCAGTACAATATATCTTGGAGCACCGTTGGAGTATAGTATGTATATGGCTTACGTGAGAAAGTGCATCAGCTATAGTCCATAGCCGGCATGTCAAGCACACTAGCTCGCTCCCCAAATACCCTTTCACTGTTCAATCGTCGCCGGTGAAAGATGGGGACGTGGACCAACATCGTGAGGGTAACTTCGGCGGCCCACTCCATCGAGATCGTGGCCGCAGCCGTCATGTGTATGCTAAGATGCTACCTAAGCGTGGCCACAATCTGCGATCAGGCGGTCAAGGCAGCCCAAATGGAGCTTCTCAGGTGGCGGCAGCAACATCTACCTCTGGGATAGCAACTGGCGAGAGTGGCACAACAGCTATCCATTCTACAACAGTAGCCTTAGCCCTGATGGAGGCCACCCATGACCATGTCGAGACCGCGCAAGCCCATCTCATGGCGGTCACTGTACAAATCGGACGAAGCTTCTCCGACAATGGTCGGCAACCCACGGTCGAAGAGTGGGAAATCGCTGAGAGCGCTCGAGCAGCCGTTCGTTCCTCCGCGGCATACCGTTCCATGATGGAGGCCATCCAAGCCCAGATCAAGCCCTCCCATGCCAAGCTCATGGCGTCCTTTTCCAAAGAGATGGCAGCCACGAATGGTGTGATGCTTGCCGAGTATGGTGGCAATGGATGCCATGGAGCCACTTCCCCAGGAGATCGTCGGGCGCGAGTTGGACATGGAGGAGGCGGCGGAGATCGATGAGCACCAGCCATAGTAGTACTCTTTGCTCTGTCAATTAAGAGTGCTGGTCTTTAATTTGTTATAGTAATGTTTAGGTTAGTTGGCTCTTTTTAATTGCTGAACTTGCTTGATTAGGAAGTGTGGGTGCTGTAGTCTCCTTTGTGTATGAAAATTATGCAATGACGTGGATGACCACTATAACCAGGGAAACCCGAACCAAAAATTTTCAAATTCAAACTCATCACACACAGGTTAATCTGTATGAATCGTTTGTGATGTTCACTTATCGTACACACTGCTGAACAAGGGACCATGTCTGATGACACTTTGCGCGCCGGTTTTTTTGCTGCATCAACCCAAAATTTTCGGCTTCTGAGGAAATATCTACCTCCTCGACCCCTCCCCCTTACCAAAAGCCACATTTCCCCTGTTTCCGCCTTCCATTCCAAGTTGAAACTTTCACTCCTTGCTTGCAGTGCCGCCTCCTCGTGGGCGACCCTCCTTCACGCTGCTCGGCCTCGTCAATCCAGGTAGGTAATCCGGACCCGACCCCCATCCTCCTCCTTCCACATCCCAGATGCCCTGACCGTCAGCGTGACACCTTCCACCCAAATCACCGACCCCTCCCCGAAATAAGCACCGCCCTAAGCCATGTTGCATGCAGTATAGCCAGGGGCTCAAGGAGCATTTGGCAGTGGAGAAGCACATCGCCCTGCATGTGCGGATGAAGTCGCGATGGCTGCCATTCGTGTCAACCCCCAGATCTTGAAGGAGCACCTCACCGTTGAGGCCACCATCGACGCCTCACACGGTGACTCCGCGACATGGTTGGCTAGTTTGGAATTTTCTTGAGGCCACTGTCGGTGCCTTCGATGAAGACTACGAGGTGTTTTCTCAGAGTTCCCGTGCTTACCTCAACTCGTGACACAGCAGGTTGGTGCCGGGAGCGGCTCAGGAAACTCACCACTATGACGAGGGCACCCACGATGTGGAGGCCTCGCCATGTTCCATGTCGAATGATCCAATCATCATCGATATATCCAACGATGAGGAGTAGCTTGTCTTATTAGCTCACTATAAGGACCTAATGTCTACTACGAAACCTTCTTCTTGTAGACTCGTAAGAGAGGGAGAGAGATCAATCACATAGCGACTGGTACATACCCTCAACCCCGAGGGTGAACTACTCCCTCCTCGTCATGAAGACCGCCGGGATGATGAAGATGGCCATGGGTGAAGGTTTCCCCCTCCGGCAGTCTGCCGTAACGGGCTGTCGATTGGTTTTTTGTGGCTACAAAGGCTTGCGGCGGCGAAACTCCGATCTAGGTTTATTTCTGGGGTTTCTATATTTATAGGAATTTTTGGCGTCGGGAACAAGTCAGGGGGTCCATGAGGCGATGACAAGATAGGGGGGCGTGCCATAGGGGGGCACCCTCCGCCCTTGTGGATGTCTCGAGGCTCTTGTGGCCCAACTCTTTTACTTTGCGGGCTTCTTCTAGTCCATAAAAAATCACCGTAAATTTTCAGCTCATTTGGACTCCATTTGATATTCCCTTTCTGTGAAACTCAAAAGAAGGGAAAAAACAGACACTGGCACGGGGCTCTAGGTTAGTAGGTTAGTCTCAAAAATAATTTATAAAATAGCATATAAATGCATATAAAACATCCAAGACGAATAATATAATAGCATGGAACAATAAAAAATTATAGATACGTTGGAGACCTATCAAGCATACCCAGGCTTAATTCCTGCTCGTCCTCGAGTAGGTAAATGATAAAAACAGAATTTTTGATGTGGAATGCTACCTAACATATTTATCAATGTAACCTTCTCAATTGTGGAAAGAATATTCAGATCCATAAGATTCAAAACAAAAGTTTAATATTGACATAAAAACAATAATACTTCGGCATACTAAAACAACAATTATGTCTTCTCAAAATAACATGGCCAAAGAAAGCTATCCCTACAAAATCATATAGTCTAGCTATCCTCCATCTTCATCACATAAAATATTCAAATCATGCACAACCCCGATGACAAGCCAAGAAATTGTTTCATACTTTTGATGTTCTCAAACTTTTTCAACTTTCACGCAATACATGAGTGTGAGCCATGGACATAACACTATAGGTAGAATAGAATATGGTGGTAGTGGAGAAGACAAAAAGAAGGAGATAGTCTCACATCAACTAGGCGTATCAACGGGCTATGAAGATGCCCATTGAGGGAGTCCTGGATTAGGGGGTCTCCGGACAGCCGTACTATCTCCATTGGCCGGACTGATAGACTATGAAGATGCAAGATTGAAGACTTCGTCTCGTGTCCGGATGGGACTCTACTTGGCGTAGAAGGCAAGCTAGGCAATACATATATGGATATCTCCTCCTTTGTAACCGACCTTGTGTAACCCTAACCCTCTTCGGTGTCTATATAAACCGAAGGGTTTTAGTCCGTAGGACAACAATCACAACATACAATCATACCGTAGGCTAGCTTCTAGGGTTTAGCCTCTTTGATCTCGTGGTAGATCTACTCTTGTAACACCCATATCTTCAATATTAATCAAGCAGGACGTAGGGTTTTACCTCCATCAAGAGGGCCCGAACCTGGGTAAAACTTCGTGTCCCTTGCCTCCTGTTACCATCCGGCCTAGACGCACTGTTCGGGACCCCCTACCCGAGATACACCGGTTTTGACACCGACATTGGTGCTTTCATTGAGAGTTCCGCTGTGCCGTCGCCACAAGGAAGGATGTATCATCCCATCTTTAAAGACGACACTATCGCCGAGGGAGCTCTGGCTATCGGCCAAACTCTCCGGCTACGTGGTTTTCTTATGACCGCCTGTTCGGCCGCTGCGCCAACGATGACTTCTCGGGTCATCAAAAGCAATCTTCACATCAACTCGGAACTCGCCGGGCAGTTAGATCCAATGGAGCTCTCTTCCCTGAACGAGCTCTTGGATCATATCGCCGCCCTGGGAGTCGCTACAGACTACGATCAGATTGGGCCTAAACCTGATCTAAGAGAAATTAACTCTCCCCAGGTCACCCATCATGTTGCAGTGGTGGAAGAACAATGCGGCAAAACTTCATCTATCTTAAGGACTAGCTACGTCCGGATTCCCGATCCCGCCAAGCCGGATAACCGCGGAGGGGAGGATGTCACTCAAAGCCTGAACCTAGAATCAGGCAGCGGGCCAGATTTACCGGAAAACATCCAAGAATCCAAAATTTTGAGTTTCGAAACTCCTTGGCCACTGAGCCTCAGATTGGGTGAGGATTCGGATTTAATTCCACCCACCCACCCAAACGTACGCGATCTATCCCAAATTAGGCAAGAGCCAGCAGAGACAGTACACCATTACTGGGCCAGATTCCTCCTGGTCAAGAACAAGATAAAGGACTGCCACGAGGAAGATGCAATTTCACTCTTCTGCAATAATTGCACGGACAAGGGAATCCTCAACGCCATAAGTCGTCGTGAAATTACATGCTTTGCCGACTTGGTGTCCATAGTACGAAAGTACTGTGCTATGGAAAGCGCCTGGAAAACCAAAATAAAATTTTGGGATAATCCGGCCCTGAATACAAACCCAGTCCGGAATAAAAGGGTGCATTATCACAATACACCTGGGTTACTGTGCAAGGAACCGTACTGGAGGGATGGCTCAACGGACCCTGCAAAATTCATAGTACAGCGGATGCGATACCAACGCACAGCCTTAGAGCATGTTGGATACTCTGGCAGGTGGCCAAAAGTGGTGAGGATCTACTCCTCCCAAAAACCACAGAGTACCACCCCGAGGACAACAGTACGGTCTTGACGGTCTGTGAGACCTTCGCGTCAAATAAAAGACGGAAGCGAACACTCCGCAGCACATCCGAAATCTGCCACATAGCAGAAACAAATCCTTGGAGCGACACGGCTATTACCTTCAATGCCAGTGACGAACCTAAATCCTGAACAGCCCGAGTACCAGCCGCACTGGTCCTCAGTCCAATCGTGGACGGCTTTAGACTCACCAAGGTACTCATGGACGGCGGCAGCGGATTAAACCTCATCTACGAGGAAACTCTTCAAAAGATGGAAATAGACTGGAGCCGCATTAAGCAAAGCAACACAACCTTTAGAGGAATCATCCCCAGTCGGGAAGCACGCTGCGCCGGAAAAATCACACTAGACGTGGTATTCGGCACGCCGGATAATTACAGGTCCGAACAAATTACATTCCAAGTGGCCCCGTTCAGCAGCGGATACCATGCTCTATTAGGGCGGGAGGCGTTTACAATCTTCCAAGCCATACCCCATTACGGGGACATGAAGCTCAAAATGCCCGGGCCCAACGGAATCATCACTCCTGTTAGTGATCCGGACATAGCACTCCGCGCCGAACACAAGACAACTGCACTAGCCCTTGAGGCACTATCCGAAGCCCTAGCGGCCGAAGAACTAACCGCGCTGTGCTCCACGGTGAATAGGGACGACGTGATACTCGATAAAAGATCCAAGTCCACCTCCTTTAAACCGGCGGACGAAATAGTCAAATTCCAAGTCCATCCAACGGACCCTACAAAAACAGCTTCCATCAGGGCACAATTAAACCCTGATGCTGACGCCGCACTGCGAGAGTTCCTACGGGAGAAAGGGGACATTTTTGCCTGGCACCCTTCAGACATGCCAGGAATCTCATGCAGGCTGGCTGAACACAGCCTAAATATCCTAAAGGATTCAAGCCAGTCAAGCAGGCTCTCCGACGTTTCTCCGAGCCTAAAAGACAAACCATGGGAGAGGAATTAGCCAAGCTATTGGAGGCCAGATTCATCAGAGACATAAAACATCCGGATTGGCTGGCAAACCTGGTGATGGTGCCTAAGAAGGACAAATCCTGGCGCTTGTGCGTCGACTTTAAGGACCTTAATAAGGCCTGTCCAAAGGATCCCTCCCCCCTCCCCCGCATCGATCAAATCATCGATGCTACCGCAGGACACGATTCATTGTGTTTCCTCGACGCATACTCCGGCTACCATCAAATCGAAATGGCAGAGCCAGACCAAGCCGCAACGGCATTCATCACACCATACTGCCCATTCTGCTTCAACACAATGCCCTTCGGGCTAAAAAACGCCGGTGCAACATATCAATGCATGATTCAGACATGCCTGGCAAACCAGATCGGCAAAACAGTGGAGGCATACGTGGATGACGTGGTCGTTAAAACCAAGCATGTCAACACCCTAGTAGACGACTTGAGGGTCACATTCGACAACCTCCGAACATATGACATCAAGCTCAATCCGGAAAAATGCGTTTTCGGCGTACCAGCAGGAAAGCTCCTGGGATTCATCATCTCCAGTAGAGGTATTGAAGCTAATCCGGCCAAAATCCGAGCGTTGTCACAGTTGGCTACCCCAACTGACCTCAAACAAATACAAAAATTAACTGGATGCGTGGCAGCTCTAAGCCGCTTTATCTCCCGCTTGGGAGAAAAGGCATTACCCCTTTATCGCCTCCTACGGCGCACCGAACACTTCGAGTGGACGGAGGCCGCCATGGCTGGACTGAACAAAATAAAAGCCATATTGGCAACAAACCCAGTCCTGGCCGAGCCAAACACTGGCGAACCAATGCTATTATACATTGCGGCAACTCATCAAGTAGTAAGCGCAATGCTTGTCGTCGAGCGAGAAGTGGACGGACACAAATTTCCCATTCAAAAGCCGGTTTACTACGTGTCCACTGTCCTTACTCCATGCAAATCACGGTACCCGCACTATCAAAAGATAGCGTACGCGGTATTTATGGCATCCCGAAAGCTGCGACACTACGTTCAAGAGTGTTCGATAACGGTAGCCTCGGAAGTACCACTTAACGATATTATACACAACCACGACGCGACGGGTCGGATCGCCAAATGGGCCATTGAGCTCCTCCCATTCAACATAACTTACAAGCCACGGCGAGCTATTAAATCGCAAGTTTTTCCTGACTTCGTCGCTGAATGGACGGAAGCCGAACTCCCTAAAGAGTACGACACATATTCAAACTGGATCATGCACTTCGACGGCTCCAAAATATTGGCTGGTCTGGGGGCCGACATCGTTTTGATGTCCCCAACAGGAGGCACCATTCAATACGAACTGCAGATAATGTATACGGACTCCAAGAGTGCAGCCGAATACGAGGCCCTCCTACATGGTCTCCGGATGGCAGTATCCATGGGCATTCAACGCCTAGAGGTGCGTGGGGATTCAAACCTTACAATATCCCAAATAAATGGAGACTTTTATGCCAAGGATCCAAAAATGGCCGCTTATCGCAATGCCGTCCTAAAAATGTCAGCCCGGTTCGAGGGGCTTGAATTTCACCATTTGGCTCGGGAAAACAATTAGGCGGCGGATATCCTCGCCCGCATTGGCGCAAAACGGGACGCGGTCCCTCCCAACATTTTTCTGGAAAGGCTTTTCAAGCCATCCGTAGCATGGGAAGGGGACACCGGTAACAACAGTCCGGACCCGGCCAAAATACCCGATGCCGAACTCCCTGACACAATCGGAGGCTCCGCCACCGAAATAACACAATCAGCACATGAAATAATGGCCATTATTGCCCCGTGGACAGAACCATTCCTGGCCTACTTAACTAGACAGGAACTCCCGGAGGACCAAAATGAGGCACGCTGCATAGTGCGGCGATCAAAGGCCTACAGGGTCCACGAGGGAGAATTGTACAAAAAAGCACTACCAGAGTCCTTCAACGGTGCATCTCCGAAGAGGAGGGACGGAACCTTTTGGCGGAAATTCATGCCGGACTCGGCGGTCATCACGCCGCAGCCTGGGCTCTTGTGAGCAAGGCCTTCCATACAGGATTCTATTGGCCAACGGCCCGGGCAGACGCACAGGACCTAGTCCCACATGCCACCGACCGCCCTCCGAACAATCCCCATTACATGGCCCTTTGTGGTCTGGGTCTTGACATGGTTGGACCCCTTAAAGGTGGAACCCACAAGAAAAAATACTTATTGGTCATGGTGGATAAATTCATCAAATGGATAGAGGCCAAACCGGTTAAAACAGCCGAATCCGGACCGGTGATAGACTTCATACCCGGGGTTGTACATCGCTACGGCGTGCCCCACAGCATCATCACTGATAACGGCACGAACTTCACGGCCGACGAGGTAAAACTCTGGTGCAGCAAGTTGAGCATCAAGCTCGATTATGCTTCAGTCTACCACCCACAAACCAACGGTCAAGTCGAACGAGCAAATGGTCTTATAATGAGCGGCATTAAACCCAGACTAGTGCACTCCTTAACAGAGTCTGACACGCACTGGGTAGAGGAGCTCGACTCCATACTCTGGGGGCTGTGGACCACGCCGAATCGTAGTACCGGATAGACACCATTTTTAATGGTGTACGGCGCAGAGGCAGTCCTGCCCTGTGACATAATTCATGACTCACCTTGAGTGCGCATGTATGAAGAAAGAGAAGCCGAGCTCGATCGGCAGGACAGTCTGGACACCTTGGAGGAAGAGCGCGACGTAGCCAAAGCCCGTTCCGCATTTTACCAGCAACAGGCTCGCAGATACCAAAGCAGAGAAGTATGAGCCAAAACTTATAACATTGGCGAACTAGTTCTCCGGCTGCCGGATAAGAAAAAGAACAAGCTAGAGCCCAAATGGGAAGGTCCCTTCATCATCGACCAAGTTCTGACCGGCGGAGCGTACCGACTGCAGGATGCATCGACTAGTCGACTCGAGCCGAACCCATGGAACGCAGCCAAGCTCCGAAGATTCTACGCCTAGCACCGAACTTTATGTTAGTCCCCTCCCTTTGTCCATTTTCTGCATATGCGTTGTCCGTCTTGTTTCCCTTTCTTTATTTTATTCCTCTAGACCTTCACGGGTCACCTTGTGCCTCACTTGTAAATTACAGAGGCGCTAGCCGCACTATCTACACCTGGGGGCTTCTTTCACAGAAGCTTAAATTATTTACCTTGGCATCACGCCCAACACATGCGTTATACTTCCGCATGTACCTTTTTTTCACCATTATATGCATCGATATGACTTAAGTTTTGGCCAAGATGGGTTGCCTGGCTCTTGTATTTATGCCCTACCTTCCCGTTAATTCGTCTAGGGCATAAGGGGAGCACCTCTGCGATTGTTACCGCCGGGTCAGCCGGACGTGTACCTCAGACTGGGTGAAGCCGAAAGCTAGCGTTCTTAAGATAATATTCGGTCGGTGAACAAAAGATGACTTTTATTTATTAACCATATCCGCCCCCAGACGTTTTTACTGTGCTTCTTGTCGCAGTCCAGACATGCACTTTAGGGCATGCCTACCAAGGGAAAGGAACCCTTAACAGAACTATTCTCTCTGGAAGATGTTTCTTACTACCCATGTAATATAACATAACTAGTTGGGCACTTATCTGATAAAGCACTAATGACCCCTACGCCTAGTCTCCATGCATGCCCCGGTTCTTATATAATCGAGAGGGTATTCGGATACACTCCGGACTGTCGGGTCCCGAGGTTGAAGCGAAAAGGTCCGCCACGACAAACGATCTACAATCCGGCTAGAAGGCATCATATATGCCACTTTACAATTACATAGTCAATTTGACTGGTTGAATTCCTCTTCAATGCCATCCAATAGGCTGTCTAGTCTACAGTCCTGTTGGGAATACTTTGAGACCAATTCTACTTGGCCATACACTAAATTCACAGGGATCTCCTTGCCATCAGGCCCCACGGGTCCGACTTCGGCCATGTGGTTCGGGTCAGCCTTCGTGTACCGTGTCCTCACCATCGCCCAAGCTTCCCTGGCGCCCTGACGGCAGGCCGATATCTTCCATAATCGAAAGCACCGCCGTGCTCCCTTCAGCTTTTCTGCAAGCTCTCCAAGGCCTTCGGGTATGGAGACGGACGGCCACAAGGCCTGGGCAACGCCTTGCATCACCTGTCGAACTCATTCGTGCAACTGTGCGAGCTCGGGAAGAAGATCACCTGTCGAACTAGGCATCTCCTCGGCAGGACGACCTGTTAACATACCTACAGACATAACTCTGTCAGCCAGCTTCCTCGCCGAACTCTTTTTAAGTTCGTTCACGCACTTACTAAATATGCCACGTCGAAGCCGTCGATTCTCCTTAACAGAGTCCGACAGTTGGGCACGAACATCTTTCAGTTCCACGCCCAGCTTGGTGTTGGCATCTTGGAGATCATTCTTCTCCTGCCTCACCCTTGTAAGCACGCTCTCACCAGCCTTCAGCTGGCGTTTGAGTTGTTGCTTATCCGGATTCACTCCAACGTCATCTGCAATTTTATCGTCAGATCGACATGTAAAGCCGCATTCTAATATGATACTTATCATTTGATGGATATGTTACCAGAGGGGGTCTCTTTGGGCTCCCCTGCTATGGCCAGTGCGGCCTGAAGTTGGGCTTTGCACTCCTCCTGTAACGCCCCAGATATAACTTTCCCAATTTGTACTCCAACTCTTGCCGTTTCTGGCGTTAAGTTATATTTATTTCTCGGGTTCGGGTCTTTGTCTCTGTGTGTTGTTGTCTTTGTCATGCATCTCATATCATGTCATCATGTGCATTGCATTTGCATACGTGTTCATCTCATGCATTCGAGCATTTTCCCCGTTGTCCGTTTTGCATTCTGGCGCTTCGTTCTCCTCCGGTGGTCATTTCTACCTTTATTTTGTGTGTGGGGATTAAACATTTCCGGATTGGACCGAGACTTGCCAAGCGGCCTTGGTTTACTACTGGTAGACCGCCTGTCAAGTTTCGTGTCATTTGGACTTCGTTTGATACTCCAACGGTTAGCCGAGGGACCGAAAAGGCCTCGTGTGTGTTGCAGCCCAACACCCGTCCATTTTGGCCCAAAACCCACCAAACTCTGCTCCATGTCCTAGAGCGTTCGATCACGATCGCGTGGCCGAAAACCGCACCTCCTTTGGACTCTCCTAGCTCCACTTATGCCTATAAATAGACCCCTCCAATTTCGGATCTCTCCTCCCCCACGAAACCCTAAAAATCTACTCCGCCGCCATCGGACACGTCCGGCCGCAACCGGACGCGTCCGCCCGCCACCGCCGACCAATGGGACGCCGCCACGTCAGCCCGCGACGCCCCACATCGCCGCCTCAGCACCGCCGGCCCGCCAGGCC
>NC_041386.1:420027619-420037239 GCF_002162155.2 Triticum dicoccoides | reverse complement strand
CCCCTGCGCCGCCGCCTCCGGTCGCCGGCGACGTCGCCCCCGCCGGCCGCCGTCCTTGCCCACCTCGCCGTCGTCCTCGGCATCCTCGTCGGAGAGCTTCGGTGAACAGTGCCGCCGCCGCCTCGGTTTCCGTGCAACCCTAGATCTGGGGTGGTTTTTTTTCTCTAAGTCATTAAATTTTTAGTCCAAGTTGCTATGTTCGAGGCTTCGTAACTTTGCATATGTAGCACTGGTTTGGGCATATAGCATATCAAAATGTTCGCCTCGACGAGTACATCATTTCATTCCATTGCATCATTTCCATTTGAGCTCATCTTGATGCTCGAAATGCTGTTAGAAGGAGGCTTCGTGAGTTAATTGTCAGATCTGCTAGTTCATCTTAGACTTTTGTCATTTTTGCCATGATTATTGTGTGCATGTTATGCCTGTGAGTCCTTCATATGTTTTGTTAAGCATTTTGTCTTCTTTCCAGAGGTGCAACCCATGAATTTTTAGGATGTGTGTGGTGACTTGTGCAAGCTTGCAAAGTGAGGCACCCGGTAAATCTGTTTTCAGAGACTTAGTTGTTTTTACTAAGTCTGGGATTATTTAGTTCATGATTCCATATGTTCAGCTTGTTTCCTAGTGATCCGTGCCTATTTTGAGGATGATCCGTTAAGGAGTTTTGTTAATAATGTTATGCTCTATCCATCCATCTCTTCATTTGGAATTATGGAGCACCCTAGCTTGAGTCAATCGAGCTCTACTTTTGCTTCGTTGTGAATCTGGGCAGATCGTCAACTCGTTTGCGATTTTGCCGATGTTGTTGTAGTTGATCCGTGCATGCTATGCCATTGTTCTTGCCATGTCTAGCTAGCATTTTGTGCCTTTGTAATGGATGTATGCTTTCCTTGCCATGAATTTCCCCATGGTGAGTGCATCGAGCTCGTTTACATGCCTTCATGAGTTATATTTCAGCATGTCTCAGTTTTCACTGTCTGAAAATTGATTGTGTTTTAGCTATGTTCGTGTGCCCGTTAGTATATTTTGTGATCCCTTTTGGCCCCAGGTCACTTAGGGACTTTTGTTAAGCTTGTTGAGTAGCTCCATGCCATATTCTTCTTTGTCTTAATCAGGTCATGTATCATGTTGTTTTGCTGCTCCGAAGAGGGCTTCGTGATCTGAAATTTCAGACAAGTGTTAATTTCACTAAGTCTGGAATCTGTTTTGCATTTGCATTTTGCCATGCTTGTTTGAACCTCATAATGGATGAATTGGCCGTGGCTCAGTGCTAGTCTTTTGTTAAGCATCTTGTGTGCATCCCTGCCATGTACTTTGTTGTCATGTTTGGTGGCTGTAGCATGTTCATTTCATTGCGTTTAGATGCCTACTTGCAGTAAATCGCAGACCGGTGTCATTTTTTGAAACGCTTGCCATTTCCAAACCGTAACTCCGATTCCGGCGTTCTTTATATCGTTTTCAAGCGATTTCATCTCATCTTTCTAGTGGCACCCTTGGAATTCCAAGTTGAGGCCAGGTTCATGCATTTCCTGTCATATCTTGCATTTTGCATCCCGCATCGCATCCCGCATAGCATATCATCATTGCATCATATCGCTTGATCCTTGCACGTGGTTGATTGTATCCTTGTTGCTTGTTTGTCTTGTTTGGGTAGAGCCGGGAGACGAGTTTGCTACCGAGGAGCCCGTTGAGTTTGCTTGTGAGGATCCAGTCAACTCTGACAACTGTGCAGGCAAGATGATCATACCCTCGAAATCACTACTATTTTGCTATGCTAGTTTGCTTGCTCTTGCTATGCCAATGCTATGATGCCTACCTTTTGCTTGTAAGCCTCCCAATTGCCATGTTGAAACTCTAACCCACCATGTCCTAGCAAACCGTTGATTGGCTATGTTACCGCTTTGCTCACCCCCTCTTATAGCGTTGCTAGTTGCAGGTGAAGATTGGAGGCTGTTCCTTGTTGGAACATTTATTTACTTGTTGGGATATCATTATATTGCTATGTTATCTTAATGTATCTATATACTTGGTAAAGGGTGGAAGGATCGGCCTCTCGCCTAGTGTTTTGTTCCACTCTTGCCGCCCTAGTTTCTGTGATATCGGTGTTATGTTCCCGGATTTTGCGTTCCTTACGTGGTTGGGTTATAATGGGAACCCCTTGATGTTTCACCTTGATTAAAGCTTGTCCAGCAATGCCCAACATTGGTCTTACCATTTGCCACCTAGCCTTTTCTTTCCCTTGGGTTCTGCAGACTCAAGGGTCATCTTGTTTTACCCCCCCCCCCCGGGCCAGTGCTCCTCTGAGTGTTGGTCCAACCTAGAGCACCGTGCGGGGCCATCCCTCGGCAACTTGGGTTATGTTGGCTCCCGTACGCTTAGCTTATCCGGTGTGCCCTGAGAACGAGATATGTGCAGCTCCTATCGGGATTTGTCGGCACAGCGGGTGGTGTTGCTGGTCTTGTTTTAACCTGACGAAGTGTCTTGAGTTACCGAGATACCGAGTCTGATCGGAATGTCTTGGGAGGAGGTATATTCCTTCGTTGACCGTGAGAGCTTGTCATGGGCTAAGTTGGGACTCCCCTGTAGGGATTGAACTTTCGAAAGTCGTGCCCGCGGTTATGGGCAGATAGGAATTTGTTAATGTCCGGTTGTAGATAACTTGAACCTTAATTAATTAAAATGAATCAACTGAGTGTGTTACCGTGATGGCCTCTTCTCGGCGGAGTCCGGGAAGTGGACACGGTGTCGGAGTAATGTTTGCGCAGGTTGTTCCTCTAGCTTCTCGCTCATGCTTTGCTTCCTCTTCTCGCTCTCTTTTGTGAATAAGATAGTCACCATACTTGCTAGTCGCTTGCTGCAGCTCCACTCATTTTTTACCTTGCCATACCTATAAGCTTAAATAGTCTTGATCGCGAGGGTGCGAGATTGCTGAGTCCCTGTGGCTCACAGATACTATAACTCCAGATGCAGGTCCAGGTGATTCCGCTCCAGGTGACGAGTACGAGCTCAAGTGGGAGTTCGACAAGGACTCTCAGCGATACTACGTGTCTTTTCCTGATGATCAGTAGTGGTGCCTAGTTGGGGTTTGATTCGAGGCCTTGTCGCATGTTGGGTGATCTTCTATTTTGGCGCCATAGTCGGGCCATGAGTGTTTGGATGATGTATGTTATTTATGTACTCTGATGTGATGTGGCGAGTGTAAGCCAACTATGTATCTCCCCCTTTTATCATATATTACATGGGATGTTGTGATGATTGCCTAACTTGCGACATTGCTTTCAATGCGGTTATGTCTCTAAGTCGTACCTCGACACGTGGGAGCTATAGCTGCATCGAGGGCGTTACAAGTTGGTAATCAGAGCCTTCCCCGACCTTAGGAGCCCCATTGCTTGATTGTTTTTAGCGGCCGAGTTGTGTCTAGAAAAATGTTTTGAGTCATTTAGGAATTATATATCGGAGAGCTTAGGAATTCTTTTTACTTCCCAGTCTCCTCATCGCTCTGGTAAGGCATCCTGACGTAGAGTTTTGACTCTTCTCTTCTCAAATTTCACAAATTTTTTCAGGATCATGCGAGTATCTTGGAATCGTTCCGATGGCTTATGATGAGAACATTGTCTTGGTGCCTCCTGTCAGGGGTTTAGTGGAAGTGTCCCGGGGAGTTGAGCTCTGAGGTGTTGTCATCATAATTTTATCGTTGCAATTCTGGAATACTTGAGATATGTTCACCGACATCGAAAATCTCTTTTATGCAGTTCGTTGGTGAGATAACCTCGACGCCACCCAGTACTGGGGCGGGAGTTCGGGAGTATCGCCATAACTTGTATAACGGATGCTTTTCGAAGGTTGAGGTAGATGGTTTCCGAAGTTTTCTTGTTTATGTGTTGAAGGATGGATACAGCTGGATGTAGGATTTGCTAGTTTGGGTGAGATATTATGCTTCCCCTGTATCCCCAACACCTGATTGCATAACCGGAAAGGTTCGGGAGTTTCATAGGTGGGAATTCTAGTAGCTCTAGTTCTTCTTCCACGGATATTGGTTTGAGATTGGGATTTCTTACCGATTATTCGTTCTTGATCCGTACCTTGTTGACTTATTTCTCTACATTAATTCTATGTGGCTTCTCAATTTATGGATATGTGACCATTTCAAGAGGAATGCATTTGTTCATTTTGTTCGGATGTGAAGACTATATGTTGCAATCTTCATTCTGTTGGATTCAGCTTCAATATTTTTTCTGTCAATGTGCTAATGGTGGTCAACCTCTTCAGGATGGCTCCTCCAACGCGCATGACTCCGAATCCTGATCCGCCACCACCTCCACCTCCTCCAAAGGCATGGCAAGCTGTGATGGCCGCAACCAATGCAAACACACAGCTGATCATGCGAATTCTTCAAGAGCGCAATCAAGGCAGTCAAGGGAATCAAGGCAGCAATCAGAGTCACTTTGCTACACTCAACCAGTTCCTTGCTAACGGGCCAAAGACTTTCAGCAATTGTGTTGAGGCAACCGATGCTGACGATTGGCTTGTGGATCTGTGTAAGCATTTCGAGTGCAGTAACGTCAGGCCTGAGGACTTTGTCAAGTTCGCTTCCTTCCAACTCAAAGGTCAAGCTGTAGAATGGTTCCAACAGTACAAGGATTCCAGAGGTGGACGTGTTATCACTTGGGATGATTTCCGTCGAGATTTCCGAGCTCATCATATTCCCCAGAGCATGGTTGAAAGCAAGCGTGAGGAATTCCGCAATCTGAAGCAAGGCTCTTTGTCTGTCTATGACTACAACAAGTTGTTCCAGAAGCTTGCCCGCTTTGCCAAGCAGGACGTGCCTGATGAGAAGAGCATGATATACCAGTTCAAGGGTGGTCTTAGAGAAGATATTCAGCTCGCTCTTGTTCTCTTTGAGCCCTTGAGGTACGATGAGTTCTACAACATGGCACTGAAGCAAGAGGCTGCTCAGTTGAGGTGTGATGCTTCCAAGAAGCGAGTCAGAGATGTTACTCCTTCTTCCTCTACTCAAGTGGCCAAGCAACAGAAGTTTTGGCTTCCTCCTCCTCCGTTTCGTCAGCCGTATCAGCAGAAGAGCAAAGGTGGCAGTGGTTCTTCCCACCCACCCAACCCTGGCTTTCAGAACAAGACTTCGTCTCAAGCTCCAAGATCGAGTGCTCCGTATCACCGTCCGCTTTCAGAGGTCACGTGCAACAAGTGCCAACAGAAGGGTCACTATGCCAACAAGTGTTTCAACCAGAGGCGTCTTCCTCCTCCTCCTCCTGTCAGATCGGCAAGTACAACTATGGTCAAGCATAACCCCAAGCATGCCAAGGTGAATTTGATGAATGCAGCTCAGGCAAAGGACTCGTCAGATGTGATCATGGGTAACTTTCCAGTTAACTCTTTTCTAGCAAAAGTTCTTTTTGACACTGGTGCATCGCATTGTTTCATGTCAAGGTCATTTGTTTCCAAGCATGACTTCGTTTCACAAATGTTGGGTAAACCTATGGGAGTGGTTTCTCCGGCTAAGTCTATGAGGGCTACTTCAATAGTTCCGCATGTTTCTATCATGATGGGTGATTTCAAGTTTCTGGCTTCTCCAATGGTTCTTGGTAACTCGGATATTGATCTTATTCTCGGGATGGATTGGCTTTCTAAGCACAAGGCTCAACTTGATTGTGCAGCCAGGCAGATTCAATTAACTCATTCGTCTGAGGATGTAATTGTCTTTGCCGCTCGTGATGATACCATTCGTCTGTTTTCTCTCAATGAGAAGGGTGAATTGGACGCTATTTCACAAATTCCAGTCGTTTGCGAATATCAAGACGTCTTTCCAGAAGAGCTCCCAGGAATGCCTCCGCACCGGCCAGTTGAATTCATTATTGAACTTGAGCCTGGCACGGAACCTGTGTGCAAACATCCTTACAAGCTCGGACCTGAAGAGTTGAAGGAGCTGAAGAAGCAACTTGATGAGCAAGAAAGAATGGGTCTCATCCGGCCTAGTTCTTCTCCGTGGGGTTGTGGTGTTCATTTTGTGAAGAAGAAGGATGGAACGGACCGACTTTGTGTTGATTACCGTCCAGTGAACAAGAAGACCATCAAGAACAAATACCCACTTCCCAACATCAATGAGCTGTTCGAACAACTCAAAGGTGCTCAAGTATTCTCCAAGCTTGATCTCCGTATGGGTTATCACCAGATTCGCATTCGTGAAGAAGATATTCCCAAGACAGCATTCAGAACAAGCTTTGGTTCATATGAATACACTGTCATGTCTTTTGGCCTCGCCAACGCTCCTCCGACGTTCTCTCGCATGATGAACTTCATCTTCAACGCCTACACCAATGACTTCGTTTTGGTCTATCTCGACGACATTCTGGTTTTCTCGAAGAACAAGGAAGATCATGCCAAACACTTGCGTTTGGTTCTTGATAAGCTCAGGGAACATCAGTTTTACGCCAAGTTCTCCAAGTGTGAATTTTAGCTCGATGAGGTTCTTTATATTGGTCATATCATCTCTGCCAAGGGCATTTCCGTGAATCCTGAGAAGGTGTCTGCAATTGTGAATTGGGAACCTCCTCAGAACGTGAAGCAACTCCGCAGTTTTCTCGGTCTCACAAGCTATTGCAGGAGATTCGTTGAAAACTTTTCTAAGATCGCGAAGCCTCTCTCTAATCTTCTCCAGAAGCACGTCAAGTACGTTTGGTCTCCGGAGTGTGATATTGCTTTTAACACTTTGAAAGAGAAGTTGATCACTGCTCCAGTTTTGACTCCGCCTGATGAATCCAAGCCGTACGAGGTCTTTTGTGATGCCTCTCTCCAAGGTCTTGGCGCAGTTTTGATGCAAGAGAAGAAAGTTGTTGCTTATACATCTCTCCAGTTGAAGCCTAATGAGAAAAACTACCCCACTCATGATCTCGAGTTGGCGGCAGTTGTGCATGCTCTTTTGACTTGGAGACATCTTCTATTGGGAAGAAAAGTGGATATTTTCACTGATCACAAGAGTCTCAAGTACATCTTCACTCAGCCTAATCTCAACCTCAGGCAAACTCGATGGGTCGAAATGATTCAAGAGTATAATCCGAGTATTGAGTATACTCCAGGCAAGGCCAATGTGATTGCTGACGCTTTGAGCAGAAAGGCTTACTGCAACAGTTTGATTCTTAAGCCTCATCAACCCGAGCTTTGTGAAGCTTTCCGCAAACTTAATCTGCAAGTTGTTCCTCAAGGTTTCTCGCCAACCTTCAAGTCTCTCCTACCTTAGAAGACCAGATTCACCAAGCCCAGCTTCTTGATGCTATGGTGAAAAAGGTGAAGATTGGGATTGCCAAGAGTCAGTCCAAGTACAAGTGCTACCGCCTTGATGACAAGGACACTCTCTTCTTCGAGGATCGAATTGTTGTACCCAAAGGAGAACTTCGTAAAGTGATCATGAATGAGGCTCACAATTCTCTCCTCTCCATCCATCCTGGGAGTACGAAGATGTATCAGGACCTCAAGCAAGCTTATTGGTGGACTCGAATGAAGCGCGAGATCGCTCAATTCGTGAATGAATGTGATGTCTGCAGAAGAGTGAAGGCAGAACACCAAAGGCCAGCGGGTCTCCTCCAACCTCTTGCCATTCCAGAATGGAAGTTTGACCACATTGAAATGGACTTCGTGACTGGGTTTCCAAAGTCCAAGCGTGGCAATGATGCTATATTCGTTGTCATCGACAAACTCACCAAAGTGGCTCACTTTCTGCCTATCAAAGAGTCGATCACCGCAGCTCAATTGGCGGAACTCTATACCTCTCGCATTGTCTCTCTGCACGGTATTCCTCAAGTGATCTCTTCAGACCGTGGCAGCATCTTTACCTTGAAGTTTTGGGATTCTTTCCAGAAGGCCATGGGCACTAACATCTGCTTCAGCACAACTTTCCATCCTCAAACAAGCGGTCAAGTCGAGCGTGTCAACCAGATTCTTGAAGATATGCTCCGGGCTTGTGTGATCTCCTTCGGCATGAAGTGGGAGGATTGTCTTCCTTATGCTGAATTCTCCTACAACAGTAGTTTTCAAGCAAGTTCGGGCAAGGCCCCTTTTGAAATTCTGTATGGGAGGAAGTGCCGTACCCCTCTCAACTGGTCTGAAACCGGTGAACGTCAGCTTTTGGGTAATGACTTAATCACAGAAGCAGAAGAAATGTGCAAAGTCATTCATGATAACCTCAAAGCAGCCCAATCCCTCCAGAAGAGCTACTATGATAGTAAGCACCGTGATTTGGCTTTCGAGATCGGAGATCTTGTTTACCTCCGTGTCTCTCCTATGAAAGGTACTCCTCGCTTCGGTATCAAAGGGAAGCTTGCCCCTATATATGTGGGACCTTTCAAGATTGTCAGCAAGAGAGACGACCTCGCCTATCAACTCGAGCTTCCTTCAAACTTTGCAAATGTTCATGACGTGTTCCATGTCTCTCAGCTTCGAAAGTGCTTCAAGACTCCTGACCGTACAGTCAACTTCGAGGACATTGAGCTCCAAGAAGATCTCTCTTATCGTGAGCACCCAGTTGCTATTCTTGAAGAGACTGAACGCAAGACTCGCAACAAGTCAATCAGATTTCTCAAAGTCAAGTGGTCACACCATTCCGACCGTGAAGCTACTTGGGAACGCGAGGATCACCTCCGTTCTGAGTACCCGGTGTTCTTTCAGTCCTAGATCTCGGGACGAGATCTTTTCGTAGTGGTGGAGTGTTGTAACGCCCCAGATATAACTTTCCCAATTTCTACTCCAACTCTTGTCGTTTCCGGCGTTAAGTTATATTTATTTCTCGGGTTCGGGTCTTTGTCTCCGTGTGTTGTTGTCTTTGTCATGCATCTCATATCATGTTATCATGTGCATTGCATTTCCATACGTGTTCATCTCATGCATTCGAGCATTTTCCCCGTTGTCCGTTTTGCATTCTGGCGCTTCGTTCTCCTCCGGTGGTCATTTCTACCTTTCTTTTGTGTGTGGGGATTAAACATTTCCGGATTGGACCGAGACTTGCCAAGCGGCCTTGGTTTACTACCGGTAGACCGCCTGTCAAGTTTCGTGTCATTTGGACTTCGTTTGATACTCCAACGGTTAGCCGAGGGACCGAAAAGGCCTCGTGTGTGTTGCAGCCCAACACCCCTCCATTTTGGCCCAAAACCCACCAAACTCTGCTCCATGTCCTAGAGCGTTCGATCACGATCGCGTGGCCGAAAACCGCACCTCATTTGGACTCTCCTAGCTCCACTAATGCCTATAAATAGACCCCTCCAGTTTCGGATCTCTCCTCCCCCACGAAACCCTAAAAATCTACTCCGCCGCCATCGGACACGTCCGGCCGCAACCGGACGCGTCCGCCCGCCACCGCCGACCAACGGGACGCCGCCACGTCAGCCCGCGACGCCCCACATCGCCGCCTCAGCACCGCCGGCCCGCCAGACCCACGTCGGGCCCCCGAGGGCCCGAAGCCACCGCCGCCCGCGCCTGTTGCTCCGCCGCCTCCTTCCCCGGGTCCGGCGCCCGACGCCACCGCGCTGGCACGGCGCCGCCGCACCACCTCGCCGCCCCGCCGCGGGACCCTGCCGCCCGACGCGTCGCCCGGACGCGCCGCTCCCGCCGGCAGC
>NC_041386.1:420024703-420026981 GCF_002162155.2 Triticum dicoccoides | reverse complement strand
CGCGGGCCCCTGCGCCGCCGCCTCCGGTCGCCGGCGACGTCGCCCCCGCCGGCCGCCGTCCTTGCCCACCTCGCCGTCGTCCTCGGCATCCTCGCCGGAGAGCTTCGGTGAACAGTGCTGCCGCCGCCTCGGTTTCCGTGCAACCCTAGATCTGGGGTTGTTTTTTCTGCAAGTCATTAAATTTTTAGTCCAAATTGCTAGGTTCGAGGCTCCGTAACTTTGCATCCGTAGCTTCGATTTGGGCATATAGCATATCAAAATGTTCGTATCGAGGAGTACATCATTTCACTCCATTGCATCATTTTCATTTGAGCTCATCTTGATGCCCGAAATGCTGTTAGAAGGAGGCTTCGTGAGTTAATTGTCAGATCTGCTAGTTCATCTTAGACTTTTATCATTTTTGCCATGATTATTGTGTGCATGCTATGCGTGTGAGTCCTTCATATGTTTTGTTAATCATTTTGTCTTCTTTCCAGAGGTGCAACTCATGCATTTTTAGTAAGTGTGTGGTGACTTGTGCAAGCTTGCAAAGTGAGGCACCCGGTAAATCTGTTTTCAGAGACTTAGTTGTTTTCACTAAGTCTGGGATTATTTAGTTCATGATGCCATATGTTCAGCTTGTTTCCTAGTGATCCGTGCCTCTTTTGAGGATGATCAGTTAAGGAGTTTTGTTAATCATGTTATGCTCTATCCATCCATCTCTTTATTTGCAATTATGGAGCACCCTAGCTTGAGTCAATCGAGCTCTACTTTTGCTTCGCTGTGAATCTGGGCAGATCGTCAACTCGTTTGCGATTTTGCCGATGTTGTTGTAGTTGATCCGTGCATGCTATGCCATTGTTCTTGCCATGTCTAGCTAGCATTTTGTGCCTTCGTAATGGATGTATGCTTGCCTTGCCATGACTTGCCCCGTGGTGAGTGCATCGAGCTCGTTTACATGCCTTCGTGAGTTATATTTCAGCATGTCTCAGTTTTCACTAAGTCTGAAAACTGATTGTGTTTTAGCTATGTTCGTGTGCCCGTTAGTATATTTTGTGATCCCTTTTGGCCCCAGGTCACTTAGGGACTTCTGTTAAGCTTGTTGAGTAGCTCCATGCCATGTTCTTCTTTGTCTTAATCAGGTCACGTATCATGTTGTTTTGCTGCTCCGAAGAGGGCTTCGTGATCTGAAATTTCAGACAAGTGTTAATTTCACTAAGTCTGGAATCTGTTTTGCATTTGCGTTTTTGCCATGCTTGTTTGAACCTCATAATGGATGAATTGGCCGTGGCTCAGTGCTAGCCTTTTGTTAAGCATCTTGTGTGCATCCCTGCCATGTATTTTGTTGTCATGTTTGGTGGCTGTAGCATGTTCATTTCATTGCGTTTAGATGCCTACTTGCTGTAAATCGCAGACCGGTGTCATTTTTTGAAACGCTTGCCATTTCCAAACCGTAACTCCGATTCCGGCGTTCTTTATATCGTTTTCAAGCGATTTCATCTCATCTTTCCAGTGGCACCCTTGGAATTCCAGGTTGAGGCCAGGTTCATGCATTTCCTGTCATATCTTGCATTTTGCATCCCGCATCGCATCCCGCATAGCATATCATCATTGCATCATATCGCTTGATCCTTGCACGTGGTTGATTGTATCCTTATTTCTTGTTTGTCTTGTTTGGGTAGAGCCGGGAGACGAGTTTGCTACCGAGGAGCCCGTTGAGTTTATTTGTGAGGATCCAGTCAACTCTGACAACTATGCAGGCAAGATGATCATACCCTCGAAATCACTACTATTTTGCTATGCTAGTTTGCTCGCTCTTGCTATGCCAATGCTACGATGCCTACCTTTTTCTTGTCAGCCTCCCAATTGCCATTTTGAAACTCTAACCCACCATGTCCTAGCAAACCGTTGATTGGCTATGTTACCGCTTTGCTCAGCCCCTCTTATAGCGTTGCTAGTTGCAGGTGAAGATTGGAGGCTGTTCCTTGTTGGAACATTTATTTACTTGTTGGGATATCATTATATTGCTATGTTATCTTAATGCATCTATATACTTGGTAAAGGGTGGAAGGCTCGGCCTCTCCCTAGTGTTTTGTTCCACTCTTGCCGCCCTAGTTTTCGTGATATCGGTGTTATGTTCCCGGATTTTGCGTTCCTTACGCGGTTGGGTTATAATGGGAACCCCTTGATGTTTCGCCTTGATTAAAGCTTGTCCAGCAATGGCTGACATTGGTCTTACCATTTGCCACCTAGCCTTTTCTTTCCCTTGGGTTCTGCAGACTCAAGGGTCATCTTGTTT
>NC_041386.1:419993334-420024558 GCF_002162155.2 Triticum dicoccoides | reverse complement strand
TCCTCTGAGTGTTGGTCCAACCTAGAGCACCGTGCGGGGCCGTCCCTCAGCAACTTGGGTTACGTTGGCTCCTGCACGCTTAGCTTATCCGGTGTGCCCTGAGAACGAGATATGTGCAGCTCCTATCAGGATTTGTCGGCACAGCGGGTGGTGTTGCTGGTCTTGTTTTAACCTGTCGAAGTGTCTTGAGTTACCGAGATACTGAGTCTGATCGGAATGTCTTGGGAGGAGGTCTATTCCTTCATTGACCGTGAGAACTTGTCATGGGCTAAGTTGGGACTCCCCTGCAGGGATTGAACTTTCGAAAGCCGTGCCCATGGTTATGGGCAGATGGGAATTTGTTAATGTCCGGTTGTAGATAACTTGACCTTAATTAATTAAAATGAATCAACTGAGTGTGTTACCGTGATGGCCTCTTCTCGGCGGAGTCCGGGAAGTGGACACGGTGTTGGAGTAATGTTTGCACAGGTTGTTCCTCTAGCTTCTCGCTCGTGCTTTGCTTCCTCTTCTCGCTCTCTTTTGCGAATAAGATAGCCACCATACTTGCTAGTCGCTTGCTATAGCTCCACTCATTTTTTACCTTGCCATACCTATAAGCTTAAATAGTCTTGATCGCGAGGGTGCGAGATTGCTGAGTCCCTGTGGCTCATAGATACTATAACTCCAGATGCAGGTCCAGGTGATTCCGCTCCAGGTGACGAGTATGAGCTCAAGTGGGAGTTCGACGAGGACTCTCAGCGATACTATGTGTCTTTTCCTGATGATCAGTAGTGGTGCCTAGTTGGGGTTTGATTCGGGGCCTTGTCGCATGTTGGGTTATCTTCTATTTTGGCGCCGTAGTCGGGCCATGAGTGTTTGGATGATGTATGTTATTTATGTACTCTGATGTGACGTGGCGAGTGTAAGCCAACTATGTATCTCCCCCTTTTATCATATATTACATGGGATGTTGTGATGATTGCCTAACTTGCGACATTGCTTTCAATGTGGTTATGTCTCTAAGTCGTGCCTCGACACGTGGGAGCTATAGCTGCATCGAGGGCGTTACACCTCCAGCTCCTGGGACAGTTGAGTATTCTTTTCTGTAAGAACCTACATAACAAATGATCCTTAAATCAGTTATCCTAACTGTTTCAAGTCTCAGGGGCTACTGATATATATATAATCATCAAATTTTCTCACCCGTATGTCTTTTACATACTACTCCGTGGCTCTGGCTAAACCATCTTGAGCGGCACGGAGGTGCGCGTCTCCCGAGTTGAAGGCATCCAATGCCTCTGGGGAGAAACAAGCATCACGAAGAATAGTCCGGCGACGCCTGTGGTTCATGGCACTTTCCACCTCAGAATGGGTGGCGGACAGTCTATCAGTATCCTCTGTCGGAGGAGCACCCGGCGCACGCCTTGTACTCGTTCCCACCTCTGAGTCCGGCCTTGGAGCCTGGCTTGTGGAGGCGCGATTGGTAGCCTCTCTGGGTATAGTCCGGCGAGCGCTCTTTTTCCTGAAAAGAAGGCATGGACGTTAGTATCCCTCGGTAAATAATGTCTTATAATAAAGACGACGCATCATACCGCTGCGCTGGTGCCTCAATCTAGACTGCGGATCTTTTTAGCCTGCCCGGCCTAGCGGCCCCTTGTTGGCTAGTTGCCATGGGCTCGGCCTTCTGCCCCGAGGACCTCCCCTGCAAAACACGACTGTTATACGGCAATAAAAAGAGCACGAGGACGAATCCCTTTTTAAGTGCTGGGATTTCGGTCTCAGTCACCTATGAGGCTGGAACTAGCCCAGGATAATCAGCCGTAATGGCCACCAAGGTATTGTCATTACTCCCTTGGTAAAATACCCCGTCGATCAGCTCCATGGATATGTCCGGATCCTCTTGGGAGGCCGGGTCAAGGGACCGTCCAGGGTCCTCGGGCTGTGGGGGAGGGCTGTTTATCTCCTTTACTGCCTGGCGTAGCTCCTGCGATGAAATCGCTAGAATGAATACTTAAACAATGGGAATATGAAACGGATGGGAGAGAAAAATCTCTGCTTACCCAGCTCGGAGGATTGTACATGGAGAATCCGCCCTGCGGGTTGACACGGAGGAATTCCTCCTCTTCTCCCTTGTACAAAGTGGACAAGATCTTTATTAGATTAGCAGCCGATCCCGGCCCTTTGCGGCCGTGGCGGGTGGCGTCATCCTCCCTGTTGAAGTCCCACATGGGGTGGCCTCTGTACTGGAGCGGCTCCACCCCCCGCATAATGCATATAGCCATGACCTCGATCATGGTCAATCCGGATCGAGCTAAAAAGCTTATCCGGCTCATCAGATAAAGAATGTCCCAGTCGTCTTCCTCCAGGGGGCTCCGTGGACGCCAGCTCTGGCACTTCTTCAAAGGGGCGTTGTCAAACTCAGGAAGGCCGATCCGAATAGGGTCCGGAAGGGGGACATCTTCTATATAAAACCATTCTGAAGGCCAGTCTTCGGACGTCTTCTTCGGGGTCCCGGATAGGTATCCGGTCCCAGCGATATGCCACACTTCGGCTCCGCCCACTTGATATATTGATCCCTTCTTAGAATGGGGCACAAGGCAGAACAGCTTCTTCCACAAAGCGAAATGAGCCTCACAGCCCAAAAATAACTCGCAAAGAGCTACGAATCCCGCGATGTGCAGCAGGGAGGCAGGCGTAAGGTGGTGCTGCTGGAGGCCATAGAACTACAGAAGCCCTCGGAGAAACGGATGGATTGGGAATCCGAGCCCTCTTACCAGATAAGGGACAAGGCACACCCGCTCTCCCTTGGAGGGATTGGGACGGCTCTCCGCTTGCTCTCCACCATTATAGGTGGCAAGCCCGGCTCAAACTGGGACCAGGTACGCTGGGGGAAGATATCCCTTGGACTGAAGCATCACCAGTTTGCTATGCGGGATGGAACATCTTTCCCAATCTCCAGGCTTGGAGCTAGGGGTGCGAGAGGAGGAGCTGCGTCGACCGGCCATGGAGGAATGGATCTCAGTCGGGTACGCTCTGATGAAGACTCGGCAAGGGAGGATGATGTGATTTGGATCTGAATCCTCGTCTTCTTAAATAGGCGGCTCATTTACATAGCTAGGGGGGTAAATGTGAAAACACCCTGGCTCTTCACATTCGCTCGACACGTGGAAAGTGGCCATTATTGGGCGTAGAAGCCAAGAAATACAAACCATCACAAGGAACCGGACATTATTTCGACGGGTACACAGAATTTGGAGAAGGAACCTGCCTTGCAATGCCGAAGACAACTGCGCGCCGGACTCATCGTCATTGAAGCCTGGTTCGGGGGCTACTCAGGGAGTCCTGGATTAGGGGGTCTCCGGACAGCTGGACTATCTGTTGGAAATATGCCCTAGAGGCAATAATAAAAGTATTATTATTATATTTCCTTGTTCATGATAATTGTCTTTTATTCATGCTATAACTGTATTATCCGGAAATCGTAATACACGTGTGAATACATAGACCACAATATGTCCCTAGTGAGCCTCTAGTTGACTAGCTCGTTGTGATCAACAGATAGTCATGGTTTCCTGGCTATGGACATTGGATGTCGTTGATAACGGGATCACATCATTAGGAGAATGATGTGATGGACAAGACCCAATCCTAAGCATAGCACAAAGATCGTGTAGTTCGTTTGCTAGAGCTTTGCCAATGTCAAGTATCTCTTCCTTTGACCATGAGATCGTGTAACTCCTGGATACCGTAGGAGTGCTTTGGGTGTATCAAACATCACAACGTAACTGGGTGACTATAAAGGTGCACTACAGGTATCTCCGAAAGTATCTATTGTTTTATGCGGATCGAGACTGGGATTTGTCACTCCGTGTAAACGGAGAGGTATCTCTGGGCCCACTCGGTAGGACATCATCATATGCGCAATGTGACCAAGGAGTTGATCACGGGATGATGTGTTACGGAATGAGTAAAGTGACTTGCCGGTAACGAGATTGAACAAGGTATCGGTATACCGACGATCGAATCTCGGGCAAGTAAAATACCGCTAGACAAAGGGAATTGTATACGGGATCGATTGAGTCCTTGACATCGTGGTTCATCCGATGAGATCATCGTGGAACATGTGGGAGCCAACATGGGTATCCAGATCCCGCTGTTGGTTATTGACCGGAGAACGTCTCGGTCATGTCTGCATGTCTCCCGAACCCGTAGGGTCTACACACTTAAGGTTCGATGACGCTAGGGTTATAAAGGAAGCTTGTATGTGGTTACCGAATGTTGTTCGGAGTCCCGGATGAGATCCCGGACGTCACGAGGAGTTCCGGAATGGTCCGGAGTCCCGGATGAGAACCCAAACCCGAGACTAAGTGCTTCTGTAATAAGGGGAACAGCCACTGGAGCAGAATTACCCTAGATACTTGGTAGATGAGAAGGCTGGCAAAGTCGATAGAAGTATATTGGATATACATTATGTTAATGTGTACTTTACTAGTACTCCTAGTAGCACCAGGGTATTGGATACCGGTTCGGTTGCTAAGTGTTAGTAACTCGAAATAAAAGCTACGGAATAAACGGAGACTAGCTAAAGGTGAGCTGACGATATATGTTGGAAGTGTTTCCAAGGTTGATATGATCAAGCATCGCACGCTCCCTCTACCACCGAGATTGGTGTTTGCGTTGAGCATAGACATGATTGGATTATGTCTATCGCAATACGGTTATTCATTTAAGGAGAATAATGGTTACTCTATTTTTGAATAATACCTTCAATGGTCTTGCACCTAAAGGAATGGTTTATTGAATCTCGGTCGTAGTGATACACATTTTCATGCCAAAAGATATAAGATAGTAATGATAGTACCACTCACTTGTGGCACTGCCATGTAAGTCATAATGGTATAAAACGCATGAAGAAGCTCCATGTTGATGGATCTTTGGACTCACTCGTTTTTGAAAAGTTTGAGACATGCGAACCATGTCTATTGGTGTATATGCATGAAGAAACTCCATGCAGATGGACCGTTTGGACTCACTTGATTTTGAATCACTTGAGATATGCAAATCATACCACATGGGCAAGATGACTGAAAAGCCTCGTTTTCAGTAAGATGGAACAAGATAGCAACTTGTTGGAAGTAACACATTTTGATGTGTGCAGTCCAATGAGTGCTGAGGCATGCAGTGAATATCGTTATGTTCTTACTTCACAGATGATTCGAGTAGATGTTGAGAATATTTACTTGATGAAACACAAGTCTGAATTATTGAATGGTTCAAGTAATTTCAGAGTGAAGTAGAAGATCTTCGTGACAAGAGGATAGAATGTCTATGATATGATCATAGAGATGAATATCTGAGTTACGAGTTTTGGCACACAATTAAGACATTGTGGAAATTGTTTCGCAATTAATACCGCCTGGAACACCATAATGTGATGGTGTGTCCGAACATCATAGTTGCACCCTATTGGATATGGTGCGTACCATGATGTCTCTTATCGAATTACCACTATCGTTCATGGGTTAGGCATTAGAGACAACCACATTCACTTTAAATAGGGCACCACGTAATTCCGTTGAGACGAAACCGTTTGGAGAAACCTAAGTTGTCGTTTCTTAAAGGTTTGGGGCTGTGACGCTTATGTGAAAAAGTTTCAGGATTAAGCTCGAACCCAAAGCGGATAAAATACATCTTCATAGGACACCCAAAACAGTTGGGTATACCTCCTAATTCAGATCCGAAAACAATATGAATTGTTTCTAGAATCGGGTCCTTTCTCGAGGAAAGGTTTCTCTCGAAAGAGTTGAGTGGGAGGATGGTGGAGACTTGATGAGGTTATTGAACCGTCTCTTCAACTAGTGTGTGGCAGGGCACAGGAAGTTGTTCCTGTGGCACCTACACCAATTGAAGTGGAAGCTTATGATATTGATCATGAAACTTCGGATCAAGTCACTACCAAACCTCGTGGGATGACAAGGATGCGTACTACTTCAGAGTGGTACGTAATCCTGTCTTGGAAGTCATGTTGCTGGACAACAATGAACCTACGAGCTATGGAGAAGCGATGGTGGGCCCAGATTCCGATAAATGGCTTGAGGCCATAAAATCCGAGAGAGGATCCATGTATGAAAACAAAGTGTAGACTTTGGCAGAACGGCTCGATGGTCGTAAGGCTAATGAGTACAGATGGATTTCAAAAGGAAGACGGACAATGATGGTAAATGTCACCATTAAGAAAGCTCGACTTGTCGTTAAGATGTTTTCTGACAAGTTCAAGGAGTTGACTACGATGAGATTTTCTCACTCGTAGCGATGCTAAGAGTCTGTTGGAATTATATTAGCGATTACTGCATTATTTATGAAATCTTGCAGATAGGATGTCAAAACATTGTTTCCTCGACGATTTTCTTGAGGAAAGGTTGTATGTGATACAACCGGAAGGTTTTGTCAATCCCGAAAGATGCTAATAAGTATGCAAAGCTCCAGCAATCCTTCTAAGGACTGGAGTGAGCATCTCGGAGTTGGAATGTATGCTTTGATGATGATCAAAGATTTTGGGTTTGTACAAAGTTTATGAGAAACTTGTATTTCCAAAGAAGTGAGTGGGAGCACTATAGAATTTCTGATGAGTATATGTTGTTGACATATTGTTGATCAGAAATGACGTAGAATTTCTGGAAAGCATATAGGGTTATTTGGAAAGTGTTTTTCAATGGAAAGCCTGGATTAAGCTACTTGAACATTGAGCATCAAGATCTATAAGGATAGATCAAAATGCTTAATAATACTTTCAAATGAGCACATACCTTGACATGATCTTGAAGGTGTTCAAGATGGACCAGTCAAAGAAGGAGTTCTTGCCTGAGTTGTAAGGTACGAAGTTAAGACTTAAAGCTCGACCTCGGCAGAATAGAGAGAAAGGACGAAGGTCGTCCCCTATGCTTAAGACATAGGCTCTACAGTATGCCATGCTGAGTACCGCACCTGAAGTGTGCCTTGCCATGAGTCAGTCAAGGGGTACAAGAGTGATCCATGAATGGATCACAGACAGCGGTCAAAGTTATCCTTGGTAACTAGTGGACTAAGGAATTTTCTCGATTATGGAGGTGGTAAAAGAGTTCGTCGTAAAGGTTACGTCGATGCAAGCTTAACACCTATCCGGATAGCTCTAAGAAGAGATACTGGATACGTATTATGGGGCAACAATTTAGAATAGCTCCAAGTAGAACAGTTATTTGGAATAGCTCCAAATAGAGCTTGGTAGCTACATCTAGGAGATGACATAGAGATTTGTAAAGCACACACGGATCTGAAAGGTTCGGACCCGTTGACTAAAACCTCTCTCACAAGCAACATGATCAAACCTAAAACTCTTGGGTATTAGTCACATGGCGATGTGACCTGTGAGTGTTAATCACATGGCGATGTGAACTAGATTATTGACTCTAGTGCAAGTGGGAGACTGTTGGAAATATGCCCTAGAGGCAATAATAAAAGTATTATTATTATATTTCCTTGTTCATGATAATTGTCTTTTATTCATGCTATAACTGTATTATCCGGAAATCGTAATACATGTGTGAATACATAGACCACAATATGTCCCTAGTGAGCCTCTAGTTGACTAGCTCGTTGTGATCAACAGATAGTCATGGTTTCCTGGCTATGGACATTGGATGTCGTTGATAACGAGATCACATCATTAGGAGAATGATGTGATGGACAAGACCCAATCCTAAGCATAGCACAAAGATCGTGTAGTTCGTTTGCTAGAGCTTTGCCAATGTCAAGTATCTCTTCCTTTGACCATGAGATCGTGTAACTCCTGGATACCATAGGAGTGCCTTGGGTGTATCAAACGTCACAACGTAACTGGGTGACTATAAAGGTGCACTACAGGTATCTCCGAAAGTATCTATTGTTTTATGCGGATCGAGACTGGGATTTGTCACTCCGTGTAAACGGAGAGGTATCTCTGGGCCCACTCGGTAGGACATCATCATATGCGCAATGTGACCAAGGAGTTGATCACGGGATGATGTGTTACGGAACGAGTAAAGTGACTTGCCGGTAACGAGATTGAACAAGGTATCGGTATACCGACGATCGAATCTCGGGCAAGTAACATACCGATAGACAAAGGGAATTGAATACGGGATCGATTGAGTCCTTGACATCGTGGTTCATCCGATGAGATCATCGTGGAACATGTGGGAGCCAACATGGGTATCCAGATCCTGCTGTTGGTTATTGACTGGAGAACGTCTCGGTCATGTCTGCATGTCTCCCGAACCCGTAGGGTCTACACACTTAAGGTTCGATGACGCTAGGGTTATAAAGGAAGCTTGTATGTGGTTACCGAATGTTGTTCGGAGTCCCGGATGAGATCCCGGACGTCACGAGGAGTTCCGGAATGGTCCGGAGGTAAAGATTTATATATAGGAAGTCCTGTTTCGGCCATCGGGACAAGTTTCGGGGTCATCGGTATTGTACCGGGACCACCGGAAGGGTCCCGGGGGCCCACCGGGTGGGGCCACCTGCCCCGGGGGGGCACATGGGCTGTAGGGGGTGCGCCTTGGCCTACATGGGCCAAGGGCACCAGCCCCAAGAGGCCCATGCGCAAGGAAACTTGGGGAGGGAAGAGTCCTCAAGGGGGAAGGCACCTCCGAGGTGCCTTGGGGAGGATGGACTCCTCCCCATCCTTAGCCGCACCCCCTTCCTTGGAGGAGGGGGCAAGGCTGCGCCCTCCCCCTCTCCCTTGGCCCTATATATAGTGGGGAAAAGGAGGAGCAATCAGACCTAAGGCCTTTGGTTGCCTCCCTCTCCCTCCCGTGACACATCTCCTCTCCCGTAGGTGCTTGGCGAAGCCCTGCAGGATTGCCACGCTCCTCCACCACCACCACGCCGTTGTGCTGCTGTTGGATGGAGTCTTCCTCAACCTCTCCCTCTCTCCTTGCTGGATCAAGGCATGGGAGACGTCACCGGGCTGTACGTGTGTTGAACGCGGAGGTGCCGTCCGTTCGGCACTTGATCATCGGTGATCTGAATCACGACGAGTACGACTCCATCAACCCCGTTCACTTGAACGCTTCCGCTTAGCGATCTACAAGGGTATGTAGATGCACTCTCCTTTCTACTCGTTGCTGGTCTCTCCATAGATAGATCTTGGTGTTACGTAGGAAATTTTTTGAATTTCTGCTACGTTCCCCAACAGTGGCATCATGAGCTAGGTCTATTGCGTAGATTCTTTGCACGAGTAGAACACAAAGTAGTTGTGGGCGTTGATGTTGTTCAATATGCTTACCGTTACTAGTACAATCTTGTTCGACGGTATTATGGGATGAAGCGGCCCGGACCGACCTTACACGTACTCTTACGTGAGACAGGTTCCACCGATTGACATGCACTTGGTGCATAAGGTGGCTAGCGGGTGCCAGTCTCTCCCACTTTAGTCGGAACGGATTCGATGAAAAGGGTCCTTATGAAGGGTAAATATCAATTGGCATATCACGTTGTGGTTTTGCATAGGTAAGAAACGTTCTTGCTAGAAACCCATAGCAGCCACGTAAAACATGCAAACAACAATTAGAGGACGTCTAACTTGTTTTTGCAGCGTATGCTTTGTGATGTGATATGGCCAACAAGACTGTGATGAATATATGTGATGTATGAGATTGATCATGTTCTTGTAATAGGATTCACGACTTGCATGTCGATGAGTATGACAACCGGCAGGAGCCATAGGAGTTGTCTTTATTTATTGTATGACCTGCGTGTCATTGAAGAACGCCATGTAAACTACTTTACTTTATTGCTAAACGCGTTAGTCATAGAAGTAGAAGTAGTCATTGGCGTGACAACTTCATGAAGACACGATGATGGAGATCATGATGATGGAGATCATGGTGTCATGCCGGTGACAAGATGATCATGGAGCCCCGAAGATGAAGATCAAAAGGAGCAAAATGATATTGGCCATATCATGTCACTATTTGATTGCATGTGATGTTTATCATGTTTATGCATCTTGTTTACTTAGGATGACGGTAGTAAATAAGATGATCCCTTACAAAATTTCAAGAAGTGTTCTCCCCTAACTGTGCACCGTTGCTACAGTTTGTCGCTTCTAAGCACCACGTGATGATCGGGTGTGATGGATTCTTACATTCACATACAACGGGTGTAAGACAGTTTTACACAGCGAAAACACTTAGGGTTAACTTGATGAGCCTAGCATGTGCAGACATGGCCTCGGAACACGGAGACCGAAAGGTCGAGCATGAGTCGTATAGTAGATACGATCAACATGAAGATGTTCACCGATGATGACTAGTCCGTCTCACGTGATGATCGGACACGGCCTAGTTGACTCGGATCATGTAATCACTTAGATGACCAGAGGGATGTCTATCTGAGTGGGAGTTCATAAGATGAACTTAATTATCCTGAACATAGTCAAAAGACCTTTTGCAAATTATGTCGTAAGCCCGCGCTTTAGTTCCACTGTTTAGATATGTTCCTAGAGAAAATATAGTTGAAAGTTGATAGTAGCGATTATGCGATCAGTAGAAAGCTTATGTCCTTAATGCACCGCTCAGTGTGCTGAACCCCAATGTCGTTTGTGGATGTTTCGAACATCGAACATACACGTTTTGATAACTACGTGATAGTTCAGTTAAATGGTTTAAGTAGAGGCACCAAAGACGTTTTCAAAACATCGCGGAACATATGAGATGTTTCGAGGGCTGAAATTGGGATTTCAGGCTCGTGCCCACGTCAAGAGGTATGAGACCTCCGACGATTTTCTTAGCCTGCAAACTAAGGAGAGAAGCTCAATTGTTGAGCTTGTGCTCAGATTGTCTGAGTGCAACAATCACTTGAATCGAGTGGGAGTTGATCTTCCAAATGAGATAGTGATGTTTCTCCAAAGTCATTGCCACCAAGATGCTAGAGCTTCGTGATGAACTATAACATATCAGGGATAGATATGATGATCCTTGAGGTATTCGCGATGTTTGACACCGCGAAAGTAGAAATCAAGAAGGAGCATCAATTGTTGATGGTTGGTGAAACCACTAGTTTCAAGAAGGGCAAGGGAACAAAGGGATACTTCATGAAACGGCAATTCAGCTGCTGCTCTAGTGAAGAGACCCAAGGTTGAACCCAAACCCGAGACTAAGTGCTTCTGTAATAAGGGGAACAGCCACTGGAGCAGAATTACCCTAGATACTTGGTAGATGAGAAGGCTGGCAAAGTCGATAGAAGTATATTGGATATACATTATGTTAATGTGTACTTTACTAGTACTCCTAGTAGCACCAGGGTATTGGATACCGGTTCGGTTGCTAAGTGTTAGTAACTCGAAATAAAAGCTACGGAATAAATGGAGACTAGCTAAAGGTGAGCTGACGATATATGTTGGAAGTGTTTCCAAGGTTGATATGATCAAGCATCGCACGCTCCCTCTACCACCGAGATTGGTGTTTGCGTTGAGCATAGACATGATTGGATTATGTCTATCGCAATACGGTTATTCATTTAAGGAGAATAATGGTTACTCTATTTTTGAATAATACCTTCAATGGTCTTGCACCTAAAGGAATGGTTTATTGAATCTCGGTCGTAGTGATACACATTTTCATGCCAAAAGATATAAGATAGTAATGATAGTACCACTTACTTGTGGCACTGCCATGTAAGTCATAATGGTATAAAATGCATGAAGAAGCTCCATGTTGATGGATCTTTGGACTCACTCGTTTTTGAAAAGTTTGAGACATGCGAACCATGTCTATTGGTGTATATGCATGAAGAAACTCCATGCAATGGATCGTTCGGACTCACTTGATTTTGAATCACTTGAGATATGCAAATCATACCACATGGGCAAGATGACTGAAAAGCCTCATTTTCAGTAAGATGGAACAAGATAGCAACTTGTTGGAAGTAACACATTTTGATGTGTGCAGTCCAATGAGTGCTGAGGCATGCAGTGAATATCGTTATGTTCTTACTTCACAGATGATTCGAGTAGATGTTGAGAATATTTACTTGATGAAACACAAGTCTGAATTATTGAATGGTTCAAGTAATTTCAGAGTGAAGTAGAAGATCATTGTGACAAGAGGATAAAATGTCTATGATACGATCATAGAGATGAATATCTGAGTTACGAGTTTTGGCACACAATTAAGACATTGTGGAAATTGTTTCACAATTAATACCGCCTGGAACACCATAGTGTGATGGTGTGTCCGAACATCATAGTTGCACCCTATTGGATATGATGCATACCATGATGTCTCTTATCGAATTACCACTATTGTCCATGGGTTAGGCATTAGAGACAACCACATTCACTTTAAATAGGGCACCACGTAATTCCGATGAGATGACACCGTATGAATTATGGTTTAGAGAAACCTAAGTTGTCGTTTCTTAAAAGTTTGGGGCTGCGACGCTTATGTGAAAAAGTTTCAGGCTGATAAGCTCAAACCCAAAGCGGATAAATGCATCTTCATAGGAAACCCAAAACAGTTGGGTATACCTCCTAATTCAGATCCGAAAGCAATAAGGGATTGTTTCTAGAATCGGGTCCTTTCTCGAGGAAAGGTTTCTCTCGAAAGAGTTGAGTGGGAGGATGGTGGAGACTTGATGAGGTTATTGAACCATCACTTCAACCAGTGTGTAGCAGGGCACAGGAAGTTGTTCCCGTGGCACCTACACCAATTGAAGTGGAAGCTTATGATATTGATCATGAAGTTTCGGATCAAATCACTGCCGTACCTTGTAGGGTGACAAGGATACGTACTACTTCAGAGTGGTACGGTAATCCTGTCTTGAAAGTCATGTTGCTGGACAACAATGAACCTACGAGCTATGGAGAAGCGATGGTGGGCCCGAATTCCGACAAATGGTTAGAAGCCATGAAATCCGAGATAGTATCCATATATCAGAACAAAGAATGAACTTTGATGGACTTGCCCGATGATCGGCAATCCATTGAGATAAATGGATCTTTTAAGAAGAAGACGGACGTGGATGGTAATGTCACCATCTATGAAGCTCGACTTGTGGCGAAGTGTTTTCCGACAAGTTCAAGGAGTTGACTACGATGAGATTTTCTCACTCGTAGTGATGCTTAAAGTCCGTCGGAATCATGTTAGCATTAGCTGCATTTATGAAATCTGGCAGATGGATGTCAAGACAAGTTTCCTTACCAGTTTTCGTAAGGAAAGGTTGTATGCAATACAATCAGAAAAGTTTTGTCGATCCTAAGGATGCTAAAAGGTATGCTAGCTCCAGCGATCCTTCTAAGGACTGGAGTAAGCATCTCGGAGTTGGAATGTATGCTTTGATGATGATCAAAGATTTTGGGTTTGTACAAAGTTTATGAGAAACTTGTATTTCCAAAGAAGTGAGTGGGAGCACTATAGAATTTCTGATGAGTATATGTTGTTGACATATTGATGATCAGAAATGATGTAGAATTTCTAGAAAGCATATAGGGTTATTTGAAAGGTGTTTTTCAATGGAAAGCCTGGATTAAGCTACTTGAACATTGAGCATCAAGATCTATAAGGATAGATCAAAATGCTTAATAATACTTTCAAATGAGCACATACCTTGACATGATCTTGAAGGTGTTCAAGATGGACCAGTCAAAGAAGGAGTTCTTGCCTGAGTTGTAAGGTACGAAGTTAAGACTTAAAGCTCGACCACGGCAGAATAGAGAGAAAGGACGAATGTCGTCCCCTATGCTTAAGACGTAGGCTCTTCAGTATGCTATGCTGTGTACCGCACCTGAAGTGTGCCTTGCCATGAGTCAGTCAAGGGGTACAAGAGTGATCCAATAATGGCTCACAGGACAGCGGTCAAAGTTATCCTTAGTAACTAGTGGACTAAGGAATTTTCTTGATTATGGAGGTGGTAAAAGAGTTCGTCGTAAAAGTTACGACGATGCAAGCTTGACACCTATCCGGATAGCTCTGAGTAGAGAGACCGGATACATATAATGGAGCAATAATTTAGAATAGCTCCAAGTAGAACAGTTATTTGGAATAGCTCCAAATAGAGCGTGGTAGCTGCATCTAGGAGATGACATAGAGATTTGTAAAGCACACACGGATCTAAAAGGTTCAGACCCGTTGACTAAAACCTCTCTCACAAGCAACATGATCAAACATAAAACTCATTGAGTGTTTGTCACATAGTGATGTGAACTAGACTACTGACTCTAGTAAACTCTTGGGTATTAGTCACATGGCGATGTGACCTGTGAGTGTTAATCACATGGCGATGTGAACTAGATTATTGACTCTAGTGCAAGTGGGAGACTGTTGGAAATATGCCCTAGAGGCAATAATAAAAGTATTATTATTATATTTCCTTGTTCATGATAATTGTCTTTTATTCATGCTATAACTGTATTATCCGGAAATTGTAATACACGTGTGAATACATAGACCACAATATGTCCCTAGTGAGCCTCTAGTTGACTAGCTCGTTGTGATCAACAGATAGTCATGGTTTCCTGGCTATGGACATTGGATGTCGTTGATAACGGGATCACATCATTAGGAGAATGATGTGATGGACAAGACCCAATCCTGAGCATAGCACAAAGATCGTGTAGTTCGTTTGCTAGAGCTTTGCCAATGTCAAGTATCTCTTCCTTTGACCATGAGAGCGTGTAACTCCTGGATACCGTAGGAGTGCTTTGGGTGTATCAAACGTCACAACGTAACTGGGTGACTATAAAGGTGCACTACAGGTATCTCCGAAAGTATCTATTGTTTTATGCGGATCGAGACTGGGATTTGTCACTCCGTGTAAACGGAGAGGTATCTCTGGGCCCACTCGGTAGGACATCATCATATGCGCAATGTGACCAAGGAGTTGATCACGGGATGATGTGTTACGGAACGAGTAAAGTGACTTGCCGGTAACGAGATTGAACAAGGTATTGGATACCGACGATCGAATCTCGGGCAAGTAAAATACCGCTAGACAAAGGGAATTGTATACGGGATCGATTGAGTCCTTGACATCGTGGTTCATCCGATGAGATCGTCGTGGAACATGTGGGAGCCAACATGGGTATCCAGATCCCGCTGTTGGTTATTGACCGGAGAACGTCTCGGTCATGTCTGCATGTCTCCCGAACCCGTAGGGTCTACACACTTAAGGTTCGATGACGCTAGGGTTATAAAGGAAGCTTGTATGTGGTTACCGAATGTTGTTCGGAGTCCCGGATGAGATCCCGGACGTCACGAGGAGTTCCGGAATGGTCCGGAGGTAAAGATTTATATATAGGAAGTCCTGTTTCGGCCATCGGGACAAGTTTCGGGGTCATCGGTATTGTACCGGGACCACCGGAAGGGTCCCGGGGGCCCACCGGGTGGGGCCACCTGCCCCAGGGGGCCACATGGGCTGTAGGGGGTGCGCCTTGGCCTACATGGGCCAAGGGCACCAGCCCCAAGAGGCCCATGCGCCTGGGGAAACCCTAAAGGAAGAGTCCCAGCAGGGGAAGGCACCTCCTAGGTGCCTTGGGGGGGAGGACTCCTCCCCTGGCCGCCGCCCCCTTGGAGATTGGATCTCCTAGGGGCTGGCGCACCCCCCCCCTTGGGATCCCTATATATAGTGGGGTAGGAGGGCCTCCCAAACATACCTTATGCCTTTGGTGCAGCCCCTCCCTCTCTCCCAAGTTCTTCTCCTCTCCCGTGGTGCTTGGCGAAGCCCTGCGGGACTGCCACGCTCCTCCACCACCACCACGCCGTTGTGCTGCTGTTGGATGGAGTCTTCCTCAACCTCTCCCTCTCTCCTTGCTGGATCAAGGCATGGGAGACGTCACCGGGCTGTACGTGTGTTGAACGCGGAGGTGCCGTCCGTTCGGCACTTGATCATCGGTGATCTGAATCACGACGAGTACGACTCCATCAACCCCGTTCACTTGAACGCTTCCGCTTAGCGATCTACAAGGGTATGTAGATGCACTCTCCTTCTACTCGTAGCTGGTTTCTCCATAGATAGATCTTGGTGACGCGTAGGAAAATTTTGAATTTCTGCTACGTTCCCCAACACTATCTCCATTGGCCGGACTGATAGACTATGAAGATGCAAGATTGAAGACTTCGTCTCGTGTCCGGATGGGACTCTACTTGTCGTAGAAGGCAAGCTAGGCAATACGTATATGGATATCTCCTCCTTTGTAACCGACCTTGTGTAACCCTAACCCTCTTCGGTGTCTATATAAACCGAAGGGTTTTAGTCCGTAGGACAACAATCACAACATACAATCATACCGTAGGCTAGCTTCTAGGGTTTAGCCTCTCTGATCTCGTGGTAGATCTACTCTTGTAACACCCATATCTTCAATATTAATCAAGCAGGACGTAGGGTTTTACCTCCATCAAGAGGGCCCGAACCTGGGTAAAACTCCGTGTCCCTTGCCTCCTGTTACCATCCGGCCTACACGCACAGTTCGGGACCCCCTACCCGAGATCCGCCGGTTTTAACACCGACACCCATCAATGGATATCAATGTGAGCGAGTAGGGATTGCCATGCAATGGATGCACTAGAGCTATAAGTTTATGAAAGCTCAAAAACAAACTAAGTGGGTGTGCATCCAACTCGCTTGCTCACGAAGACCTAGGGAAATTGAGGAAGCCCATCATTGGAATATACAAGCCAAGTTCTATAATGAAAAATTCCCACTAGTATACGAAAGTGACAACATAGGAGACTCTCTGTCATGAAGATCATGGTGCTACTTTGAAGCACAAGTGTGGAAAAAGGATAGTAGATATAGGTTTTTGTAATCTGAAAATATAAAAACAGCAAGGTAACTAGTATTAAAAGTGAACGAAAATTGTATTGCAATGCTTGGAAACAAGGCCTAGGGTTCATACTTTAACTAGTGCATGTTCTCTCAACAAGGATAACATAATTAGATCATATAACAATCCCTCAACATGCCACAAAGAATCACTCCAAAGTTTCTATCGGAGAACATAGGATGAAAATGTGCATCAACCCCTATGAATACCCTAAAGTCACCTCGGGAATCCGCGAGTTGAGTGCCAAAAATTACATCAAGTGAATCAACAGAACATCCCATTGTCTCCACGGATATCCCATCACAAGACATACATCAAGTGTTCTCAAATCCAGTACTCAATCCAACATAACGAAACCTCGAAGAGCAAGACTCAATTCATCAAAACAAGATAGAGGGGGAGAAACACCATATGACTCAATTATAGTAACAAAGCTCGCAGTACATCTAGATCATACCAAATCAACAACACGAGAGAGAGAGAGAGATCAAACACATAACTACTGGTACATACCCTCAGCCCCGAGGGTGAACTACTCCCTCCTAGTCAGGGAGACCGTCGTGATGATGAAGATGCCCACCGGTGATGGTTTCCCCCTCCGACAGGGTGCCGGAACGGGATCCTGATTGTTTCTTCATGGCTACAGAGGCTTGCGGTAGCGGAACTCCCAATCTAGGTTTACTACTTCGGGTTTCTATATTTATAGGAATTTTGGCGTCGAGAACAAGTCAGGGGGGTCCACAAGGCGACGACAAGACAGGGGGCACGCCCTCCACCCTTGTAGATGCCTCGTGGCTCTTCTAGCCCAACTCTTTTGCTTTGGGGGCTTCATCTGGTCCATAATAAATCACCGTAAATTTTTAGCTCATTTGGACTCTGTTCGATATTCATTTTCTGTGAAACTCAAAAACAAGGAAAAACAGAAACTGGCACGGGGCTCTAGGTTAATAGGTTAGTCTGAAAAATAATATAAAATAGCATATGAATGCATATAAAACATCTGAGATGGATAATATATGCATGGAACAATAAAAATTATAGATCCGTTGGAGACTTATCAGGACCTATGTTCAGTTTGCTAGCTATGCCGGTTAAGCATGCTCGGTTTAGTAATTGCATGTGCTGCTCCTACCTTTCCTTAACAAATTCTAGTGAATTGTCCTATTGTCGTGGGAAACCACAGCCACATATGGGGCGATGAGCCCCTTTTGGTTTGGCTAGGGGATGGGCACGTCACACAAAGAGCGGAGAAGCGTAACACTGTGTGGCAGAGATCACACGGACAGTTTTACCCAGGTTCGGGGCACTGTGAGGTGTAAAATTCTACTCCTGTTTTGGTGGCTTTATGGTGTAGAACGTGGCGCTCTTGCCCGACAGGGTTGCCTAGGGGCAAGAGTGGCTACACGCGTATGAATATGCGAGGGGCCGAATCCTCTCTATGGTTTTCATGGGCCTTCTTTAATAGATAAAGGGGTCACCGCGGTGGAAAATCAGTCTTTTACACACTAATTAGATAGCAAATAGTGCTATCATACCTAACTCTGCAGGCAAACAGAGTGCATTAAATGCGTTGCTCAGTGTCACATCATAGTGTGCCCGGTTGGCCTTGCCGAGCTATTTTGCCAGCTTCGCACCTGCTTGCTTGACACGTCTCAGGACGGGTGTCATTTGGAGGTGTTTTCCGTAGGAAGTGGCTACCATGTGGCAGGACACATCCACTTAGTCACTCAGGGGCTTGACACCGCACCGATAGATGATATGCTTCGCTGTGAGGCCTGACGGGACTGTGTGGAAGCTTGCTTCTGGGGTAACCCCGACCTCGCCAGACTCGCGTGCACGGCAAGGGGGGTTTCTTTTCCTTAGTGATATCTCGCTTCTCTAGATCGACTTGGTCTTCTTAATCTGCATTTTGATTCTTCAAAGGACTGATCCTTAGTGCTTGGTCTGATCTTGGGTGCTGCAAACTTGTCCTTAGGCCTGTGCACAGTCTGGGCAATAGACCCAGGGTTTGTTGCACCGATAGGAGCCCCCGGGCCTGGCCCAAATGCGCTTCCGGGCGTCGTCGGGGTAGGCCCTAACTAGTGCACAGGAAGGAGCGTAGTGGTGGCTTGCCCTTTTGGGATCTTCTTTGCTTCTTCATTAACCTGAGGCCAGATCAGTTTCTGATTCTCCCGCACGTCGTTAAACGCCAATCATAGTGGGGCAGATAATAGGACATGCCTTGCAGAATACCCACGTCCCACGTTCACGGGGCGGTAACTACCATCCCACTATTCTTCCCGATCCAAGCGCTTCTGCCACGTGTACTGCATGTATTGTGCAGGGTTGGTGGCAGATGCGAAGGGTACGGGATGTGTCGCCGCCTTGATCGCGCTTGCGCCAGACGCTCCTCTCCCGATGGAAGGCCACATTGGGGACCAGCCCTTGGAGTTCATCATTGAGCCGTACAAGCATCTGCACGGCCATCTCCGTCTCCCCACACCATTTGCAAGGGCAATGGAGCTCGAGCAGCCGCGGACGTTGAAACTGCACATGAGGGGTTGTGGGAATGGCAGCATACTGGTGGATGTAGATTTCCCCGCCCCTCTAGTCATGTACTTCCTTCGAGGCTGGATGACTTTTGCCCATGCCCACAGCTTGTCGGAAGGGCATGTACTCCATTTTTATTTAATGGAGGACGATTTCCTTTTTGTCAAGGTTTTTGGGAGCTCGGGTGCTCGCTTAGGGTGCTGCGCGGAGAGCTCGACCGACAACGAAAGCTCCTCCTCGAGCGATAGCGACGAGGAGGACAGTGATGGCGATCACGACGGTGCCGATCGGGAGGGCGACGACTCTTACTTCGCCTAAGCATCAGTCGCACTGTCACCATCAGGCGGTGGAAGCACCATGTGCATTTGCATCTCCTCTCCGGCAAGGTGGTTTGCCGGGGAGTTAGGAGCAGGAGTAGAGGTGGTTCTTCTAGCTCCTCCAGTAGCCTTTCAGCTGGGCCCCGGCAGGCTTCCTCACTATAGCTTCGTTCGCCCTGCCGCGTCCTGCTTGCCCTGGTGGTGGTAGTTGACGGGATCTCTCTTTCCGGGCTACCTCTCTTGGAGCCCGACAAAGTCAGGATGGGCTTCTTCCCAGGCGCGCGTTTTGCCCTCTTCACCTCTTGTCGCAGTGCCTAGCAGGAGGGGGACAAGAAAGGGCATCATGGGGCACGTATCTTTTTTGAATCTTAAATCTGTAGGCACTTGTCAAATTTTAGTTCAAATTATGTAATCTCTTTAATCCATGTATGTTTCCTGTAAGGTTTGTACTTGTTTGATAAGCACATTAATGAAACAAATAAACCTTTTCAGGGACTCGTGCATATAGTATGCCCATGCAGAGGTGGGATGCCTCTATACTTTTAAGTAAACAAGTTTTCCCCGACAAGCTATCCTGTCGGTCCCCTTAGTCTTGTTGCCACGAAGTTAGGCCTACTGGGGCACAAATCGTGAAGGGGGACCAGACCCCCGCCAGTCCTTTTTCGTCAAAGGCCACTGCGACCATCCTGACCGAAGCAACGTTCGAGTCAAAAGATGGGAGCACCTAAGTTTTGAAAGGCAGCTAGGTTTTCTTATGCACAAGTCCTTACTTATAGAACACATATGGATAAGAGAAAGAACTTATCTGTTTGGCTTGCCGGAGATCGTAGCGTAGGCTCATCTTCTTATCTCCTCTTGGGGACCAAGCCCATGGTAGGAGCCTGCAGTTTATGCAGATGAAAATGATGCCAGATGTGATATTATCTACATTAACATGTGATGCTCATGATATGCTTATTATTGCATGCAACTTGTCTGGAGCCCCCAATGCTTCATTTATTTCTCTGTTGCTCACACTACAAAAAAAAGACAAATCCGTGACATTTTGGGCCGAACGAAAAAAATCTGTCATACTTATGACACTTCTATGACAATAATTGTGACAAAACACAGTATCATCATAGATGTGGTGGGGTCCTACTTCTATGACAAAAGATCATGACAGAGAATGGGCTTTTCGTCCTGGGCGGGTCGGAGACGCAGCTGCATGCCATTCTTTGGGCTGTCCATGATGGAAAAAACTGTGGTAGAAGCGAGGGCGAGGAAAATATCGGGGTGTTCCTGGTTACGGTGGGTGGTCTGGGCCGAGCGATGCACGTTTCTCTCATACACGCATGCGCGTGGGTGTGAGGCATTGGGCTCTAACTAAACCCGAGCGAGGCGTTGGGCTTTAACTGAAGACGAGCGATTGCACTGCAGGCTACGCGTTACTGAACCCGAGCGATCGATCGATGGCTGTTAACTGAACCTGATCGAGCGATTACTTTGCTACTGCTGCTAACTGAAGCCGATCGATGCTGCCTCTAGATGAACAGTGAGCATTGCTGGGGGGTTTGGATGAACAGTTCTCGGTGGTGGTGGATGAACAGGACCCCGTGGTGTTGCCTCTGGAGGAACAGGACCCCGATCGATCGAGCCGGTGGGGCAGGATGAACAGGACCCCATGGAGGGATGGATGAACAGGACCACCCCGTGGAGGGCAGGATTAACAATAGACGGTGGAGGGCTGGATGAACAGTAGCCCATGGAGGGTTGGTTGAACAGGAGCCCATGGAGAGGGCTGGTTGAATAGTAGCCGGTGGAGTAGCGCGCAGTGGAGGCTGGATGAACAGTCGCAGGTGGAGGCTGGAGGAGGTCGACGGTGGATGAACAGTAGCCCGTGGAGGCTGGAGGGGGTCGACGGTGGAGATGACCAGTATCCCGTGGAGTCTCGTTTTGCCGTACGCCACACCCCTCCCGATGAACAGGACCACTGTTTCGACCGTAGCGCTCCAACACAAGTCCGTTTCCTCCGCTTTGCGGTATGCCACACCCCTCCCAATCAACAGGACCCCCATTTCGACCGTAGGAGGTCCGTTTCCTTCGTTTTGTAGTACGTCAGACCCCTTCCGATGAACAAGATCCCGTTTCGACTATGGCCGGTCGAACACAAGGTCGTTTCCTCCGTTCTGCGGTACGCCAGGCCTCGTTTCCATCGGCTGTTCCGTCCAAGCCCTCCCGATGAACACGACGATGCATTCCGTTCTGACCCAGCCGGTTGGCTCCCAATGAACACGACGATGACGTTGTTTCTCCGTGCCGACCCAGCCATGTACACAAGCCCTGGCCGTACGTACGCGCGAGTAGGCGTTCGAGACCCCGCCCGTATGTACGTACGTGGTCGTATTTACTTTCTTGCACCCTGGCTGATGTACGTACGTGTACATGCTACACGCGCGCCTCTGCTACGACACGTGCGCGCCTCTACATTGACCAATATGTACGTACACGTTTGCGACCAGAATGACAACGCTACGTCCGCTTCGAGCAGGTGGGTCCCGACTGCCAGGCACTTCCTTGTGTGCCAAGATGTAGCTGGTGGGTCCCAGCAGTCAGGGGGCGAATCGTTTTTTTACCTGGATGCACTTCCTTGGTGCAAAGATGTAGCTGGTGGATCCCAGCAGTCAGGGGGAGGAATAATTATTTTGCACGTAATAAGGAGGCACTTCCTTGCTACGGCCGTGGACCCAGCTGTCAGCCTCTCCACGTATAGTCCAGGTTCGATGGAAGCCGTTCCTTGACCATGTTGACCACGCCACGTCGAGAGCACCAGGGCGGTGGACAACGGCGAGGCCTAGGAAGGGGACGACGCTGAGCCGGGGAAGATGCGGCAGTGGAAGCCCACACGGAGAGGAGTACAAGGGTTCACTAGTTTGGCTGTTGTGTGAGGTTGCTGTCGCCACAGGGCTTGGCCAGCGGTGGGAATAGTAGGGGGCGGTGAGGCCTCCACGGCAGCACAGCCGGCCACAGGAGGCAGGAGCATGTGGCACGACTGGTGCTGCTTTGGGCGGCTGGAGCAAGAAGACCAGAGGTTGAAGAGGCAGTACGGCCGTTGGATGGACATCATACGGTCACTGGAGCTAGAATTGTTCATTTTGACTAAGCTGACAAAGCACTCCGTCCCCGTCAACTTAGTAGGCTCACAAGTCAGCCTCCCATTATGCTAGGTCCCAGCTAGTAGGGGGAGTATTCATTTTTTGTGCGTAATAAGGAGGCACTTCCGGCGGGTCCGAGCTGACAGCGGGGGAACGTTTTTTTCGTGAAATACGGTGGCCCGTCCGGTGGGTCCCAGCAGTCAAGGGGGGCGTTTTTTTGCCAAATACGGTTGCTCGTCCAGTGGGTCCCTGCTGTCAGGTGGAGGAATAATTATTTTCTGCATAATAAGGAAGCACTTCCTTGCGACTGCCGTGGACCCAGCTGTCAGCCTCTCCACGTGCAGTACTCTTCTGATGGAAGTCATTCCTTGACCACGCCGCGCCGAGAGCACCAGGACGGTGGACGACGGCGAGGCCTAGGAAGGGGACGGCATGGAGCCGGGGAAGACGCGACAGTGGATGCCCACGCGTAGAGGAGTATGAGGGTTCACTGGTTTGCTATGGTGTGAGACTGCCGTCGCCACAAAATAACAGGGTGTGTGGGTGTGTAGAGGGATAGCCTGGCCAGGGGTGGGAGTAGTAGGGGGGCGGTGAGGCCTCCGCGGCATCACAGCCGGCCACGGAAGGCAGGAGCACGAGGCACGACCGCCGCTACTTTGGGCGGCTGGAGCAAGAAGACCAGAGGTTGAAGAAGCACTACAACCGTTGGATGGACATCGTATGGTCACTGGAGCTAGAATCGTTCATATAGACTATTTTGATAAAGCCCTCCGTCCCCGTCAACTTAGTTGGTCCATAAGTCAGCCTCACACTATTGTGGGTCCCAGCTAGCAGGGGTTATTCATTTTTTGTGAGTAATAAGGAGGCACTTCCTTGCATGCAATGATATAGCTGGTGGGTCCGACCTGTCAGCGGTGGGAATGTTTTTTGTGAAATACAGAGGCCCTTCCGGTGGGTCCCAGCTATCAGGTGGAGAAATCATTATTTTACGCGTAATAAGGAGGCATTTCCTTGCGTGCGGCCATGGACCCAGCTGTCAGCCTCTCCACGCACAGCCTACTTTCGATGGTGTCGTTCGTTGACCATGTTGACCACTCTGCACCGAGCGCATCCTAGGTGGTGGATGACGGCGAGGCCCCAGACAACAACGAGACGGAGATGGGAAGACGCGGGAGTAGAGTCGCAGACAGAGAGGTGTACGAGGGTTAACTGGTTCTGGTGCAGTGTGGTTTGGCAGTCGTTGGAGCAGAACAGGAGATGTGGAGGGGTGGAGGCGGGAGCAGGTGGTCCCGGTAGTGCTGGAGGAAGAAGACGAGAGAATGAAGATGGATGTCGGTCGTTGGATGTAAATCCAATGGCTAACGATGTCAGAATCATTTGTTGACTAAGTTGACAACGACTTGCATTGGCTTCGACCTATTGGCCCACATTTCAGCCTCCAAAAATGTGGCACGTATTCAACCCATTTTTTCAGAATTTACAGTCTTTATTTGCGGGGTAGAATTTATAGTCCATTTGATCTTTTTTTGAATTACAGCCCATTAGCTGGGCTGGGTGAAAAATAATGTAGCGTCCATGCGGCCCATTTATATTTTTCCTAAAAAATTACAGGCCATTTGCATTTTCTCGAAATACACGATTTTGCTGGGCTTATTATAATTATAATGTTGGGGTGGGCGCAGCAATGTTATCAAAAATAAACAGGGGCTGAGCATTTTGTTATATATATATTTAAATAATAAGTGATTTATTGTTACATTGGTCCTTAAATCTTACCAAGCTTTTGTACACAATCACCAGGATTTTCGTTGCCAAAAAAAATCCAGGATTTTATTGTTAAGAAATTATTTTTATAAGTTAATAAGATGTGGGATATTGTTTTCTTACATATGTAAGTATCTATTAAATATATGATGAAAATAACAATAACATATAATAGCATATAAAATAATTTAAATATATATAATATAGTTAGAAGGGAAACATAAGTTGGACTAGGCGTTCCTATTCTTATATAGAAAAATAGAACAAACCTTTGCGTTTTCTTCAAAAAAAATACATAAATTGGGCTGCCGATGTTTCAGGAAAAATAAAACCTCGGATGGGAGGTACATAGGCCGGTCGATACATGACGGCCCTCAAGAAAATACAACCAGGCCTATGGACCTCCCATCCGAGGTCGTGGGCTACGCATGTTAAAAAAGAAAGCCTAGATGGGGCAGCCCAAAACCCAGCTGATACTTGCTGCCCCAATGATAATAAACGATACCTGCCAGCTCCCCGGCTTCGTTGTGAATTTATCTCCTATAGTAACTACGTTGAAGCACCTAAAAATGTAACTATGTTGACAAACCCGTGGGCCCCAACGTTAGTATAGCATTAGGAGGAAGTATTTTTTCGATGAGGCACTTTGCTTGCGTACGGCCATAGACCTAGTGGGTGCCGACTGTCCGCCTCTCCACGTACAGTCCTCTCCAGATTCCTCTCGTTTGTTCAGCATGTTCACAACGGCAGACAGCGGCATCGCGGTGAGCGAACAAAGGCGCAGGAGAAGATCCGACCACCTGAGGAAGTACCTTATTAGTAACGAAACAGCTGAACTAGCCTAGTGGCCGAGTGACACTATCCGACAGCTGTTCCGCCCGGGATCGATTCCACCTGTGCAGAGAAAATATCTCCAAAATTTTTGCCTCTGCCTTTATTGACATGTGGGTCCCAATTGTCATCTACGCACACCACGTCCAACACTTGCCAAAACTTCATCCCTCGTTTTCTCTGGTTTTCGCATACTTGACATTGTGTGGGCATCTTGAAAATAGCATATCTTTTTGATTGTGCATCATATGAAGATGTGCTATGCATAAATGTTGATCAACATGATGTTAACTGGCTGGTAGTTCCAGTTTCAACCATGAATAAAACTTCCATCATGATGTTAACACTGCTTGGAAAGACCTTGTTAATATAAATGCTCTACCTCTGAAAGTAGCAGTTTCTTATCTGAAACTGAACTTGGAGTTTCTTATCTGAAACTGAAACTTGCAATTTCTTCTCTAAGAATCACCTGTCAGCGACCGAAAGGCAGGGGAACCTCTCCTCTCCATCATCTCCATTCCAAAACCACCATCTCGCCTCTCCCTCTTCTCCATTTCAAAACCACCCCCTCTCCTCTCCATCATCTCCATTCCAAAACCACCGTCTCGCCTCTCCCTCTTCTTTATTGCAAGACCACCGTCTCTCCTCCCATCTTCCAAAGCTCGCACCGGACCAATCAAAAGGACATCTATGGAGGGGATGCCGCAGCGAATCAGGCAGATCTCCGGCGGCGACCAGGCAAAGTTAGCCAGGTTGAAGGAGATCCTTACTTGGTTTGACAATGAGTGGGAGATTTTGAGGACGGTGAGGGCCATGTGGCAATGTATGCGAAAGAGCGAGACGACGATGATGAGGGCAGCGATGTACTCCTCGGTGGCAGTTACGCCGCAGTCCTTTGAGTTCATAGAGTATCTCCTCTGGGCAATGGAGCAGACAGATTCGCCCAAGGCGAAAGTCAAGCGGAGGTGGTGGGCGTACAGGTCGAAGGTCAAGCACCCAGAGGATAACGAATCGATTGAGTACAGTGTGTCGTTCGTGAGGGTTCAGAGAAAGCCGGAGCCACAGGAGTATTCGTTCTCCCACCGCAAGAGGAGGCCAGATGGCGCGACGTCGCTTCCCCGCCGTTCTCCATGGTTCCCTCGACGCTCGCCTCGTTTCAATGGTGTCAGTAGGGTTTAAGGTAAGCTTCACACTAACATAATCTTCCATCTGCTCATGCTTACAATGAGTGTGATAACTAAAAAAAATCATGCTTACAATCAGTCTCCGAGTACTACACTAATCACCCTAAAATAGCTCTGGACCTTTGGGTCAAAGCTGTGACACTATGTACAAATAAAGAAAAATAGATTGGTGCTTCTTTCAGAAAAGAGTACACCCCTAGAAAACTGCCAATATAAGCTACTAGTATTTTTTTTAAGTCTAAGCTACGAGTATTTGGTTAGAGGATTTGCTACCGAGAAAGATCCGTCCACAGTGAGCGCCACACATCCCACTAATGGTGGTGGATGCCAATACATAGATGGAGCTGGGTTGGTGTTGGTAATTTTTACTTGGCACCTCGCACTCTGCATATATGCCAGTTCCAACCGTACATTTGTGCATTTCCACCAAAATGCAGCTGAATAACCCTATTTGCACAGATAATGAAAAGGCGTGATTACAAAATAGTGGCACTAGCTGACGAAACATACACTAATAAACAGAAGAAAATATTACATCATACTGGAAATCGACCCAAGTCTTCCCGATACACCTTCTGCCAGTGATGAACATCAGTGTACAGCGGTAGTACAAGGAGGGGCCTTGAGACATTCAAATCTCTATTTTTGTGCAGATCAACTAAAATTAAGCACCCCAGTTACAGAAACGCTTAAACATTAACAATGGGACTAGTTAATGAAACATACAGTAACAAAGAGAAGCACTTTCTTTATCTACATTGGAAATGAAATGATAGAGAGGACACTCGCTCTATTTTAGCTGTATTATTACTTCATTTTATCAGTGACACTAGGGTTGAGCAAGTGGCAAACGAGGTGTATCGTGCGTCGCAAGGATGAAGGCCGGGGGTGCTAGACTGGGATGCTGAAGCTGGCTCTTTCAGTCCCTATCTTCCCCCTGATGTTTCTGTGGTAGCATTTGGGTTGTAATCCAAACTTGGTCGAGCTGGTGATGCGTCCCCATACCTTCCTAGCTTATGTGGTGAACTTGTTTCCTGCTAGTACTTAGTTCGTTCTAGTAGTAGTTGCATAACTGCCAGTTTACACTGAGATGTTGTCAGATAATGGTTCTCTATGGTTGGGTTTCTTTAATGAAATCGGAGGGAACCCCCTCTTTTCATATATAAAAAACAGTGGCACTACCGGTGCCAAAACATTGCCTCAAATTAATAGTGCCACTAGATAAAGGCGTAAAATAATAACATTACTGCTTTATCATGCTAGTGCCAAAATAGTAGCACAAGAGTAGGATCAACATGCAGGATCTTTGGCAAACGGTCAGACCAAAAAGGAACATACCTCGTGATCGGAACCACATCTGCAGTCAACGCCGTCGTAGAAGGGATGACACTAGTCACCAACATGGATTATTCAATTCACGGGACCTTTTAGTGCAGTTCACCTAAAGTGAAGCAATGTCCCATGAGCTAGTAGCTTCTTCTTCTTCTTCTTCTTTTTAAGAAAAGGGCTCCAGCCCCAGTTCCATTTCCATCAGAAAACGAAACCCGCAGAGCTTCTTCTTCATTAGTTGCAATAAAATTGAGCAACATCAAGGTTGGTCGTGAAGCTCCTGTGGAGTAGGCGGACCAGGACAGTTGCATCTCTAACGAAAAGAAGCAACTTATCTTAATGGGAAATTTAGCAGGACATGGAAAAAGTGCCATTGATTCATATTACTGGAGGCATTACATTGAAAACAACATTGGTTTAACGTGTCCTTACTTTTAACAGTGCGACTGCTACATTTTACTAGTGGCATTACATAAGAGCGGCTCGGGGCAACAAACATCCGAAGAGGATATCTGGGTTGGTCCCATTTTTGTTTGGTATATAGCCACCTTATACTGTGTGAGTCTAGCAAATCTAGTGCTGGACTTGCTCTGTTGACTTGTCCCCCGGTCCCCACTTTCTTTCCTTTTTCAACCAATATATCGGCTTTATATTGAGTTTGTATTGTGTTCCCTTTATTTCCCTATTAGACCTAGAGACCAGTTGGATAGCCAGTGTCTGCTACTTTTCACCCCCATTATTTCCACTTTCGACCAAGTCCTGGATTTAGGTAACAAATCTTCCCCCACCCCACCCCCTTTCTTCCTTGTTTGAACCATGTACTACTATATTTGAGTGCATGAACTAGTTTTACCTCTTAGTAAAAAATTAGGTGGTTTTCGAACAGCCGATCGATCCTATCTACACGAGGGATGCTGAGAAATAGTAAAAGATAAAATGCAGTGACGTCAGGAGCTCGGGAAGTAGAGCAAGGCCGGTTTCGAAGGAAGTTATACCTGAGGGTCATCGGGATGTCGCTAGGTGGGCGGTGGGAGGCCGGATCTGCCCACACTACGGCAATGAGGAAGAAGGGGTGGGATGCCCTCCCTCGCCAGTGATGCTTGGGAGAGAACGGCAAGGCATGCTGATCGGGACGCGCCGGCAGTGGGTAAGAGCCATTGCCAAGGACGATCGCGTGAACGTTGCACCTTCTCACCTTCCCCGGTGGAGAGGATCCGGCTGGATCTGTGACCAGCGGTGAGTAGAGAGAGAGAGAGTGTGGCCACCGCTGTCATGTTTATATCTGGAGAGGACGAGACAGTGTGAAGAGAGCAACACTAGCAAGTAAGCATGGAGGCTCCTCCCTATATAGTAGAGTACTGGTTTTCTTTTGTCTACCGGCCGGAGTCGGCTTGACCTCGGCAATGACTGTCGAGAAGTCTTCATGCATGTGCCCCGGAGGCGTAGTTGTGGTCATTTTGATCTGAAGCACCATAACACGAAAAAATGCCACGTGACAAGAAATGATAACCTCATTGCCCAAAGGAGACAAGATGAATCCCAACGGACAAACTAGACGAGGATCAAGGCTCAAATTAAAGATAAACTCGTAGAAAACGGGTCCATCGATAGATGTCCTAATTAACATAGCTGGCTTGACCTAGATGGCAGCCTCATAGTCTTCGTGCATGTGCCCCAATGACTAGCCCAACTCAGTTGTTGCTGTTTAACCCTCGCAGTGATCCAAAGCACATGACACCGAATTTTGCGAGATGACAAGAAACTTTTTTTAGATTTCTCACCAGAACTACAGCCATGTACAACACAGCCAGCACGATATGTAGACGATAGCCAATCCAGGCATGTCTACTGGAGTCTGGTCACATGCATGGATGAACTGATCTTCCGTGTCTTGCAGGGATCGTCCAGGTACCAATGTATGTACTACTTATATTAACTCAACCGACTTGCGGGGCCGGGGAGTGTGCCTATGGTCGGTTCTCAATTGCGGTCCCAGATATGTGTGCAAACACAATATGACGCGCGTTCCATTCGGAGAGCGGCATGCCAGACCGACCGACCGTCTGGGGTGCGACGCGAACGCGACGGGTGTGATGTATACTCCGTACATGTGTACCGCCGTTTTCTTGAGGCTTTGCTCCATGGTCCAATCCATGGATACAAAATTAGTATACTATACTATTTAAAAGTCGAGGGTGGGGCTTTTCCCGCGTGATAGGCGGGGCAGTTCCGCCTAGTCGGTTCGACAGATACGCGAGAAGATGAGGGAGTAGGCTGCTGCAAACGTAGGTTTGTGTGATTTGACAGTGAGTTACTGCTGGACAGGTGGGGCCTGGTGATTTGACTTTCCATCATCATTTTAACTGCGGAGCTACAACTGGCTTGAGTCTCCCGATTCCTGAACACCTCCATACAGGTGCCTCTCCCGATGCTCCACCATGTAGAGGCTGGCTCTTGCTTGAGAGCCCACTCCTCCACTTTTTCCTTGCCTCTTTCCCCCAGATATGCAAAAATGCCATGTAAAGCGGGCTTATAGCCCGCTATTGTACTTGATCCTACAAGTGCTAAGCCTGTCACGTAGGCATAAAGTCTGATGTGGCAAGTTAATTAAGAAGAGACAGACTAGTTTGGCGACCCCAGGAAGAAACGGTGATAAGCACGTGTACCTAGATGAAGCAAACTTAGCAACAAAAAACTAAGCACCTATGCATTGGGGACTTGAGTTGCTAAGCCATTTAATGCCCATAGCACCTCATCTAAGCACCATTTCATTGGAAGAGCTCACTCCTTGGCAAATGCAATAAATAATACAAAGAAAGAGATAGAGAGAAGTAAACAAAAATACTCTTATCGCCAACCTTATAGCTAACCTTGTTGTATGAGTGACTACGTGATGACTATGTATGACATGCCAACATCAGATAGCCTAACACACCGTGTTAAATCTACAAGGGCGCGGCCGCATGAGCGAGGCGACGGTCGTGGTAGGCGCGACCATGATACAGGCTGCTGGCAGCCCTTGGATCTGAGATCGAACGGTCGCATGCTAAGTTGCTGGAAATTTGTAGAATAACCCTCAAGGATAGGATATTCAGCCATAGGTCTAGAATCACGCCATGCAACCATTCAATCTCAGATCCAAGGGCTCTCGGAAGCCCATATCATGGGAGAATGGAAAGCTTCGTATCACCTGTAATTTTCCCGTCGCTTGACATGACATCGAAAGCCATTTAATTGGGCGTCGAGTAGACATGACATCTAATTGGGCCCCCATAGTATTGTGCATGAATCCATTTATCCACCACGCAAGCCACTAC
>NC_041386.1:419895434-419993029 GCF_002162155.2 Triticum dicoccoides | reverse complement strand
TTACAATTGATAAACCGCTCCTAGTCATCCCGTCCTTTCACATTACGTCAGTTCCACTAATCCTAACCCTCCTCCCAAATCCATGGCGTCCCAAATCTCCATGATCGGCGGTGAGTACAAGGTTAGAACCATCACCGACGATGAGTTTGACGTCATCTACTCCCGTTCTTCTGCAACGGTGAAAGAATGCCTTGCTCGCTTCAAACGCATGTTCGAAAACTCAAATGATGAGTGGGTCGCTGGGCTAGATGTTGAGTACACCATAGTCCTGGGAAGCAAGAAGAATCTAAAGGAGGCAGAGAAGAAGAAGCCCGTCGTGATCCAGTTTTGCGTGCATGACTTATGCTTGGTCTACCACATATGCCATGCCGATGTTGAGTGCCAGGATTTTAAGAATTTCCTCAAGGACGACCAAGTCAAAATCGTTACTATAGACTTTAGGAACGACAAGGAAATCCTGGGTCGGATAGGCCTCGTTGTAGGCGACCCCTTCGACCTCCATAAGAAAGGGCTGGTGCCCTCCCGTGATCAGCCTTCAATGCTGACCCTGACAGGAGCCATGGTTCATCATTCGTACGGTACACTGAAGAAACCACCGTCCAGGTTTCATGATGCATGGGAGTGGAATGTACTAGATATAGATCACATCCACTACGCTGCAATGGATGGCTACCTTTGTTTCAATATCTACAAGGGTTGGATGAAGAGCAAGAGCCAAGTGTGCGGTTCAAGCAAAGAAGTATTGGCCAAGAGGAAGAGGGACAAGGACGAAGTCGAGGAAGTGGATGAGGAGTCCGAGTAAGGTGGCAGTGTCGTTGCTCATGGTGGTTCTAATGCAGTGTCTACCAGATTAGTTGCTTAGTTTAATTTCAGGTGTGCTTAGTTTTATTTGAGGGGTGTGTTGTGCTGAGCCCCCAGCAGAACTATTTTATGTTTCTTCTCATTATATTTCGTACATTTCATCTTTTAGTTGGTATAGTACTACCACTCGTTTCTTCACATTATATACGTACAATATATATGGCCAACATCATATAGCCAGCAGTTTAGTTGTCAAAGAATTTCAGGGTGCTTAGTTTTGCCAAAGAATTCCAGGGTGCTTAGTTTTATTTGAGGGGTGTGTTGTGCTGGAGACTATTAACTTATCATTGTGAGAATCGGCTTATTTTTGTCATGTAACATGGTCAACAGGTTTGACGTGAAAATAAAAATGTCTAATGGCATGTCTAATATTCGCTGCCTCCCCCCAGATTTTCTTTACAGAGGCAACATAGAACTATATGAGTGCCCTATTAAATTTTGGAATTATTCCGGGTTCGTTTGGCCTTTTTTATACATTAATTGAGTTTCTGGTCATTTAATGTGCATAATTCAAATTTGAACTACAAGCACATGCTCCCGTGCACCAAAGTTGATTGAAAAATCACATGTGTGTCTTTGGGTGAATTTCTAGGTCACATGCAAGAAATGGGAATGAAATTCAAACATCTGGGCATTATGGTTCGGCCGAGAACATTGAGAAGCTTGGTTTTAAAATTCTTGTAAATCCAAAACACGCCTTAAAATCATGGAACTTGGCATGGTGTCATGTCATGGTACTACCATGTTGTGGTAAAAAAATTGCAGAATAGGAAAAAGTTTTGGTATAAGTTTCTTGCAAACCGGAGCTTCTCTCAAGAAGGATCGTGGTTCTGAGAGGGAACGTGTCACCTTTGTGTGCATAATTCAAATTTTAAATACAAGCACATGCTCTAGTGCACCAAAGCTGGTTGAAAAATCACATGTGTGTCCTCGGGTAAATTTCTAGGTCCCATGCCAGAAATGGGAATGAAATTCAAACATCTGGGCGTCATGGCTCGGCTGGAAACATTGAGAAACTTGGTTTTTTAATTCCTGTAAATCTGAAACACGCATGAAAATCATGAAACTTGGCTTGGTGTCATGACATGGCACCAACATGCTGTGGTAATTTTGCTGTCTGATTTGCGAAGGCGCGCACATTAACAATCAACAAATTCATTTTGGAACAAGTGCTGTCACGTTACAATCGGAAACACAAGTATTGTTGAAACCGTGGGCATTCTATTTACCATTTATGTGCCGCCACGCGTCCCTTTTTTATTAGCTAGGAGGCGCCATCCAGGGTAGCTTTTGAGTACGGGTGGCGTGCGAGCCCTTTGATCTCTATCTGTCGTCCACCTCTCTCCCAAGGTCTCCATTAATGGCTCCCGAGCCTCTATTTAATGGAGTGGCGATGTCTCACTCGACTGAGATTTAAGAGAGAAAAAATAAAATCTGAAAAGAATTTTTGCACGAATCTTGATGTAATATCCGACGGACCTATATAGAATCTACTATGACTTATAGCAAGACTGATGAATGTGCGGGCCGCACACGTGTAACACCTCGAGACCGATGCTTCAGACGTCTTCCATGTTTTTCCGTTGTCGCCGGGTGTTTTATTTGGTTGTTGCATTTCATCATGTCATCATTGTTTGCTTTGCATTGTGCCTCTTGCCATTTTGCATTTCATCATTATCACCATGTGCATTGCAACTTCTTTTCTTCTCTTGATTTTTCCACCAACCCCATGCTCACTTCCAACTTGGTTTCACCCAAGTTCCAAATCCCTATGCCACTTCTTTCTTTCTGTTTTCTCTATTTATTTGAGTTGCAAATAAAATTTCTCAAATAAATGTTCATCTGTTCCCATAAATCATATATATTATGTAGGGTCATCCTATAAAATTTAGGCCCATTAGGATTCAGTTTGGTTATGTTACAAATTCATACAAGTTTGAATTAAATTCAAACTTGTTCCTTTGTGTGAACTTTATTCTCTATAAAATTCCTTTCACCATTTTATTTAAATTCCTCATATTTTTATGAGCCCGGGAAAATTGACCTCCTGCCCAAATTCCTTCCCTAACACCTCTCTTTCTTTTATTTCTCTCTAATTTTTTTTTGCTAAAAGCTCAAGTGGTAGAAGAGGAAGCCCAGCGAGGCCGGCCCATTCTTTTCCTCTCAGCCCACCAGGCCGGCCCTCCTCCTCCTTTAACCTAGCGCCAGGAGAACCCCATCTCCCTCGAATCCCCTCCTCCTCCCTCATCCCTTTTTCCTCGCACCACCAGAAGCCCACACGACCTCGCCTCGCCCGATCCCCGTCTCCGTCCGTCAAATGCCTCTGCCCAACGCCTCAGTCTCCCTCGACCTCTCCTTCTTCCTCCCACGCGGCTCCCTTTCCTGCAAGGCCGCCCCTTGCCTCGTCCTCTTCCATGGATATAGAAGCATGCCGCGAGTTTGCCGCCGTGCTGCTTCGCCGCCCGGCCGCCGTCGACGACCACCACCTTGCGCCGCCGAAGTGCTGCCTCCTCTGCTAGGACGCCCGGAAGCCGCCACCCGCTCCTCCCTCGACCCCGCCAGAATCGGGTGCCATCGAGTCCTCGTGCTCGAGACCATCCCTCTGCGGCTCGGATCCTGCTGTCGCCCACCGCCTGAGGCCCGCAAAGCCGCCGCCCTGCCGCTGAGCATGAGCGCTTCTCCTCTGCTCCGTTTAGCCGCCCCTGGCACTGCTTCTCCTCGCCGAGGCCATGGATGCCCGCGGCCCCGCCGTCTTGCACCTCCACACGCTGCCCGCACACGCCAACCTTCGCTGCTTCCATGCCTTTCTTCGCCTACGCAGAGCCGCGAGCCAGCTCCAAGACCCGCTTCACCCGTTGGCTAATTTAACCCTCTACGTGGGGCTCGCGTCGCCTCTGCCAGCCCCGTGCTGCTGCTTGCATCTGCCAAGCTCCTTTGTCCCGATTCGTTGCCTCTGCCTGCATGCACATGTGATGCTTGTTGCTGTTTGAACCGAAGTTCGCCAAGTTCTATTATGTTTTGCTGCCCCGATCGAGATCGCCAAGAATGCCAAGACCTCCTTCGTGGAATTCGCCAAGTACACCACCGACAAGACCACATGGATGCTCAAACGAGTACTGAACGAAAACGCCAAGTACCACTATCACCGAGTACGACTACTTCCACGATGATACGTGAACAACTACCGACTGAGACCCTAGATTCGACAAGTTCCTCACGGTGACCCTGTACATCTACGGGACATGCTCCACTTCAAACAGTGTACCACGTCGAACACGTACGGCTACACTAAGAACCGCTAAGACCCTGAATGACTACCGCCGCCGAAGTCCACGAGTGCAACTACTTCCACAACGCGACGTGTACGACTACCATCACTTGGGTTTGACAAGACTCCGAGTACCACTACGTTTGCCATGTACAACTACACCAAGTCCGGACCGACAAGTGCCTTGAGAACGTCTGTACCTCTTCCGTCGTCGAGGACCGAAAGTACCACTACGTCCCATCGAACCCGTCCGCCTCGAAACACTTGCTTCGAAGGTATATCCACCGAGAACGACCGTCCGAGAATGAATGCATGTTGCATGAGATGTACCCTTGTTCGCCTCGAGTCTGAATTGTCGGTGCATGTTGCCCCTCTTTTGCCTTGTCACCAACATGTGGGGAACCCGGTATCCAGGAGCACCCCACCATCCTTGCATGACACGCTCACGTCACATTTTCTTTTGCACCGGCATCTCAATCGAGTTACCGGAACCGGAATGTTGCCGTGGCACCATTTCCGTTGTCGTTGCCGTGGCACCCCTTTCGTTTCCACCATGGTGACAAATGCTCCATATATGCTCATGTCAACTTTTAATAAAAATTGCATAAACTTGCACATGTCATCCGCATCGTGATAACAACATCAAGAATGTTAAAATTGTCGTTTGCATTAAATTGCTAAATGCTTATGGGGATTTTTTTGGATTTGTTTTTTGTTATATCCGGCCCCATTTAAATTGCTTAGATAGATAGTTTCTTTTATGCTTCACCTTGTCATGTCAAGAACATTTAATATTGTTGAGTATATAAACGGGAGAGAACTAAATAAGTCATGTGGTGTTTCGTCAATATGCAAAACTATAGTATTGTTTGTGCACTTTACCCTGTCATGCGTCATTAAACTTGACATGCATCATACTTGGTTGTGTGTCATGCCATGTTTATGTGATGATTGTTTACTATGTTGCTTGCTTCTTTCCGGGTTGCCTCTCTCGTTAGCTTCAGTTTCATTCCGGAGTTGTGAGGATCCGTTCGAGTACCTCCGTTTATCTTCTTCATGGACTCATTCTTCTTCCTTGCGGGATCTCATGCAAGATGACCATACCCTCGAAATCACTTCTATCTTTGCTTTGCTAGCTGCTCGCTCTTTTGCCATGCTGCGATACCTACCACTTGCTATATCACGCCTCCCATATTGCCATGTCAAGCCTCTAACCCACCTTTCCTAGCAAACCATTGTTTGGCTATGTTACCGCTTTGCTCAGCCCCTCTTATAGCGTTGTTAGTTGCAGGTGAAGATGGAGTTTGTTCCATGTTGGAACATGGAGATGTTGGGATATCACAATATCTCTTATTTTAATTAATGCATCTATATACTTGGTAAAGGGTGGAAGGCTCGGCCTTATGCCTAGTGTTTTGTTCCACTCTTGCCACCCTAGTTTCCGTCATACCGGTGTTATGTTCCTTGATGTTGCGTTCCTTACATGGTTGGGTTATAACGGGAACCCCTTGAAAGTTTGCCTTGAATAAAACTCCTCCAGCAAGGCCCTACCTTGGTTTTACCATTTTCCACCTAAGCCTTTTTCCCTTGGTTTCTGCAGACTCAAGGGTCATCTTTATTTTAATCCCCCGGGCCAGTGCTCCTCTGAGTGTTGGTCCAACCTGTCAGCCGCCGGTGGCCACCAGGGGCAACTCTGGGCTGGCCTACCGGAAGTTTGGACAATCCGGTGTGCCCTAACAACGAGATATGTGCAGCTCCTATCAGTATTTGTCAGCACATTCGGGCGGCTTTGCTGGTCTTGTTTTACAATTGTCGAAATATCTTGTAACCGGGATTCCGAGTCTGATCGGGTCTTCCTGGGAGAAGGAATAGCCTTCGTTGACCGTGAGAGCTTGTGATGGGCTAAGTTGGGACACCCCTGCAGGGTTTTGAACTTTCGAAAGCCATGCCCGCGGTTATGGGCAGATGGGAATTTGTTAATATCCGGTTGTAGAGAACTTGACACTTAACTTAATTGAAATGCATCAACCGCGTGTGTAGCCGTGATGGTCCCTTTCCGGCGGAGTCCGGGAAGTGAACACGGCTCTTGTGTTATGCTTGAACGCAAGTAGTTTCAGGATCACTTCTTGATCACTTCTAGTTCACGACCGTGCTTTGGTCCTCTTCTCGCTCTCAGTTGCGTAAGTTAGCCACCATATATGCTAGTGCTTGTTGCAGCTCCACCTCACTACCTTTTTCCTACCCATAAGCTTAAATAGTCTTGATCGCGAGGGTGTGAGATTGCTGGTTCCCGTGACTCACATATTACTTCAACAAGTTGCAGGTGCCGATGATAACCGTGCAGGTGACGCAACCAAGCTGAAGGAGGAGCTCGACGAAGATCATGTTCGTTGTGTTGTTTTGTTTCTAGTTGATCAATAGTGGAGCCCAGTCGGGGCGATCAGGGATGTAGCATTAGGGGTTGTCTTTCATTTATTTTGGTTCCATAGTCGGACCTTGATTGTATTCTGGATGATGTAATTCTATATTTATGTATTCTGTGAAGTGGTGATTGTAAGCCAACTCTTTATCCCTTTCTTATTCAGTACATGGGATGTGTAAAGATTACCCCTCTTGCGACATGCCTACAATGCGGTTATGCCTCTAAGTCGTGCTCCGACACGTGGGAGATATAGCCGCATCGTGGGTGTTACAAGTTGGTAATCAGAGCCATCCCCGACTTAGGAGCCCCCTGCTTGATCGAATCGCTGATGTTGTTGAGTCTAGAACAAAATGTTTTGAGTCTTATAGGATTATATATATTATATATCGGAGAGTAGGATTCTTTTTACTCCTCAGTCCCTTCGTCGCTCTGGTGAGGCTTCCTGACGTAGAGTTTTGACTCTTCTCTTCTCAAATTTTCACTAAATTTTTTTTGGATCATGCGGGTATCTTGGAATCGTTCTGATGGTTATGTGATGAGAACGTTGTTCCTTGTGCCTCCTGACATTTAGGGGTTGTGGCAGTGTCCCGGGGAGTTGAGCTCCGAGGTGTTGCCGTCACAATTTTATCGCTGCAGTTCTGGAATACCTGAGTTTCGCCGACATCGAAAATTTCTTTTATGCATTTGTTGGTGAGATAACCTCGACGCCACCCAGTACTGGGGCGGGGTTGTAACGCCCCGAGACTGACGCTTCAGATGTCTTCCATGTTTTTCCGTTGTCGCCGGGTGTTTTATTTGGTTGTTGCATTTCATCATGTCATCATTGTTTGCTTTGCATCATGCCTCTTGCCATTTTGCATTTCATCATTATCAACATGTGCATTGCAACTTCTTTTCTTCTCTTGATTTTTCCACCAACCCCATGCTCACTTCAAACTTGGTTTCACCCAAGTTCCAAATCCCTATGCCACTTCTTTCTTTCCCTTTTCTCTATTTATTTGAGTTGCAAATAAAATTCCTCAAATAAATGTTCATCTTTTGCCCATAAATCATATATATTATGTAGGGTCACCCTATAAAATTTAAGCCCATTTGGATTCAGTTTGGTTAGGTTATAAATTCATGCAAGTTTGAATTAAATTCAAACTTGTTCCTTTGTGTGAACTTTATTCTCTCTAAAATTCCTTTCACCATTTTATTTAAATTCCTCATATTTTTATGAGCCCGGGAAAATTGTCCTCCTGCCCAAATTCCTTCCCTAACACCTCTCTTTCTTTTGTTTCTCTCTAATTCTTTTTTTGCTAAAAGCTCAAGTGGGAGAAGAGGAAGCCCAGCGAGGCCGACCCATTCTTTTCCTCTCAGCCCACCAGGCCGGCCCTCCTCCTCCTTTAATCTAGCGCCAGGAGAACCCCATCTCCCTTGAACCCCCTCCTCCTCCTTCGTCCCTTTTTCCTTGCGCCGCCAGAAGCCCCCACGACCTCGCCTCGCCCGATCCCCGTCTCCCTCCGTCGAACGCCGCTGCCCAACGCCCAGTCTCCCTCGACCTCTCCTTCTTCCTCCCACGCGGCTCCCTTTCTTGCAAGGCCGCCCCTTGCCTCGTCCTCTTCCATGGATGTAAAAGCATGCCGTGAGTTTGCCGCCGTGCTGCTTCGCCGTCCGGCCGCCGTCGATGACCACCACCTTGCCCCGCCGAGGTGTTGCCTCCTTTGCTAGGACGCCCGGAAGCCGCCACCCGCTCCTCCCTCGACCCCGCCGGAATCGGGCGCCGTCGAGTCCTCGCGCCCGAGACCATCCCTCTGCGGCTCGGATCCTACTGTCGCCCACCGCCTGAGGCCCGCGAAGCCGCCGCCCTGCCGTTGAGCATGAGCGCTGCTCCTCTGCTCCGTTCAGCCGCCTCTGGCCCTGCTTCTCCTCGCTGAGGCCGTGGATGCCCGCGGCCCTGCCGTCCTTCACCTCCACACGCTGCCCGCACACGCCGACCTTCGCTGCTTCCACGCCCTTTCTTCACCTACGCGGAGCCACGAGCCAGCGCCAAGACCCGCTTCGCCCGTTGGCTGATTCAACCCTCCGCGTGGGCCCCGCATTGCCTTTGTCAGCGCCATGCTGCTACTTGCATCCGCCAAGCTCCTCTGTCCCGATTCGTTGCCTCTGCCTGCATGCACATGTGATGCTTGTTGCTATTTGAACCGAAGTCTTCCAAGTTCGATTACGTTTTGCTGCCCCGATCGAGATCGCCAAGAACGCCAAGACCGCCTCCGTGGAATTCGCCAAGTACACCACCGACAAGACCCCACGGATGCTCGAACGAGTACCGAACGAAAACGCCAAGTACCACTATCACCGAGTACGACTACTTCTACGATGATACGAGAACAACTACCGATGACTGAGACCCTGGATTCGACAAGTTCCTCACGGTGACCCTGAACATCTACGGGACATGCTCGACTTCGAACCGTGTACCACGTCAAACACGTACGGCTACACGACGAACCGCTAAGACCCTGAACGACTACCGCCGCCGAAGTCCGCGAGTACAACTACTTCCACAACACGTCGTGTACGACTACCGTCGCTTGGGTTTGACAAGACTCTATGTACCACTACGTTTGCCATGTACAACTACACCAAGTCCAGACCGACAAGTGCCTTGAGAAAGTCTGTACCTCTTCCGTCACCGAGGACCGAAAGTACCACTATGTCCCATCGAACCCGTCCGCCTCGAAACGCTTGCTTCGAAGGTATATCCGCCAAGAACGACCCTCCGAGAACGAATGCATGTTGTATGAGATGCACCCTTGTTCACCTCGAGTCCGAATTGTCGGTGCACATTGCCCCTCTTTTGCCTTGTCACCAACATGTGGGGAACCCGGTATCCGGGAGCACCCCACCATGCTTGCATGACACGCTCATGTCATATTTTCTTTTGCACTGGCATCTCAATCGAGTTATCGGGACCGGAATGTTGTCGTGGAACCATTTCCGTTGTCGTTGCCGTGGCACCCCTTTCGTTTCCGCCACGGTGACAAATGCTCCATATATGCTCATGTTAAATTTTAATAAAAATTGCGTAAACCTGCACATGTCATCCGCATCATGATAACAACATCAAGAATGTTAAAATTGTTGTTTGCATTAAATTGCTAAATGCTTATGGGGATTTTTCTGGATTTCTTGTTTGTTATATCCGGCACCATTTAAATTGCTTAGATAGATAGTTTCTTTTATTCTTCACCTCTTGTCATGTTAAGAACATTTAATATTGTTGAGTATATAAACAGGAGAGAACTAAATAAGTCAAGCGGTGTTTCATCAATATGCAACTCGTTGCATATTGAGCTCCACTTAATTTGTAGTATTGTTTGTGCACTTTGCCATGCCATGCCTCATTAAACCGGACATGCATCATACTTGGTTGTGCATCATGCGATGTTTATGTGATGATTGTTTACTATGTTGCTTGCTTCTTTCCGGGTTGCCTCTCTTGTTAGCTTCGGTTTCATTGCAGAGTTGTAAGGATCTGTTCAACTACGTCCGTTTGTCTTCTTCATGGACTCATTCTTCTTCCTTGCGGGATCTCAGGCAAGATGACCATACCCTCGAAATCACTTCTATCTTTGCTTGCTAGTTGCTCACTCTTTTGCTATGCTGCGATACCTACCACTTGCTATATCATGCCTCCCATATTGCCATGTCAAGCCTCTAACCCACCTTTCCTAGCAAACCATTGTTTGGCTATGTTACCGCTTTGCTCAGCCCCTCTTATAGCGTTGTTAGTTGCAGGTGAAGATGGAGTTTGTTCCATGTTGGAACATGGAGATGTTGGGATATCACAATACCTCTTATTTTAATTAATGTATCTATATACTTGGTAAAGGGTGGAAGGCTCGGCCTTATGGCTGGTGTTTTGTTCCACTCTTGCCGCCCTAGTTTCCGTCATACTGGTGTTATGTTCCTTGATGTTGCATTCCTTACGCGGTTGGGTTATAATAGGAACTCCTTGATAGTTCGCCTTGAATAAAACTCCTCCAACAAGGTCCCAACCTTGGTTTTACCATTTGCCACCTAAGCCTTTTTTGCTTGGGTTCTGCAGACTCAAGGGTCATCTTTATTTTAAACCCCTGGGCCAGTGGTCCTCTGAGTGTTGGTCCAACCTGTCAACCGCCGGTGGCCACCATGGGCAACTTTGGGCTGGCCTACCAGAAGTTTGGACAATCCGATGTGCCCTAAGAACGAGATATGTGCAGCTCCTATCGGGATTTGTTGGCACATTCGGGCGGCTTTGCTGGTCTTGTTTTACCATTGTCGACATGTATTGTAACCGGGATTCCAAGTCTGACCGGGTCTTCCTCGGAGAAGGAATATCCTTCGTAGACCATGAGAGCTTGTGATGGGCTAAGTTGGGACACCCTTGCAGGGTTTTGAACTTTCGAAAGCCGTGCCCGCGGTTACGGGCAGATTGGAATTTGTTAATATTCGGTTGTAGAGAACTTGACACTTAACTTAATTGAAATGCATCAATCGTGTGTGTAGCCGTGATGGTCCCTTTCCGGCGGAGTCCGGGAAGTGAACACGGCTCTTGAGTTATGCTTGAACGTAAGTAGTTTCAGGATCACTTCTTGATCACTTCTAGTTCACGACCGTGCTTTGGTCCTCTTCGCGCTCTCAGTTGCGTAAGTTAGCCACCATATATGCTAGTGCTTGTTGCAGCTCTACCTCACTACCTTTTTCCTACCCATAAGCTTAAATAGTCTTGATCGCGAGGGTGTGAGATTGCTGGTCCCCGTGACTCACATATTACTTCAAACAGTTGCAGGTGCCGATGATAACCGTGCTGGTGACGCAACCGAGCTGAAGGAGGAACTCGACGAAGATCGTGTTCGTTGTGTTGTTTCGTTTCCAGTTGATCAGTAGTGGAGCCCAGTCGGGGCGATTGGGGATGTAGCATTAGGGGTTGTCTTTTTTTATTTTTGTTCCATAGTCGGACCTTGATTGTATTCTGGATGATGTAATGCTATATTTATGTATTCTGTGAAGTGGTGATTGTAAGCCAACTCTTTATCCCTTTCTTATTCAGTACATGGGATGTGTAAAGATTACCCCTCTTGCGACATGCCTACAATGCGGTTATGCCTCTAAGTCGTGCTCCGACACGTGGGAGATATAGCCGCATCGTGGGTGTTACAAGTTGGTAATCAGAGCCATCCCCGACTTAGGAGCCCCCTGCTTGATCGAATCGCTGACGTTGTTGAGTCTAGAACAAAATGTTTTGAGTCTTATAGGATTATATATATTATATATATCGAAGAGTAGGATTCCTTTTACTCCTCAGTCCCTTCGTTGCTCTGGTGAGGCTTCCTGACGTAGAGTTTTGACTCTTCTCTTCTCAAATTTTCACTAAATTTTTTTTAGGATCACGCGGGTATCTTGGAATCGTTCCGATGGTTATGTGACGAGAACATTGTTCTTGGTGCCTCCTGACATTTATGGGTTGTGGCAGTGTCCCGGGGAGTTGAGCTCCGAGGTGTTGCCGTCACAATTTTATCGTTATAGTTCTGGAATACCCGAGTTTCGCCGACATCTAAAATCTCTTTTATGCAGTTGTTGATGAGATAACCTCGACGCCACCCAGTACAGGGGCGGTGTTGTAACGCCCCGAGACCGACGCTTCAGACGTCTTCCATGTTTTTCCGTTGTCGCCGGGTGTTTTATTTGGTTGTTGCATTTCATCATGTCATCATTGTTTGCTTTGCATCATGCCTCTTGCCATTTTGCATTTCATCATTATCACCATGTGCATTGCAACTTCTTTTCTTCTCTTGATTTTTCCACCAACCCCATGCTCACTTCCAACTTGGTTTCACCCAAGTTCCAAATCCCTATGCCACTTCTTTCTTTCCCTTTTCTCTATTTATTTGAGTTGCAAATAAAATTCCACAAATAAATGTTCATCTTTTGCCCATAAATCATATATATTATGTAGGGTCATCCTATAAAATTTAAGCCCATTTGGATTCAGTTTGGTTAGGTTATAAATTCATGCAAGTTTGAATTAAATTCAAACTTGTTCCTTTGTGTGAACTTTATTCTCTCTAAAATTCCTTTCACCATTTTATTTAAATTCCTCATATTTTTATGAGCCCGGGAAAATTGTCCTCCTGCCCAAATTCCTTCCCTAACACCTCTCTTTCTTTTATTTCTCTCTAATTCTTTTTTTGCTAAAAGCTCAAGTGGGAGAAGAGGAAGCCCAGCGAGGCCGACCCATTCTTTTCCTCTCAACCCACCAGGCCGGCCCTCCTCCTCCTTTAATCTAGCGCCAGGAGAACCCCATCTCCCTCGAACCCCCTCCTCCTCCTTCGTCCCTTTTTCCTTGCGCCGCCAGAAGCCCCCACGACCTCGCCTCGCCTGATCCCCGTCTCCCTCCGTCGAATGCCGCTGCCCAACGCCCAGTCTCCCTCGACCTCTCCTTCTTCCTCCCACGTGGCTCCCTTTCCTGCAAGGCCGCCCCTTGCCTCGTCCTCTTCCATGGATATAGAAGCATGCCGTGAGTTTGCCGCCGTGCTGCTTCGCCGTCCGGCCGCCGTCGACGACCACCACCTTGCCCAGCCGAGGTGCTGCCTCCTCTGCTAGGACGCCCGGAAGCCGCCGCCCGCTCCTCCCTCGACCCCGCCGGAATCGGGCGCCGTCGAGTCCTCGCGCCCGAGACCATCCCTCTGCGGCTCGGATCCTGCTGTCGCCCACCGCCTGAGGCCCGCGAAGCCGCCACCCTGCCGCTGAGCATGAGCGCTGCTCCTCTGCTCCGTTCAGCCGCCTCTGGCCCTGCTTCTCCTCGCTGAGGCCATGGATGCCCGCGGCCCTGCCGTCCTTCACCTCCACACGCTGCCCGCACACGCCGACCTTCGCTGCTTCCATGCCCTTTCTTCACCTACGCGGAGCCGCGAGCCAGCGCCAAGACCCGCTTCGCCCGTTGGCTGATTCAACCCTCCGCGTGGGCCCCGCGTCGCCTCTGCCAGCCCCGTGCTGCTACTTGCATCCGCCAAGCTCCTCTGTCCCGATTCATTGCCTCTGCCTGCATGCACATGTGATGCTTGTTGCTATTTGAACCGAAGTCTGCCAAGTTCGATTACGTTTTGCTGCCCCGATCGAGATCGCCAAGAACGCCAAGACCGCCTTCGTGGAATTCGCCAAGTACACCACCGACAAGACCACACGGATGCTCGAATGAGTACCGAACGAAAACGCCAAGTACCACTATCGCCGAGTATAACTACTTCTACGATGATATGAGAACAACTATCGATGACTTAGACCCTGGATTCGACAAGTTCCTCACGGTGACCCTGAACATCTATGGGACATGCTCGACTTCGAACCGTGTACCACGTCGAACATGTACGGCTACACGACGAACCGCTAAGACCCTGAACGACTACCGCCGCCGAAGTCCGCGAGTACAACTACTTCCACAACACGTCGTGTACGACTACTGTCGCTTGGGTTTGACAAGACTCCGTGTACCACTACGTTTGCCATGTACAACTACACCAAGTCCGGACCGACAAGTGCCTTGAGAACTTCTGTACCTCTTCCGTCGCCGAGGACCGAAAGTACCACTACGTCCCATCGAACCCGTCCGCCTCGAAACGCTTGCTTCGAAGGTATATCCGCCAAGAATGACCGTCCGAGAACGAATGCATGTTGTATGAGATGCACCCTTGTTCGCCTCGAGTCCGAATTGTCGGTGCACATTGCCCCTCTTTTGCCTTGTCACCAACATGTGGGGAACCCGGTATCCGGGAGCACCCCACCATCCTTGCATGATACGCTTATGTCACATTTTCTTTTGCACCGGCATCTCAATCGAGTTATCGGAACCGGAATGTTGTCGTGGCACTATTTTCGTTGTCGTTGCCGTGGCACCCCTTTCGTTTCCGCCACGGTGACAAATGCTCCATATATGCTCATGTCAAATTTTAATAAAAATTGCATAAACTTGCACATGTCATCTGCATCATGATAACAACATCAAGAATGTTAAAATTGTTGTTTTCATTAAATTGCTAAATGCTTATGGGGATTTTTCTGGATTTGTTGTTTGTTATATCCGGCACCATTTAAATTGCTTAGATAGATAGTTTCTTTTATTCTTCACCTCTTGTCATGTTAAGAACATTTAATATTGCTGAGTATATAAACAGGAGAGAACTAAATAAGTCAAGTGGTGTTTCATCAATATGCAACTCGTTGCATATTGAGCTCCACTTAATTTGTAGTATTGTTTGTGCACTTTGCCATGCCATGCCTCATTAAACCGGACATGCATCATACTTGGTTATGCATCATGCCATGTTTATGTGATGATTGTTTACTATGTTGCTTGCTTCTTTCCGGGTTGCCTCTCTCGTTAGCTTCGGTTTCATTGCGGAGTTGTGAGGATCCGTTCAACTATGTCCGTTTTTCTTCTTCTTGGACTCATTCTTCTTCCTTGCGGGATCTCAGGCAAGATGACCATACCCTCGAAATCACTTCTATCTTTGCTTGCTAGTTGCTCACTCTTTTGCTATGCTGCGATACCTACCACTTGCTATATCATGCCTCCCATATTGCCATGTCAAGCCTCTAACCCACCTTTCCTTGCAAACCATTGTTTGGCTATGTTACCGCTTTGCTCAGCCCCTCTTATAGCGTTGTTAGTTGCAGGTGAAGATGGAGTTTGTTCCATGCTGGAACATGGAGATGTTGGGATATCACAATACCTCTTATTTTAATTAATGTATCTATATACTTTGTAAAGGGTGGAAGGCTCGGCCTTACGGCTGGTGGTTTGTTCCACTCTTGTCGCCCTAGTTTCCGTCATACCGGTGTTATGTTCCTTGATGTTGCGTTCCTTACGCGGTTGGGTTATAATGGGAACCCCTTGACAGTTCACCTTGAATAAAACTCCTCCAACACGGCCCAACCTTGGTTTTACCATTTGCCACCTAAGCCTTTTTCCCTTGGATTCCGCAGACTCAAGGGTCATCTTTATTTTAAACCCCCGGGCCAATGCTCCTTTGAGTGTTGGTCCAACCTGTCAGCCGCCGGTGGCCACCAGGGGCAACTATGGGCTGGCCTACTAGAAGTTTGGAAAATTCGGTGTGCCCTGAGAACGAGATATGTGCAGCTCCTATCAGGATTTGTTGGCACATTCGAGCGGCTTTGCTGGTCTTGTTTTACCATTGTCGAAATGTATTGTAATCGGGATTCCGAGTCTGATCGGGTCTTCCTGGGAGAAGGAGTATCCTTCGTTGACCGTGAGAGCTTGTGATGGGCTAAGTTGGGACACCCCTGCAGGGTTTTGAACTTTTGAAAGCCGTGCCCATGGTTACAGGAAGATGGAAATTTGTTAATATCCGGTTGTAGAGAACTTGACACTTAACTTAATTAAAATGCATCAACCGCGTGTGTAGCCATGATGGTCCCTTTCTGGCGGAGTCCGGGAAGTGAACACGGTTCTTGTGTTATGCTTGAACGTAAGTAGTTTCAGGATCACTTCTTGATCACTTGTAGTTCACGACCGTGATTTGGTCCTCTTCTCGCTCTCATTTGCGTAAGTTAGCCACCATATATGCTAGTGCTTGCTGCAGCTCCAACTCACTACCTTTTTCCTACCCATAAGCTTAAATAGTCTTGATCATGAGGGTGTGAGATTGTTGAGTCCCCGTGACTCACATATTACTTCAGACAGTTACAGGTGCCGATGATAACCATGCAGGTGACGCAACCGAGCTCAAGGAGGAGCTCGATGAAGATTGTGTTCGTTGTGTTGTTTCGTTTCCAGTTGATCAGTAGTGGAGCCCAGTCGGGGCGATCGGGGATCTAGCATTAGGGGTTGTCTTTCTTTTATTTTGGTTCCGTAGTAGGACCTTGATTGTATTCTGGATGATGTAATGCTATATTTATGTATTGTGTGAAATAGCGATTGTAAGCCAACTCTTTATCCCTTTCTTATTCAGTACATGGGATGTGTAAAGATTACCCCTCTTGCGACATGCCTACAATGCGGTTATGCCTCTAAGTCGTGCTCCGACATATGGGAGATATAGCCGCATCGTGGGTGTTACAACACGGAACCAACATGACACTAGCTTCGTCTGCTTGATGTGCATGCAGTCGGGTGAGTTGTCCAAGTATAGACACAACCAGGCCCTCATTGGTATCCACGCCTTGACTTTGGCTAGTCATAGTGGAGAGTAGCATAGACTAGTTACTAGTCTTTGTTACTAGTACCTTCATAGTGGGTAGTGTCATATAGTATATGCATAATTTGGCGACAAGCGCTCTCTATATGTACCACCATTTTTCTTTAATTACATCTTGTTAGTTTTTCTCCATGGCGCAATCCATCGATACTACTACTGTACAAATGTATACATTTTTTAAAAGGCTAGAGGGCGGGGCAGTCTAGCTTGGTCCTTTTCACGAGAGGCGAGGGCCTTTCTGATTTGACGACTCATTACTGCTGGAAGGCGGGGCCTTGTGATTTGACTGCTCGTATAAATGTGCCGAAGACCTGAGGAGGAGCAAAGAACTGTGTGGTATACTCAAGTTTTCCAATGGAGTACGACGTAGGAGCACGAAACACGGCAGCCCAGTGCCATATCATCTACTCTCTACTCTTATTATATATTAATAGAAGAGGCATTGTTCTATTGGCGATAAATAATGATCTAATTTGCTAGTCATCTCACTTTGAGCATTGTTCTATTCATGCGTCACAGAGAAGGTGACACGTGCAGCTAAACACCCGAAGCACAATAAGAAACAGAAGAGCAAAAGAAGAAGGAGGATTATCACCCCCAAAAAAGAAGGAACACACACACACAAGCCTGGGGCGCTGCTCTCACTACATGAAGGGTTGCTGGCCGCGGAGTCGCAACTGCTTCTTCATCGCCTCCACGACCTCCATCTCTGTTGGGGATTTGACTATTGGCCATGACACTCCCAGGAGGGGCCGGGTCAACCACAATGGCGGTTTACTTAAATGAAGCCCAAGAGTATACAAGATGACGGTTTACGATTAGGCTTATAATAGGCCCAAGCCCAGAGATGGCTTAAGGCCCGTAAGTATAAGCCGCCATGTATGAATAGACTTGTAATGTAAGGCACGAAAGATACGTCACCGAGCCAGACACGTTGTATGAGTCGGCCAGGACTCTGTAGGCCGCATGGCATCAACCCATGTATATAAGGGGACGACCCGGCGGCGGCTTAGGACAAGAAAGAACAGATCGAGAGCCAAGTTAAGAGTATTCGCTCCATGGTCATCGAAACCTAGCAATACCATATCAACTGGACTAGGCCTTTATCTTCACCGTAAGGGGCCGAAACAGTATAAACCTCTCGTGTCCTTTGTCCTGTTTAACCCCTTTAAGCTTCCTAGTTGCGATGGCTCCACGACTAAGTCCTTTCACTAGGACATCTGTCGTGACAATTCCACAACAGTTGGCGCCCACCGTGGGGCCAGCACACAGTTGATTTGAGTTCTTGAAGGGCAGCTTCGAAGGGCTCAAGGGATACGTTGTGGGCCGGATGACCAAGAGTCGTCGCGAAAAGCTCTACATCGATGACGCAGGCTGGGGCCCTAGCGCCGGCTCAATTAAGTACGGGTACCGAGTCCCCTTCGGCGGGATCCACGTATTCATCGGCCGATTCGGCGAGCCGGGTCCTGAGCCGGACATCTGTACCGACATCATCGAGACGGCCCAGCATGCGAGACCCGCCCAGGCTCAGCCAGCTGTGAAGCGTGCCTTCGTGTGATGCATCCATGGAGGGGAATTTTCTGAAGGATCTACGTCCGGTGGCGAGACGGCCATCCAATCTGATGGCGAGTCAACTACGGGTGAGATAGATTCGTTGTATCAACTGCAAGATGGTGGGATTGGGGGTTGTTCCGATGGCAGCAGTATTCCGGACCCCATTGAGCCGCCGAGCAGAGCGGGGATCTTCATGACTGGCACGCAGCCCATTCAAAACTCTACGGCTGCGGCAGCGATAACCACCTGGTCAACAGCGGCCGGGGAGGAGGCCCCACGCGCCCGCCGGCTCAAGTACTGATGGATCTCATTGATAGGATGACAGCCCTGTTGACCGCCATGGTTGAACCGGCGGATCAAGCTCAGCACGATGCGGAAGTGGCACTGTTACGTGAGGAGGTAGTACAAGCGAAAGAAAACCTAGCCGCAGAGGACGTCGGGATGGCTGCAGAGCGGTCGGCTTTGGAGGCTCGAGCTCAGCAGCTTCAATCAGACGCTTTCCAACTCATGATGGATCTAAACACGTCAAACAAGGTCATGAGGAGAAGACACCAAAAGACTCAATCACGTCTGCCTCTGACTTTTGATCCTAGAAATCTCTTCCGCACACCCGGTGCAAGCCAAGTAACCCACCAGAGGTGAACCGGGTCGCAACACCCAGGGCTGGGGCACCGGTTCAGCCACGGGCTATGGACCCCCCTCGTGTGAATCCTGCTACACCTCATTATGTACCAACACCACCAGGTAATTATTCTAACCCTTTGGAGAACATGATCGCAGCGGCAACGCGTTTGGCGGCTCTCCCAGCGGAGGGTGACTCTCCAACGGCAGTTGAAACCCGGAGGGTCAGAGAACTTCTTCAGACGGTGCTGGCGCAGCAGGAGGCTTATTCTTATAGTCGAGACAGAATCCATTCAACCCCTCACCCAAGCCGGAGCCTGAGTTACAGCAGGCACATGGATTCAGCAGCTGTTTCAAGCAATGCCCGTCGCCGTGACCAGCCGCGCGGGCATGACCCGACGTGTGATGGAGCCTTTAACTTGGTTGACCAGGATAGGATCCGTCAAGAGGCTGAGCGGGCGGTTCGACAAGAATCTGAACAGGCGGCTCACCAGGCTTTTTTGGTTTATCCGACGACCTCCATTGAGGCAGGCATGGCCACAAGGACAGGAGTTGTCCCTTGGTTGGTGACGGCTCTGCGTAATGAGCGTTTGCCAAAGGATTTCAAGGGGCCTCGGAAGGTGCCCAATTATACAACCGATTTATAGCCAGGGGCATGGATTGAAAGCTATGAGATGTCCATGGAGCTATTGGAGGTCAGTGACGCCGCAATGGCCAAGTACTTCAATATGATGTTAGATGGAACGGCTTGCACTTGGTTAAAGGGGCTGCCACCCAATTCCATCGGCTCATGGGCAGAATTGAAGGCCCGGTTTATTTAGAACTTTAAAGACACTTGTAAGCATCCCATGTCAATTGTGAATTTAACTTACTCTAAACAAGAGGAAGGAGAGTCCACGGCCCATTGGGTGCACCGTGTCAAAGCCATAATACATTCATCTGATAAGATGGATGTCGGCTCTGTGGTCTTAATCTTGGAGAAAAATTGTCGTTTTACACCAGTAAAACAGAAGCTGGGGCGGCTCAAATGCGATTGTAATGACATGGGTCAGCTGATGGCGGCTCTGGTCAAGTATGCCGACTCTGATAGTACCAAGGATCCCGAGTCTGACAAGGAAAAGACAGGGAAGGGGAAGAAGAAAGGCAAGGGTCATCAGCATAACCCGGCAAACCAAGGAGGCAATAATAAATGTAAGGCTGACGGTAGTTTGGAGTTTGTGGCTAACACCAACGCACAGGGCAACAATCAGCGACATAAGGGGAGGCCACCTCCTCGGTTCGGTGGGTCAGGTCCCACTCTTGAGCAGCTGTTAAATGAGCCCTATCCAAGGCACGACACTCAGCAGAAGCCGGCCACTCACCTGTGGAAGGACTATACGATCATGAAAGCTTTCAAGAATTCTAACATGTTCAATAGCAATCATGGGCTAGGCGGTGGCTCAGGTGGCGGCGGTTTTCATGGTCCGTGAGGCAGTTCAAATTCCAAATTTCAAGGCTCTCAAGGAAATCAAGGAGGGTATAGTCAAAAATCTGGCCAAGGAGGTCAGCAGCAACAACAACAATCTGGATATCAGAGTAATCCAAAGTAGTTGAATAGTGGATAGTATCATGTGTTCACCACCAGTTTGTGCGGATGAGACAAGAAGCTTCATAAGAGGGTTGTGAATGCTATTGAGCCGCCAGTCCCTCGTTATTTGAGATGGTCTGAGCAGCCTATTCTATGGAGTAGGGAGGATCACCCTCCCCGGGTTGACAATCCGGGTCACCTGGCTTTGGTGGTGGCACCTCAGGTTGGTGGATATAAATTCACTAAAGTACTCATGGACGGAGGCAGTAGCATCAACATCCTCTATTATGAGACGTTCCGTCGCATGGGGTTGACTAACAAAAGTCTTAAGACGTGCAACACTGTCTTTCATGGGGTGGTGCCTGGTAAGTCGGCATACCCAGTGGGTAAGATTGAGCTGGAGGTAGCCTTCGGAGATGATTATGATTCCAAGGCCGAGAAATTAACCTGTGAGGTGATCAAAATCAAGAGCCCGTATCATGCTTTGTTTGGGCGACCGGCTTATGCCAAGTTCATGGCACGGCCTTGTTATGTTTATTTACAGCTCAAAATGCCGGGTCGTAAGGGCACTATCACAGTGCATGGGAGTCGGAAGATAACCTTGGAATGTGAGGAAGGCGACGCTGCTTATGCTGAATCTGCTTGTGCAATAGAGGAGTTAAAGTTCTATAAGGATAATGTTGACCCGGCGGACATGACATCTTTGAAAAATCCAACTACAGAGCATGATCCGTTGCTGAAGTTTAAGTTGGCGGATGACACTAAGCTTGTTGATTTTGTTCCAAGTGATTCATCTAAGCAGTTTAGTATCAGTGCTAATCTGGATCCCAAATAGGAAGGCACGCTCATCGAGTTCATCCGTGAGAACCGGGACATCTTTGCATGGAAACCTTCTGACATGCCGAGTGTACCGAGAGAACTCACTAAGCACACTCTCAACATTGATCCAAAATTTAAGCCGGTCAAGCAGCTTCTACGGCGGTTCAATGAGGAAAGGCACAAGTCCATTGGAGAAGAGGTGGCCCGACTCTTGGCGACCGGGTTCATTATTGAGGTTTTTCATCCGGAGTGGTTGGCTAACCCAGTGCTCGTGCTTAAAAAGAATGGCACCTGGCGTATGTGTGTGGATTACACGGACTTAAACAAGGCTTGTCTGGCTGATCCTTTTGCTCTCCCTCGTATTGATCAAATCATTGATGCTACGGTGGATTGTGAGCATTTGAGCTTTTTGGATGCTTATTCTGGTTATCATCAGATCAAGATGGCAGTTAAGGACCAAGAGAAGACAGCTTTTGTTACTCCATTTGGAGCCTTCTGCTATGTGTCTATGCCTTTTGGGCTTAAGAGTGCCCAGGCGACTTATCAGCGATGTGTGCAGAACTGTCTTCACAATCAGACTGAGCGCAATGTCCATGGTTATGTGGACGATATAGTGGTGATGTCCAGAAAGAAGGAGACCTTGATAGCTGATCTAAAGGAAACCTTTGATAACCTCCGAGTCTACAAGATGATGCTTAACCCGGCCAAGTGCGTTTTTGGAGTACCAGCGGGTAAACTTTTGGGTTTTTTGGTTTGTAACAGAGGCATTGAGGCTAACCCGGAGAAAATCAAAGCGATTACGTCTTTGGCTAAACCGGTATGCATCAATGACGTTCAGCGATTGGCGGGTCGTGTTGCCGCTTTAAGCCGGTTCATAAGCCGGTTAGGTGAGAAGGCTATACCGATGTATCAAATGATGAAGAAGACAGATGATTTTGTTTGGAGTGATTCTGCTAACTTTGCCTTTGAAGATCTGAAGAGACAGCTCGCTGAGCCGCTGGTTCTTGCTTCTCCCATTGATGAAGAGCCGCTGTTATTATATGTGGCTGCTAACACATGTGCAGTCAGTGTGGCCATTGTTGTAGAGCGCAAAGAGCCTGACAAAGAATATCCGGTTCAACGGTCGGTTTACTATGTCAGCGAAGTGCTCATTGAGTACAAACAGAGATATCCACATTGGCAGAAACTTGTTTATGGGGTGTTCATGGCAATACGGAAGCTTAAACATTACTTCCAGGGTCATCCTGTCATTGTGGTCAGTTGGAATTCCCCGTATGTAACTTGCCATATTTGTATTCCAACTCTTGCCATTTTCGGCACTAAGTTATGTTATTCCCTCGTGGTTGGGTTTTGTCTTCGTGTTGCTTTTGTCCATGTCATGCATCTCATATCATGTCATCATGTGCATCGCATTTGCATACGTGTTCGTCTCATGCATCCGAGCATTTTCCCCGTTGTCCATTTTGCATTCCGGCACTCCTATGTCCTCCGGCGTCCCCTTTTGCCTCTTTTCGTGTGTGAGTGTTAAACGTTCTCGGATTGGACTGAAACTTGCCAAGCGGCCTTGGTTCACTACCGTAGACCATCTGTCAAGTTTCGTGCCATTTGGACTTCGTTTGATACTCCAATAGTTAACCGAGGAACCGTAAAGGCCTCGTGTGTGTTTCAGCCCAACACCCCTCCAAATTGGCCCAAAACCCATCCAAACCCCCTCCATCCTCTCGACCGTTCGATCATGATCGCGTGGCCGAAAACCGCACTCTATTTGGAGTCTCCTAGCTCCCAAAATCTATAAATAGGTGCTCCCCTCTGAAATTCCCACAGTCCAAACCCTAGAATTTTCCCTCCGCGCCGTCGGACACGTCCGGCCCGAGCCGGACGAAGTCGCTGCCGCGCCCACAGCCAATCGCCCGCCGCCACGTGGCCCGCCGCCGTCTCCCACAGCGCCGGCCCGCGCGGCCCGGGCAGGCCCCCGCGGCCCGAGCCGCCCCGCGCCCGGCGCGCCGCTGCCCCGTGCCTCCACTCGACTCGCCCCGCCGCCCGGCTTAGCTCCGTCGCCCTTCGCTGGATCTCAGCTGGCCATGCCCGCTGCCACCTCGCTTAGCCGCCGGCTGCCGCCCCGGGTCGCTGGCCTCAACCCGCGCCGCCCCGGCAAGCGCGCCGCCCCGGTCCCCGCCGCGTCGACGTCGACGAGTACTCCGGCGACCTCGGCGGCCCCTTCACCAGCTCCGGCTACCTCCTCTCACCAAGCTCCGGCCACCGCAGCTACTGTTCCGGCGAACTTCGTAAAGCGCGCCCAAAACCCTAGATCCATATCTGGGAGGTGTTTTTTCTCCAAAGTCCCTAACATTTTTAGCTATGTTCATCGCATCATAACTTTGCATCCGAAGCTCTGTTTTGGCCGTGTAGTATATCGAATTGTTTGTCTGGATGTGCTCTTCATTTCATTCCATTGCACCATGCTTGTTTGAGTCCATCTTGATGCCCTAAATGCTTTTGCAAGAGTGCTATAAAATGTTAGTTTCTGTTTCCTAACAGATTTTGGACATTTGTCATTTTTGCCATGTTTAATGTGTGCCTCCTATGAACTTGAGCCCTACATGTGTTTTGGGCTATACCATGCTATCTTTACAGGGGTGTATGCCATGTATTTTTGTTATCCAAGTGGTGACTAGCACAAGCATGCAAATTAGCTCTCGTGATGTTGCTGATTGCAGGTACTTAGAATTCTTCTAAGTCATTTCCCTGATGTTATTTTTATGCCATGTATTCTTGTTGCTACAGAGTGATCCATGCCTCTTTTGAGCATGTTCAGTAAGGATGTTTTTGAGATATTGTTATGTCCTATCCATCCATGTCTTTGTTTGCAATTATGGAGTAACCTAGCATGACTCAATCTTGCTCTACTTTTGCTATAAAATGTTCCTGGCAGATTGTTTACTTGTTAATCAATTTTGCCGAGGTTGGTATAGTTGATCCTTGCATGCTATGAGATTGTTCTTGCCATGGTTAGCTATTTTAACATGTCTTCTTGCTGGGTGTATGCTTAGTTTGTCATGCAATGCCTTGTGGTGAGTGCATCGAGCTCGCAAACATGCCTACGTAACTCTGTTTTTGCCATGTCCAGTTTTCTGCTAAGTCTGAATCTGTTAACGAAACTTGCTATGTTTACATGGGTGCCATTATATTTTATGATCCTTTTTGGCTTATGGTCAGTAAGGGACTTTTTTTATATGCTTTGATTAGTTTCATGCCATGCCTTTCTTTGCCATGATATGTTCATGTAGCATGTTGTTATCTTGCTCTAAACATTGCTTCCTAATGTTAAATCCAGACATGTTATTTCCGCTAAGTCTGTGAACCTGATATCTTTTGCATTTTTTCCATGCTTGTTTGAACATGCTATTGTGTGATTTAGCCATAGCTCAGTGTTCATCTTTTGTCAAGAATCTTGAGTGGATCACTGCCATGTGTTTTGTTTCTATTTTAGAGTGCAGTAGCTTAGTTTCTTGTTGCATTCTAGATGGCATCGTGTTGTTAATCGCAGAATAGTGCCATTATTGTTTTGCTTGCCATTTGCAAACCGTGCATCCGATTCCGGTGATCTTTATATCGATTTCGACCGAAATTAACTCATCTTTCCAGCGGAACTCTTGGTTTTCCAGGTTGAGGCCTGGTTCAACCTTTCATTTCCAAAGCACGCATATGCATTGCATATTACTTCCCGCATATCATGCCATATTTTGCATCATGTTGCTTGCGCATTGCACCGTCGTTGATTGTGGTTCCCTTTGCTTGTGTCTTGCTTTGGGTAGAGCCGGGAGACGAGTATGTGATCTAGGAGCCCGTTGAGTACGCTTACGAGGATCAAGCTTACGTCAACTCGGAGAACTTTGCAGGCAAGATGACCATACCCTCGAAATCACTTCTATCTTTGCTTGCTAGTTGCTCGCTCTATTGCTATGCCTATGCCGCGATACCTACCACATGCTTTATCATGCCTCCCATATTGCCATGCCAAACCTCTAACCCACCTTATCCTAGCAAACCGTTGTTTGTCTATGTTACCGCTTTGCTCAGCCCCTCTTATAGTGTTGCTAGTTGCAGGTGAGGATTGGAGTTTGTTCCTTGTTGGAACATGTTTATTGTTGGGACATCATTATTATATCTTGTTTACTTTAATGCACCTATATAATTGGTAAAGGGTGGAAGGCTCAGCCTTATGCCTGGTGTTTTGTTCCACTCTTGTCGCCCTAGTTTTCGTCATACCGGTGTTATGTTCCTTGATTTTGTGTTCCTTACGCGGTTGGGTTATAATGGGAACCCCTTAACAGTTCGCCTTGAATAAAACTCCTCCAGCAAGGCCCAACCTTGGTTTTACCATTTTCCACCTAGCCTTTTTCCCTTGGGTTCCACAGACTCAAGGGTCATCTTTATTTTAAACCCCTGGGCCAGTGCTCCTCTGAGTGTTGGTCCAAAACAGAGCCACTTGCAGCGCCACCTCGGGGAAACTTGAGGGTTGGTTTTAGTTGTACATAGTGTTCATCCGATGTGCCCTGAGAACGAGATACGTGTGATTCCTATCGGGATTTGTTGGCACATAGGGCGGCTTTGCTGGTTTAGTTTTACCATTGTCGAGATGTCTTGTAACCGGGATTCCGAGTCTGATCGGGCCGTCCTGGGAGAAGGAATATCCTTCGTTGACCGTGAGAGCTTGTGATGGACCGTGAGAGTCTGATCGGGACTTTCAAAAGCCGTGCCCGCGGTTATGGGCAGATGGGAAGTTGTTAATGTCCGGTTGTAGAAAACCTGAAACTAAACTTAAGTAAAATGAATCAGCAGCGTGTGTAGCCGTGATGGTCTCTTTTCGGCGGAGTCAGGGAAGAGAACACGGACTCGTGTTATGCTTGAACATAAGTAGTTCTAGGATCACTTCTTGATCATAGATTCTCGACCGTGCTTTGGCATTCTCTTCTCGCTCTCATTTGCGTATGTTAGCCACCATATATGCTAGTGGTTGCTGCAGCTCCACCTCATACCTTTCCCTACCCATAAGCTTAAATAATCTTGATCGCGAGGGTGTGAGATTGCTGAGTCCCCGTGACTCATAGATTACTTCCAAAACCAGATGCAGGTGTCGATGATACCATTCCAGGAGATGCGATTGAACTCAAGTGGGAGTTCGATGAGGAGTGAGGACGATACTACGTTTCCTCTCCAGACGATCAGTAGTGGAGCCCAGTTGGGGCGATCGCGGATCTTATGCATTTGGGATTGTCTTTATTTTGGTTCCATAGTCGGACCTTGATTGTATCTGGATGGTTGTAATGCTATACTTATGTATTGTGTGAAGTGCAGATTGTAAGCCAACTCTGTACCTCTTTGTTATTCAGTACATGGGATGTGTAAAGATTACCCCTCTTGCAACATCGCCTACAATGCGGTTATGCCTCTAAGTCGTGCTCCGATACGTGGGAGATATAGCCGCATCGTGGGTGTTACAAGTTGGTATCAGAGCCTTCCCCGACTTAGGAGGCCCCTGCTTGATTGAATCGTTGGCGTTGTTGAGTGTAGAAAAATGTTTTGAGTCTTTTAGGACTATATATATCGGAGAGTAGGATTCTTTTTACTCCTCGGTCCCTTCGTCGCTCTGGTGAGGCATCCTGATGTAGAGTTTTGACTTTTCTCTTCTCAAATTTCACTAAAAATAATTTTAGGATCACGCAGGTATCTTGGAATCGTTTCGATGGTTTTGTGACGAGAACATTGTTCTTGGTGCCTCCTAACATTTAGGGGTTGTGGCAGTGTCCCGGGGAGTTGTGCTCCGAGGTGTTGTCGTCACAATTTTATCGTTGCAATTATGGAATACATTTTATGCATTTGTTCATGAGATAACCTCGACGCCACCCAGTACTGGGGCGGGAGTTCGGGAGTATTGCCATAACTCGTATAACGGATGCTTTTTGAAGGTTGAGGTAAATGATTTCCGAAGGTTTCTTGGTTATGTGTTGAAGGATGGATACAGCTAGATGTAGGATTTGCTAGTTTTGGGTGAGATATTACGCTTCCCCTGTATCCCCAACATCTGATTGCATAACCGTAAAATTTCGGGAGTTTCATAGGTGGGAATTCATGTAGCTCTAGTATTTTTTCCGCAAATATTTGGTTTGTGATTGGGTAATCCTTACCAAGTATTTGTTCATGTCCGTACCTTGTTGTTTTATTCATCTACCTCTATCTATGTGGCTTCTGAATTTATGGAAGTGTGATTGTTTAATTTGGAATTCATTCGTTCATTTTGTTCGAATGTTAAGGCTATATGTTGCAATTTCGATCCATTTGATTCAGCTTGAATATATGTCTTTAAAGATGCTAACGGATGTCACCCTCTTCAGGATGGCTCCTCCAACGCGTCAGAATCCAAAACCACAGCCACCACCTCCACCTCCGGAGGCATGGCAAGCTGTCATGGCCGCTACCAATGCCAACACGCAGTTGATTATGCAACTCTTGCAAGAGCGCAACCAAGGAAATCAAGGCAATGGCAACAATCATACTCAGTTTGCTACACTCAGCCAGTTCCTCGCAAACCAGCCAAAGACCTTTAGTAACTGTGTAGAGGCCACAGACGCTGATGATTGGCTCATGGATATCTGCAAACATTTTGAGTGCAGCAACGTCAGGACTGAGGACTTTGTCAAGTTTGCTTCGTTCCAACTCAAACAACAAGCTGCGGAGTGGTATCAACAATAGAAAGATTCCAAAGGAGGTCGTGTGATTACATGGGATGATTTCCGCCAAGACTTCAGAGCTCACCACATTCCTCAGAGTGTTGTTGAGAGTAAGCGTGAGGAGTTCCGCAATCTGAAGCAAGGCAGCTTGTCTGTTTACCAATACAACATCATGTTTCAGAAGATCGCTCGTTTCTCCAAGCAAGACATCCCTGACGAGAAGAGCATGATTCATCAGTTCAGAGGTGGCCTCAGAGAAGATCTGCAACTAGCTCTTGTGCTTTTTCAGCCGAGAAAGTATGATGAGTTCTACAATATGGCACTAAAGCAAGAGGCTGCTCAGCTCAAGTGCGATGCTTCCAAGAAGAGAATCAGGGATGCAACTCCTTCTTCTTCTTCAACTCAAGTGGCAGCTAAGCAGCAAAAGTATTGGTTGCCTCCTCCTCCCCCGTTCCGTCAGCCTTATCAGCAGAAGAGCAAAGGTGGCAATGGATCTTCCCACCCACCCAACCCAGGCTTTCAGAACAAGGCTTCGTCTCATGCTCCAAGGTCAAGTGCTCCGTATCACCGGCCGCTCTTAGAGGTCACGTGCAACAAGTGTCAACAGAAGGGTCACTATGCAAACAAATGTTTCAACCAGAGGCGTCTTCCTCCTCCTCCTCCTCCTATGAGATCTGCCAGCAATGCAGTGGTCAAGCATAATCCCAAGTTTGCAAAGGCCAACATGATGAACACAGCTCAGGCAGAGGACTCGTCAGAAGTGATCATGGGTAACCTTCCTGTTAACGATATTCCTGCAAAAGTTCTTTTTGATACTGGTGCATCGCTTTGTTTCATTTCAATACCTTTTGTTGCCAAGCATGAATTTGTGACCAAAAAGATTCCATTCCCGTTGAAGATTGTGTCCCCGGGCAAGCAAATGACATCTAACAATTGCGTCCAGGATGTTACTATCAAGATGGGCGACTATAAGTTTCTATCCTCTCCAATTGTTCTTGGTAACTCGGATATTGATCTAATTCTCGGCATGGACTGGATTTTTAAGCACAAGGCTCAACTTGATTGTGCTGCCAGGCAGATTCAATTGACACACTCGTTTGAGGATGTGATCGTTTTTGCCGCTCGTGATGATATCATTCGACTGTTTTCTCTCAATGAGAAGGGTGAGTTGGATGCCATCTCTCAGATTCCAGTCGTTTGTGAATATCAAGACGTCTTTCCAGAAGAGCTTCCAAGAATGCCTCCTCACTGGCCAGTTGAATTTGTCATCGATCTTGAGCCTCGCACGGAACCTATTTGCAAACGTCCTTACAAGCTTGGACCGAAAGAGTTGAAGGAGCTGAAGAAATAACTCGATGAACAAGAGCGTATGGGTCTGATCCGACCAAGTTCTTCTCCATGGGGTTATGGTGTTCTTTTTGTCAAGAAGAAGGATCGAACGGACCGACTTTGTGTCGACTACCGCCCATTGAACAAGAAGACCATAAAGAACAAGTACCCACTTCCCAACATGAACGAGGTTTTCGAGCAACTCAAAGGTGATCAAGTATTCTCCAAGCTTGACCTCCGTATGGGCTATCATCAGATTCACATTCATGAACAAGATATCCCAAGACAGCGTTCAGAACAAGCTATGTTTCTTATGAATACACGGTCATGTCTTTCGGCCTTGTCAATGCTCCTCCAACATTCTCTCGCATGATGAACTTCATCTTCAACCCCTACACAAATGACTTCGTCTTGGTCTATCTCGATGACATTTTGGTCTTTTCCAAGAACAAGGAGGATCATGCCAAGCACTTGAGATTGGTGCTGGACAAACTCAGAGAACATCAGTTCTCTGCGAAGTTTTGAAAGTGCGAGTTTTGGCTCGATGAGGTTCTCTACCTTGGGCATATTGTCTCCGCCAAGGTCATGGCGGTTAATCCTGAGAAGGTGTCTGCAATTGTGAATTGGGAACCGCCTCAGAATGTGAAGTAACTCCGCGGCTTCCTTGGGCTCGCAAGCTATTGTCGAAGGTTCGTTGAGAATTTCTCTAAGATCGTGAAGCCTCTTTCCAACCTCCTCGAGAAGCATGTGAAGTATGTCTGGACGCCTGAATGTGACATCGCTTTCAACACCCTCAAATAGAAGTTAGTCACATCTCCAGTTCTGACTCCTCCTGATGAATCCAAACCATTTGAGGTTTTCTGTGATGCTCCCCTTCAAGGTCTCGGCGCTGTGTTAATGCAAGAGAAGAAAGTTGTGGCCTATACCTCTCACCAGTTGAAGCCCAACAAAAAGAACTACCCCACTCATGACCTCGAGTTGGCGGAAGTTGTCCATGCTCTTTTAACATGGAGACATCTCTTGTTGGGAAGAAAAGTGTACATCTTCACTGATCATAAGAGTCTCAAGTACATCTTCACTCAGCCCAACCTCAACCTCAGGCAGACTCATTGGGTCGAAATGACTCAAGAGTATAATCTAAGTATTGAATATACTCCAGGCAAGGCCAATGTCGTTGCTGACGCACTCAGTAGGAAGGCTTACTGCAACAGTTTGATTCTCAAGCCCTTCCAACCGGATCTTTGTGAAGCTTTCCGCAAACTTAATCTCCAAGTTGTTCCTCAAGGATTCCTTGCCAACCTCCAAGTCTCTCCTACTTTGGAAGATCAGATTCGTGAGGCTCAACTTCTTGATGCCATGGTGACGAAGGTGAAGATTGGGATTGCCAAGAGTCAAACCAAGTACAAGTGCTATCGCCTTGATGACAAGGATACTCTATTCTTCGAGGATCGCATTGTTGTTCCTAAGGGTGACCTTCGTAAAGTCATTATGAACGAGGCTCACAATTCACTCCTTTCTATTCATCCTGGAAGTACAAAGATGTACCATGACCTCAAGTAGTCGTATTGGTGTACTCAAATGAAGCACGAGATTGCTCAGTTCGTGAATGAATGTGATGTCTGCAGAAGAGTGAAAGCAGAACATCAACGACCAGCTTGTCTCCTCCAACCTCTTGCCATTCCAGAATGGAAGTTTGACCATATTGAGATGGACTTCGTGACTGGATTTCCAAAGTCCAAGCGTGGCAATGATGCTATCTTCATTGTCATCGACAAGCTCACTAAAGTGGCTCATTTTCTTCCTATCAAAGAATCTATCACAGCAGCTCAGTTGGCAGAGCTATATACCTCCAGGATTGTCTCTTTGCACGTCATTCCGTAGTTGATATCTTCAGATCATGGAAGCATCTTCACTTCTAAGTTTTGGGATTCCTTCCAGAAGGCCATGGGCACCAGCATTCGCTTCAGCACAGCCTTTCATCCTCAAACTAGTGGTCAAGTCGAGCGAGTCAATCAAATTCTTGAAGATATGCTCAGGGCATGTGTCATTTCTTTCGGTATGAAGTGGGAAGATTTTCTTCCATATGTCGAGTTCTCCTACAATAACAGCTTCCAAGCGAGTTCGGGCAAGGCCCCATTCGAGATTCTCTATGGCAAAAAGTGTCGTACTCCTCTTAACTGGTCAGAGACTGGTGAACGCCAACTACTTGGAAATGACTTTATCATAGAGGCTGAAGAAATGTGCAATCGTGACTTGGATTTCGAGATCAGAGACCATGTCTACCTTCGCGTCTCTCCAATGAAAGGTACTCGTCGCTTCAGTATCAAAGGGAAGCTTGCCCCTAGATACGTCGGTCCTTTCAAGATCATTGGCAAAAGAGGCGATCTCGCCTATCAACTTGAGCTTCCATCCAACTTTGCAAATGTGCATGACGTGTTTCACGTGTCTCAGCTTCGCAAGTGTTTCAAAACTCCTGACCACACCATCAACTATGAAGAGATTGAGCTCCAAGAAGACATGTCTTATCATGAGCATCCCGTTGCTATCCTTGAACAAACTGAGCGCAAGACTCACAACAAGTCTATCAAATTCCTGAAAGTGAAGTGGTCACATCATTCCGACCGTGAAGCCAGCTGCGAACACGAGGACCACCTCCGTTTTGAATATCCGGAGTTTTTCTAGTCCTAGATCTCGGGATGAGATCCTTTCGTAGTGGTGGAGTGTTGTAACGCCCTGTATGTAACTTGCCATATTTGTATTCCAACTCTTGCCATTTTCGGCACTAAGTTATGTTATTCCCTCGTGGTTGGGTTTTGTCTTCATGTTGCTTTTGTCCATGTCATGCATCTCATATCATGTCATCATGTGCATCGCATTTGCATACGTATTCATCTCATGCATCCGAGCATTTTCCCCGTTGTCCATTTTGCATTCCGGCACTCCTACGTCCTTCGATGTCCCCTTTTTGCCTCTTTTTGTGTGCTAGTGTTAAATGTTCTCGGATTGGACCGAGACTTGCCAAGCGGCCTTGGTTCACTACCGGTAGACCGCCTATCAAGTTTCGTGCCATTTGGACTTCGTTTGATACTCCGACGGTTAACCGAGGAACCGTAAAGGCCTCGTGTGTGTTGCAGCCCAACACCCCTCCAAAGTGGCCCAAAACCCATCCAAACCCCCTCTATCCTCTCGGCCGTTCTATCACGATCGCGTGACCGAAAACCGCACTCCATTTGGAGCCTCCTAGCTCCCAAAATCTATAAATAGGTGCTCCCCTCCCAAATTCCCGCAGTCGAAACCCTAGAATTTTCCCTCCGCGCCGCCGGACACGTCCGGCCCGAGCCGGACGTAGTCGCCGCCGTGCCGGCAGCCAATCGCCCGCCGCCTCGTGGCCCGCCGCCGTCTCCCACCGTGCCGGCCGCGTGGCCCGGGGCAGGCCCCCGCGGCCCGAGCTGCCCCGCGCCCGGCGCGCCGCCTCCCCGCGCCTCCACGTGGCTCGCCCCGCCGCCCGGCTTCGCTCCGCCGCCCTTCGCCGGATCTCCGCCGGCCGCGCCCGCCGCCACCTTGCTCAGCCGTAGGCCGCCGCAGCGGGTCTCCGGCCTCCGCCCACGCCGCCCCGGTCCCCTACGCGTTGACGAGTACTCTGGCGACCTCGCCGGCCCCTTCACCAGCTCCGGCTACCTCCTCTCCCCAAGCTCCGGCCACCGCAGCTACTGTTCCGGCGAACTTCGTAAAGCGCGCCCGAAACCCTAGATCCAGATCTAGGAGCTGTTTTCCCCCAAGTCCCTAACATTTTTAGCTATGTTCATCGCATCATAACTTTGCATCCGTAGCTCCGTTTTGGGCGTGTAATATATCGAATTGTTCGTATAGATGTGCTCTTCAGTTCATTCCATTGCACCATGCTTGTTTGAGTCCCTCCTGATGCCCTAAATGCTGTTGCAAGAGTGCTATAAAATGTTAGTTTCTGTTTCCTAACAGATTTTGGACATTTGTCATTTTTGCCATGTTTAATGTGTGCCTCCTATGAACTTGAGCCCTACATGTGTTTTGGGCTATGCCATGCCATCTTTACAGGGGTGTATGTCATGTATTTTTGTGATCAAAGTGGTGACTAGCACAAGCATGCAAAGTAGCTCTCGTGATGTTGTTGATTTCAGGGACTTAGAATTCTTCTAAGTCATTTCCCTGATGTTATTTTTATGCCATGTATTCTTGTTGCTACAGAGTGATCCATGCCTCTTTTGAGCATGTTCAGTAAGGATGTTTTTGAGATATTGTAATGTTAGACCCATCCATGTCTTTGTTTGCAATTATGGACTACCCTAGCATGACTCAATCTTGCTCTACTTTTGCTATAAAATGTTCCTGGCAGATTGTTTACGTGTTAATCAATTTTGCCGAGGTTGTTGTAGTTGATCCTTACATGCTATGAGATTGTTCTTGCCATTGTTAGCTACTTTAACATGTCTTCTTGCTGGGTGTATGCTTAGTTTGTCATGCAATGCCTTGTGGTGAGTGCATCGAGCTCGCAAACATGCCTATGTAACTCTGTTTTTGCCATGTCCAGTTTTCTGCTAAGTCTGAATCTGTTAACGAAACTTGCTATATTTACATGGGTGCCATTATATTTTATGATCCTTTTTGGCTTATGGTCAGTAAGGGACTTTTGTTATATGCTTTGATTAGTTTCATTCCATGCCTTGCTTTGCCATGATATGTTGTTGTAGCCTGTTGTTATCTTGCTCTAAACATTGCTTGCTGATGTTAAATTCGGACATGTTATTTCCACTAAGTCTGTGAACCTGATATCTTTTGCATTTTTGCCATGCTTGTTTGAACCTGCTATTTTGTGATTTAGCCGTAGCTCATTGTTCATCTTTTGTCAAGCATCTTGAGTGGATCACTGCCATGTGTTTTGGTGCTATATTAGAGTGCAGTAGCTTAGTTTCTTATCGCATTCTAGATGGCATCATGCTGTTAATCGCAGAATAGTGCCATTATTGTTTTGCTTGCCATTTGCAAACCGTGCATCCGATTCCGGTGATCTTTATATCGATTTGGACCGAAATCAACTCATCTTTCCAGAGGCACTCTTGGTTTTCCAACTTGAGGCCTGGTTCAATCTTTCCTTTCCGAAGAACGCATATGCATTGCATATTACTTCCCGCATATCATGCCATGTTTTGCATCATGTTGCTTGCGCATTGCACCGTTGTTGATTGTGGTTCCCTTTGCTTGTGTCTTGCTTTGGGTAGAGCCGAGAGACGAGTACGTGATCGAGGATCCCATTGAGTACGCTTACGAGGATCAAGCTTATGTCAACTCAGAGAACTTTGCAGGCAAGATGACCATACCCTCGAAATCACTTCTATCTTTACTTGCTAGTTCCTCGCTCTATTGCTATGCCTATGCCGCGATACCTACCACATTATTTATCATGCCTCCCATATTTCCATGTCAAAGCTCTAACCCACCTTGTCCTAGCAAACCGTTGTTTGGCTATGTTACCGCTTTGCTCAGCCCCTCTTATAGCGTTGCTAGTTGCAGGTGAAGATTGGAGTTCATTCCTTGTTGGAACATGTTTATTGTTGGGATATCACTATTATATCTTGTTTAATTTAATGCACCTATATACTTGGTAAAGGGTGGAAGGCTCGGCCTTATGCCTGGTGTTTTGTTCCACTCTTGCCTCCCTAGTTTCCGTCATACCGGTGTTATGTTCCTTGATTTTGTGTTCCTTACGCGGTTGGGTTATAATGGGAACCCCTTGACAATTCGCCTTGAATAAAACTCCTCCAGCAAGGCCCAACCTTGGTTTTACCATTTACCACCTAGCCTTTTTCCCTTGGGTTCCGCGGACCCAAGGGTCGTCTTTATTTTAAACCCCCGGGGCAGTGCTCCTCTGAGTGTTGGTGCAAAACAGAGCCACTTGCAGCGCCACCTCGGGGAAACTTGAGGGTTGGTTTTAGTTGTACGTAGTGTTCATCCGGTGTGCCCTGAGAACGAGATACGTGCGACTCCTATCGGGATTTGTCGGCACATCGGGCGGCTTTGCTGGTTTAGTTTTACCATCGTCGAGATGTCTTGTAACCGGGATTCCGAGTCTGGTCGGGCCACCTTGGGAGAGGAATATGCTTCGTTGACCATGAGAGCTTGTGATGGGCTAAGTTGGGACACCCCTGCAGGGATTTGAACTTTCAAAAGCCGTGCCTGCGGTTATGGGCAGATGGGAATTTGTTAATGTCCGGTTGTAGAAAACCTGAAACTAAACTTAAGTAAAATGAATCAACAGTGTGTGTAGCCGTGATGGTCTCTTTTCGGCGGAGTCCGGGAAGAGAACACAGACTCGTGTTATGCTTGAACGTAAGTAGTTCTAGGATCACTTCTTGATCATAGATTCTCGACCGTGCTTTGGGCCTCTCTTCTCGCTCTCATTTGCGTATGTTAGCCACCATATAAGCTAGTGCTTGCTGCAGCTCCACCTCATACCTTTTCCCTGCCCATAAGCTTAAATAGTCTTGATCGCGAGGGTGTGAGATTACTGAGTCCCTGTGACTCGCAGATTACTTCCAAAACCAGATGCAGGTGCCGATGATACCATTCCAGGAGATGGAACTGAACTCAAGTGGGAGTTTGATGAGGACTCAGGACGATACTACGTTTCCTTTCCAGACGATCAGTAGTGGAGCCCACTTGGGGCGATCGAGGATCTTATGCATTTGGGGTTGTCTTTATTTTGGTTCCGTAGTCGGACCTTGATTGTATCTGGTTGATTGTAATGCTATACTTATGTATTGTGTGAAGTGGCGATTGTAAGCCAACTCTATACCTCTTTCTTATTCAGTACATAGGATGTGTAAAGATTACCCCTCTTGCGACATTGCCTACAATGCGGTTATGCCTCTATGTCGTGCTCCGACACGTGGGAGATATAGCCGCATCGTGGGTGTTACATCAGCTCTGCTCCTTTAGGAGATATTATTCAAAATAGAGAAGCCACAGGATGAGTTGCCAAGTGGGCCACTGAGCTTGGGCTTCATGGTTTAAAGTATGTGCCACGTACTGCCATCAAATCTCAAGCACTAGTAGATTTTATCAATGATTGGACAGAACTACAGATGCCTAAAGAGAAGCCAGACAACACATATTGGACTATTCATTTTGATGGGTCCAGGCAATTAGAAGGCTCGGGGGCTGGAGTTGTTTTAGCTTCCCCTTGAGGTGACAAATTTTGTTATGTACTATGGTTGATGTTCCCCTGTACTAACAATGCAGCTGAGTATGAGGCTTTGCTCCATGGTCTTCGGATGCCTAAAGAGATGATTTTCGGCTAGGTAAGGTGCTTTGGTGACTCAGATTTGGTGTCTCAACAAGTATCAGGCAAGTGGGATTCCAAGGATCCTCTCATGGCGGCTTATCGCCGCGAATTTGATGCCATTGCTGGACATTTCAAGGGTTACCAAGTGGAACACATTGATCACAGAAAGAATGAAGCAGTTGATGCTTTAAGCCGGCTGGGGTCTCAGCGTAATTCGGTGCCACCTAATACCTTCTTAGATGTTCTGCATAGCCCTTCTATCAAGTTGCCTACGGAGGAAGACTTGGCTGTTCCAGATTAGGAAGCACAATTGCTGGAGGCTCTTCACGTCATCCTGGATTGGACTGTGCCATATTTGGCTTATATGACCCGGGGTGAGTTGCCTGAGGATGAGACCTTGGCTATACAGATAACTCGGCTGTCAAAATCAATGGCAATTGCCAATGGTGAGTAACAGCATCGCAATGTCACCGGGGCGTTTCATCGTTGTGTCTCTCCTAAGGAAGGTCAAGAAATTCTTCGTGAGATCCATGAAGGAGATTGTGGCCATCATGATGGGTCAAAGTCTTTTGTGGCCAAAGTTTTCCGTCATGGTTTTTACTGGTTAATGGCTCATGCTGATGTGGAGGATTTGGTCAGTAGGTGTGATGGTTGTCAGAAATTAGCATGACGGGTGCACGTGTTGGCTCAAGAATTACGGACGATTCCAATTACTTGGCTATTTGCAGTCTGGGGGCTTGATATGGTTGGACATTTCAAAAGATCCAAAGATAAAAAAGACACACCTTTTGGTGGCAGTTGACAAATTCACAAAGTGGGTGGAGGCAGAGCCGGTTAGTAAGTGTGATGGAGCCACGGCGGTTTAGTTCATGAGAAAGGTGATCTTTCATTTTGGGTTTCCACATAGCATTATAACTGACAACGGTACTAATCTGTCCAAGGGTGCTATGGAGGAATTTTTTCAACGTGAGCATATCCGGCTTGATGTTTCATCAGTAGCTCACCCCCAATCCAATGGTCAAGCTGAGAGAGCAAATCAGGAAATCTTGAAAGGTCTCAAGCCCCGGCTTATGGTTCCTTTACAACGGACATCAGGTTGTTGGGTGGAGGAGTTACCCTCTGTGATATGGAGCATCAATACCACCCCTAACAAGTCTACGGGTTATACCCCTTTCTTCATGGTTTATGGAGCAGAGGCAGTCCTGCCCATTGACATCCATCATGACTCGCACCGCGTGGCGGCTTACGTTGAAGCTGATAAAGAACAAGCCCGTCAGGATGCACTTGACTTATTGGATGAAGAGCGTGACTTAGCAGCAGCCCGCTCGGCGATTTACCAACAGGACCTGCACCATTGTCACAGCCGCCGAGTTAAGTCCATAACCTTTTAGGAAGGTGACTTGGTGCTCCGGCTCATCCAGGACCAAACTGATGCACATAAATTATCCCCACCTTGGGAAGGACCCCTTGTGGTCAGCAAGAACTTGAACAACGGGTCATACTACCTCATTGATGTTTGAGAGCACAAAGACTCACGTAAGTCAGAGGAAGAGACCTGCTGGCCGTGGAATATCGCTCATCTTCGGCCTTACTATACTTGAGCCACCGGCTCTCATAATGTACATACTTTGACGTTGTATATATTATGATAAGTAATAAAGAAGGACCTCTGTCCGTTTCATTCTCAATAATCACATGCCTTTATTGTTATATTTTTAAAATGACCAATTAGGGGGTGATTGTCTTCAAATCTAGCTTAACCCTTTGTTCGGGCTCATGATCATATCTGAATCTAGCCGTTAAACCTTATGATCACTAGGGGGCTTCCTGTTCAAACATAGGTCGTATTCGAACCAAAGAGAATATAGCTGCCGGTACCCTTTTGATCGGCTTAAAGCCAAACTCACTAGGGGGCTTCTTGATCATATTCGAACCATAGCTTAACCCCTTTTGGGTCCAACTTGGATCATATTCAAATCAGGGTCGTTAAAAACCTCTCAAGGTCATTTGGGGGCTTCCAGTTCATACATAGGTCGTAATCGAACCAAAGAGAACATAGATGTCGGTACCCTCTTGATCGGCGCAACGGCAAAGCCACTGGGGGATACATGATCGTATTCGCATCCTTTCTTAACCCCTTCGGTCTGGTTTACTGATCGTATTCGAATCAGAAGCCTCCAAATTTTTCTTGGTGTTTGACTTACATTGTTTGAAAGACAAACTTTTGGTTTTTTCGGTTTTGTTGTCTAAATCTAAGTGTAAGTATGGTTTCAATTTAAACTGGCTTGGTATTTTGACAATGAATCACCAGTGTATAACAGTCATCATACATATGGAAGTATTGGCTTCTAAAGATTGGGTTATCACCCTTACTGTTCGGGTCACATAAGCCGGCAGTCCAGATTCAAGATCACAGGTATGATATTGTCGTTAAAATTCATCATAGACTTATCTGTGTTTTCTTCAATCAAAGACTTTCCAGCCTTATTTACCCTTACATCTAGCCTTGATTATACAGTTATGTTAATTTACATAGTTATGTACTGGGTGTTTTGACCCGTCCAGCGACAAACCGCCAGGACAATTTTCATATTTTATATATAGGAACAGATTCAAACACTACAGATATTGTAGAGGATGTAAAGCATAGGTTGACATGATGGATAAAAGTATTGTACGCAGCATAATATGCACGATGGCATAGGCAGATCATGAAGTTTTAAACTAGCCTATTTGTTTGGATGGTTACGACTCATCCCTTGCCGGTTCATCCTCCTCCACAACTTGGAAATTAGGCTTGGACCAGTCAAAGCCATGAAGAGCGACGAACTCAGCCTCATCTTCAATTAAACCAGACGGGTCAATTTCCAGGGCAAAGGTGTGCTGGCGAACCGGCGGGATTAGATCTGTCACTTTATATGAAGGAGTCGCCATCTTTTTATTCTCAGCATCAAAACCCGACTAGTACTTATCAACATTGGTCTCATCGCCAAGGATGGTAACATGAGGACGAATTTCCTTCACGCAAGCAGCAAAATCTTCTTGATCAAAATGATTCCCGTCTTCCTTAAAGCTGGGGTACCCTTTGGCTACATCCGCCGGGTCTAGCTCCAGTACCCAGGATTTGGAGCGGCTTAGAGCAGTCAGGGCTCCGGCTCTCGCATAGGAACGCTTGACTTCTTGAAACCTGGCGAGTAAGATGGATAGCTTCTTCAAGACATGACTCAATAGGTTCAGTCCTTGGTTAGCTGGGGAAATAATGGCAAGAGCCCGTTGAGCTCCAATATACAGCTGCTCCACCAGGGTGTAAACCGCCTTGAGCTTTATCAAGCTGTTTTCACTCAGGTTGCTGCTTCATGGACCTATGAGATATTTCCAAAAGGATAAGAAGGCGGCTTACATTATGATGGCAAAAATAGAGTTTAAGTAAATAATATGATGACCCACCGAAGATTGCAGAGACCATCTGAGACACACGGTTCTTTAAACCGGTGAGTTCAGCGGTAACTTCCTTGAGAGCCGCCTCGGCCGTTTCAGCAAGCTGTGTCAGCAAGGTTTTTTCGTCGGCCCAAGATTTTTTCTCCACATCAAAACTGGTCTTCAGTTTCTCTGCTTCAGATAGGCTCAACTGGAGTTTGGATTCAGTATTCTTTATCTCAGTCTCTTGAGCCGCCAACCTGGTTTTCGCATCAGCCAGTTGAGAATCTAAGTCAGTTATGGTGGTCTGCCGACATGCACAGGTGTGTTAAAGTTTATTCCAATAGAGGTCATAATGACTAAAGTCCCAAGCGCTTTGCAAAACAACACCACTCGGCCCTTGGGGGCTAATGTCTGCCGAAACAATTCTTAAATACAGAAATGACTCTTCTAAAAAAGTCCCAAGTGTTCTACAGGTCCTTGGGGACTACAGGTGAATTAAGCCAGCCCTTGGGGATTACAGGTGAAAGTATGCTAATCAGATAAATCCGGTTAAACATTTTTAAACTGGACTTGGGGAAAATCTAGGTCAGAACATCAGCCTATATCACAAGTCAACAGATCATTCAAGTTTATCATAATCAGGAGACTTGGGGGTTGGCAGAGCATATCTCTCCCTAATAATAAAGCACGGATTGACTTTGTCGGGTTCACCATCACAATACGCTTCTTCCCGTGATTTTACGCTTTCAGTTTAAATTTAAATATATTCGAGGTGGTACTAAATTTTGTCTCAGTAGGGTTCACCGTCGTTTTCTTACGTCTGGTCCACGTGGCTCTGTGTGCGTACGAGCTTCATGGATGGGCTTGGGCCTTAGTAGCAAGAAAAAACACACACGAGAGGGCGGAACTGTAAAAGAAAAACACATGCACACACGAACACGAGGGCTCCCCTTCTATGCGTACGAGTATGCCGCCGCCGCATGCAGCCTATCCGGCCGTCTGCTGCCGCATCCGCGCGTGGCCTCTCTGGCCATCCGCTGATCACCACCTCCATCGCGCCGCCCCACCTCCTACCATGCTCCGCCCCGCCTCACCGCGCGCTGCCGGCCCCCTGCCCCCATCGTCGCACGTCGTCGGCCCTCCGCCCCTCTTCACCGCGCGTCGCCGGACTGTCTACCGTCGCCGCACGCTGCCACCGCCTACACCATCAGCGCGTCTACTACTACCCCAAGTGCCCTCACACCCATGTCCTACCACCGTCGGCGACCCGCAGTGGCCTTCCACGGCCGGCGCCGCTCGACGCAGCGGTGACGGGTCCCCTCGCCCCTGCCACCATGGGGCTATCGGGACTCCTCCTCGCTGCTTCCACCTCCACATTGATTTCCCCAACCCCGCAGGCTTCGCCTCCAACCACTTCTTCCTGGCGCACTCTGCCCGCCGTCGGACCCATCCGCTGATCTCCACTACTTCAACACCCAATGACGATGCAATCCATGTTGGCAGAGGAGGAGGTCGTTCAATCTCCTCAACTCATGCCAAGAGCAAACTGCAATTCACCTTGGAATATGCAGTGCAAGAGAAGACACGTCGAATACAGTTTGAATCAATTCAAACAGCCAGCCGCCATTGTTGGTGAAGCTTCAGATCAAGCTGCAGTGAAGCTGCCAAGTGAAAGAAGTGCAGCAGACTAGAGGTGAAGTGTAACAGCCTGGATTTTTGCCCTTTTCTTTTTCCTTTGATTTTCTTGGATTTCTAGTTTTGTTTTGCTTTTTCCGTGGCTATGTGGTTCTGAAACTTGGAACGATCATGTCTTCCTAGGTTTTGTAGTGGCTTGTCACCCTCATCATCATCCCAAGATCATGTCATTTCCATCCTTGACCTAACCCAAAATTCTTTTGTTGGGAATATTCATTTCCTCATAAAGGAATAACCCTTAAAGCCCTAGGGTGTGAAGCAACCTATATTTCTGTCACTCCTAAAATTCCCAAATAATTCTCATAATTTTTTTGGGTCCTATCTTGCTCAAATATGGCAAAATATTTCATTGCCATGTTCAAAAATAATCCTTCAATAATTCTTTTCTTATTCTGTCCTAAATGGCACATTATGAGGCAAGTTCTATTTATCTTTGCCCATTTGAACCCAAACTTCTTGGACAACTTTTCCTGTCCATATAATTGGCTCATGCCAAAATTCAACTCAATTTGCCTAGTAAATATTCCTGAGCAATTTTTCAAAGTTGCTGTCTGAGTAAAGTGATTGTGAAGGAAGTACAAGCTAGGCATATCCAAATGAGTTGCAATTTCGCAAGGACCTTTATATGATCAAATCATGACTCTCCACAGAATATGAGCTCATGTAACTCATTTATGTGAGCCCAGCTCCAAATCTTAGTTTTTGGTTAGATTTTCAGTTTGTGAAGCAACTATATTTTATATTGCTTCAATTGAGCTGAAACTTTATCAGGACATGCTTCTATCTATATCAACTCCTCCCACTAAGTTTTATCACAATTGGTTAATCCAATTACCCTGTGTAATGCTTCCAAGTTTCTATCCAGAATGAAGCTTCGTGAAGCAAGTGCCACTTTGGTATTTCCAAATGACATGAAACTTTTACATCAGCTTCATATAATCGTATAAACCCTCTCTGCCAAGTTTCATCTCACAGAGATCAAGTATGTGAGTGCATCATCCAAATTCCCAATTCTGGCCAGTATTGCACTTTCTACTGCAACCACCATCTAAACTCCTCCTCTTAGTCTGATTTTTGGTGATCAGCATCACCTTAGTATGTGATCATCATCAGACAAACTAGTTACCATGTTACCTAGCTGGTTTAACCATAGGAAGTTACAAACACCTTCTTATTGATTTACTTTTGGAGCTAAGTGCAAATCTCTTCTTTGCCTCTGGACCGATTTATTTCTTCAGTTGGACTAGGGGCACCAAGGTCCATCCACAGGAAATTGTTGGCCATGCCAAAGAGCGCCGATTGCGCCAGTGTGTGTGGTGATCACGCTGGCATCATGGCTACACGCGTGCTCTGGCTTGTTCCGTCCACTATGCTCGTCTCCTCCCTCCTCGTCTCGACCTCAAACCGTGTCCAGGAGCTCGCCCGTGCTCGACTGCATCGCCCTGCATCGGTGCTTCGTCGCCATTCTCCTTAAATGCATCGCAAACGCCATGACCGTGCCATGCCTGCCCTCTGCCTGCCATTAAAGCTTGGTCGGGAGCTCGCTTGTGAGCTCCAGAGCCTTCCTCCGCGGCTATATAAGGAGTGCCCGAGTCCCTCCGCACCTCACCAACCTCTCCCCAAGCCTCCTCGCCCACCAGAACCCTCGGCCCACTCCTCTTTTCACCGGAGTTCGCCATGGCCACCTCGGCCTCGGCATGATTCCAGCCAAACCAAGCCTCCCCTCGCTATTCCGAGCTGTCCACCGCGTTCCCCTCGTCACCGCGGTTCGCCCCAACCCCTTGCCCCTCGCCGGAGAGCCCCATGGCCGCGTCTCCCAAGTCCGGCCGTCACCTCCGCCGTTCGGCCACCTCGTTGTCCGGCTGCTCTAGCCTCTTTCAGCCTCTCCCGTCTACACCACGACACTCCCCACACCTCCGCCAGCCTCCCCATCTCCTTCGTTCGTCGCAAGAATGCCCGCATCACCGGAGAACCCCGCCTCCCGAAGCTTCCTATGCTCCCCATGGCGCCGCCCCTCCCCTCCTCCACACGCCTCCCCGGTGGCTGTACTCCCTCTGGATGGGTGTGGCTGGTCGCTGCGGTGCAGCCGGTGGCCACGCCGTGGCCAGAAGCCACCGAAGCTGGTCGGCCCCCGGCGCCCATCTCCTCTACCTCCGCTTTGTTCCACGAGGGAACAAAGGCGCGAGGAGGAAGACGACACGATCGCCTGGCCCCTTCCTCTGCCGCGTGGGGCCTGCGTCTCCCCGGCCCCACGAGTCAGCCACAGCAGGCGTTGACCCAGGCTTGCTAATGTGGCAAGTGGAAACACAGTTCCCCGAGTACGCCTTCTTCCAATGAAAGCATAGTCTTCCTTTCTTTTATTTGAAATACGTTTTCCCTTCTAGAAAGTGTATTCCTCTCTACTGCAGCATAAAGTACGCTTTCACTTCTCTGAAAAAGTATTTCTACTTATACGCTTTCAGTTTTTCCTCCCAGGGACCCGTTGGTGATAAATTTTTCACAGATTGATCCCTGTTCTTCCAACCTTCACAACTTTTCAATCGTAACTCCGATTGAGGTGAAACCAACACTCACTTCTTTGTATTGTCGAGCTCTATCTTTTGGTAACATTTTCACTAGGTGTTCTCACAGTGAAAATGACCATTTTCCCCTTGCCTCTAATCAGCCCCCTCCGAGAATGTACCATCCGACGTTTCGTTCCGCGGTTTCACCGCACTTCTTCCCGGTGGTTTCTTCATCCCCAGGCAGGCCACAATACCCACTTTCATGATAGTCATGCAGTAGCCATGGTTTTCAACTCGAATATTTATTAAATGTTTGCTTGTTTAAAATATGGTTATAGTTGTTTCGGTAATGCTTATGGATTCATGCTTACTTTCTTGCTATGTTATTAAGCACCTAGTTGTCATGCCGTGCTAGTTGTTAGTATTCCTTTAATATGCGTATACTCGCTAGTAGTACATGTTGATGTTGGTAATGGTCTTCGGTGCATGACTGTCGTCTGTCCCGAGTACTGTTGTTATGCATGTTCCATTGCATCCAGTTGGTTAAATGCTTGCATGATGGCATTGCTGATATATTCTTGCATGATGTTTGTTGTTGATGCTACTGGTCATGTTATGCTTTGAGTAGTGTTGTACTGGTAATATCCATGCTCTTCATTATGCCATGCTCAGTTGGGGATGATTCATTGTTGATATGGTGGCTAGTTATGTTGCACCCGTGCTTATGTTGATATCATGCTCATACATTGTAATTGTATCATGTTATTTTATCATGGCTCCGCATATTCGCATTCAAGTTTAACCGGATTAAATTGAACTTGAACACCTGTTGGCTGAGTCATGGTGCCACCATATCGAACTGACTAGTGCAACCACGCTTACCTTTATGGGAAGGTCCTAACTGGGTCTATTGTCGTGCCTCTCGCCGGTGCCTCCAACTAGGGAAGGTTATGGGCGTGCGGTACCCTGGCACGGTAAGCAGACATAACCTTGTGTGCCTGTTGTTGTTATTATTAAGGATCCGGTCCCCATGAGGGACGTTTGGCCACGACGGTGGTCGTTGTTTCTTTGGTAGACACGGGGCCACCCAGGACTAGCCCAGCTAGGAGTGGGTCGGAGTGGCTGGGAGAGTGTCATGACAATAGATCGGTTTTGTCGGAACGCCGTTGGTCCACCCGAATGGGAGTGCGAGGCCATGGATTCCGTAGTGTGGGTATAGTGTACTAACCTCTGTAGAGTGTATATTAAATTTATCGATAGCCGCGCCCGCGGATAAGGGCCCAATTCGTAGTTGGTCACATTCTGAGTCAACAGTAATAATAATAATGTGCTTAATAACAACCACGGTTCGATGAGGAGATAAGTTGGTTATGATCGCCGGAAGGATCACGGTTTGAGACCAGGTGTTGGTCGTGGTTGGGATCACCGGAATGATCACCGTGGTATCGAGGATACCGAGTTGTTGGATATTCATGATGTTGTGCGAGAATCTTGGGTAAAGATCAAGCTCCTTGTGGTCATTTGATGATTATTACGGTATTGTTTATAACAAGCTTGATTTGATCCTGAGATGATCGTGTAATGTCCGAAATTGGTAAGTGATGCATGTGATGGTTACGAGGTAACCCGAGTAGAATATATGGTGTATATAGTGTCATCATGTTGCATGCTAGTATCATCAGATTTATATGGTCATGCCATGGTCATATTGTTCTAGCGATATTAGGTTCATCTTATTCATGCCTTGTTATCCTGATGATCTCATGATAATTCCTGATTAACCTGTAATTGCCATGCTGTTGTTTGTCCTGAATGCTTCTGGTTATTGTGAGCTTGCAAGTCCATTCAATGTACTGACCTGGCGTGTCATGCCAGTTTGCATGTTGTGCCTCAATTGCTTGCTTGTTTGGTGTTTTTCCTGTGTTCGCGAGCTAGGATAAACGTTCCAGCCAGAGTGCCTGCGGATTGGAGTCCATCGTTGTCGTTCGTTGTTCTGCTGCCAGTAGTTGTTCCGCTGATTCGATTTGTTATGCTGCTTGTATAGAGAAACCGTGGTTAGCGTAGTGTCTTTGTGCCGATGTTATTCATTGTAATATCGGAACCCTGGTATTCATATTCGTGTTGTAATATAGAGCTGGTTTGTTCTATACTAAGCAGTGCCGTATTCCAAAAGACTTCACCTTGATCTCTGGGCTGGAATACGAGGCGTTCCGGTTTCTCTGAGCCGGGGTGCCACATGAAGCTGCCAAGTGAAAGAACTGCAGCAGACTAGCGGTGAAGCTATTCATTTTCTTGGCACCATTATGTTTCATTGCCGGTCACCCCTATAGGGGCATAAGTATGTGATCTCGTGTCCAATCTTTATATATAAGTCGCTTGATGATTATACTAGGAATCACTTAGGATATTAGTATATTTTTAGTTATGCTATCATATGGGCTATCCACAGCTTATTGTCAGATCTAATTAAATCAGAAGAAAATCTACTTAATATATGTTTGGCTATGCGATTCAAAATTACTTTGTTTCCGATAAAAATACCACATTACTAACATATTTTGTGATGCTTCCCATAGTTCTTTGCCTTCATGAAACAACATATGGGTGAGGCAATATATTTTCTTGTTTATATAATGGCATCTCTATTTTATAAATTGGCATTGAGGATCCCTTTTACATGTTTTTTCTACACCCTACTGGGAGCTGAATTGCCTTTCCTATATATGAATAGATAGCAAGACATTCAAAGTACAGTTCCTCGCATCTGAGCGATAGTTTTTATGCCCTATGCCCTTGTCTGTCTCACATATCTACCTCATATCTACAGGAAAATATATATTTAACTTCTACTGCTAAGGCAATCTATCTACACGTAATCTATGGATTCTTTGTAGTTCAAATGGACTAATATATATATTATTTATGCAGTACTGTTTATTCAGTTAAAGGTGCCCTTTTCAAGACAGTGAAAACTAGTGCAGGGCAGGTTATATGGGTAGCAATGGCTTATATCCCTAATTATATTCGATTTTCTGGTTGTATGCAATTCGTTTTCCTCATAGGTAGAAGTTAACGGCTACATATTCCAGAACAAATTGGATCTGCAGTGTGTAGATCGATTGATGATATTTATCCTACTTCCAGAGAAAGGACCAAGCCCTACTTTTAATACAAAGCTTTTAAATATTCTGATATTGCTGGGCCAGAAGCGAACAAGTGCCATGCATGGTGAACTGTCGCTAACTTCAGAAGATGGTAAGGTTGCATATGGCTGGAGCAACCTTCTCTTCAAATTTTCGGAATTATTTACCATTTTTCTCTGTAGTTTCTATTTGTCATTTGATGAGTGACTTGGAAGCCTTTAGGCTATCCATGGCAAGCAAACCAGCACCTATATCATGTTGATTCCATGGTATTTTTATAACAACATTTAGGTGGACCTCTAACTTATACTTTGTCATATGCTCAACATGTACATGCATGAATATGTATTTGGGTGGTCGTCTTGATGTGCCTGGGGCCTTGAGATCCTTGCCGCCCCCACGTTGAAAGACCGGCACATCTGCTCCATGCCTCCACCATGGTCAGATGTTCTTCCGTGCATTACTGCTTTCAATGTCTTGAGACGCTGATGTCCATCGCAAACGACGACTGCAGCAGCTGCTCCTGTTTCAAGGGAAAGACACGGCACTGGGAGCAGGTAATCTGATTTGAGATTCAGACAATATGAGCCAAAGGGATCTGACAGTGGTATTGTTGTATTGCAAGGCATGAACCACACATTACGATATATTTCCCAACAACAGTTTGGCTACTGAAAATGCTTACTTAATGCTAATTCTGGTTCAGGGACAAGCTTATCTAATTCTGATCCATACTTCCTTCACCTTGTGCAGGCATTTTATCAAGGACCATTTTGTTGCATATGAAGTGGGAACAACTTGGTATTAGAGGGGGGTTGGCGATTCACCATCATTATGTTTCCTATGCCATCTACTCCCTCTGTCCCAAAATTCTTGTCTTAGATTTGACTACATACGAATGTATCTATTCACATTTCAGTGTTAGCAGATACATCCGTATCTAGATAAATTTAAGACAAGAATTTTGAGACGGAGGGAGTACTAGGATCTTCTTTACACCAACTCTACACCAACCTATTGGCATGTTTATAAACAAAGGAAACTGATTTGTTCATAACTTTACACCAACCTATTGGCATGTATATTAGCAGCAATGTACCTTAAATGAACAACTCTAACATATTAATTAAAATTCCTTGCACAATACTTCTCAGTTTCTCAGGTTTAAGAACAATCTATAGCACATTTAATCTCTTCAGTTAGTAGTTGTGTTTTCCTATTTAGATATTTATTTTGTGATCTTGACCTTTACTCCACATTAATATAACCTGATTTTAAAATATATTTTTAAAGTTGATTATAAATTATTATTTTGGATAGTACATCATCTTCATTCCATTGGATTACATTACCATCCCTGGTTACATGAATAAGCAAATGTAGCTATGTCTAAGATTCCAGATTCAGATTGTAAGGTCCTTTTAGAATCTGCAAAGTAATTTATTTTATCACTTTGTGCTATCATCTTTGGTAATCGCTAACTATTCATCTGCATGTGAACTTGCCTATTTTTAGAAAAGTCACTTTATTGTGAAGTTTGATTATTCTTCTATTTTGGGTTGGCCTAATAGTCAGTTGTCCATATAAGGTCACATGTACATTACTTGTTGGATATTATATGGTTCTAGTTCTCACAAACTTCTCAATAGCTTGCAGATGGTTGATTGAATGCTTTTTTCTAATTATTACACATCATCAGTTATGTATCAAAAGGCTGAAGTGCCCTTTGATCAATCTAACGTAAAGAAGATTTGTATGAACTGCATGTAATAGTAACATAGAAATTATGACTGATGGGAGACAAAAAGGGGGTTGTTGTAATGGTAAAGAAGTCAAAATGACCGTTGTTGAACCTAGCATGTCTACAAATAAGCATATGGCAATGGACATAACTTTCTTATTTGCAGCGGCACTGTCCACTGTTTTCTTCATAAAAGTTTATTATTTGGTCTATCAGTGTGTTATGTATTTGCTTGGTTGTGTCCAGTATAAGGGTTAGTTGTTGATAAATGATAAGGGGTTGGTTTATATCTATTTAATACAAGAAAAGAACATGATGAAGCCATGCTTGTGCATCACCAATAACATTCATTCTGGCCAAGTTAGGAAGAATAATATCTGGGACAACATATGTGGGAGTGCAACCGAGGAGAAGGATTGATGACGGAGATTTCATTTGTGATGAGCCAAAAGTAGAACGATAGATGGAGAAGAGACAACATGCTTTTTCATGTGGGAGAGCTCAGAGTTGAACTTACACATGAACGGAGGGTTAGGGGTGAGAGGTAAATGAATTATTTGTACATATATGCCGTATGAGCTATATCTCTTTTCCCGTGGCAACGCACGGGCATTGTCCTAGTAAACTAATGAAAGCCGGAGAGCATACCTCATATTTTAGTTGCAGCTGTTTGACAATCTCAATTTCAGAGTCACTACTGGAATGCACGTGACTAAGGTAGCCAGATAGCACATCACTAATACTCAGGTGAGAATAATAAGAGATGTCAAAGCAAACTTTTTTGCTTTTCCAAAGTCTCTTGCTTGGCGGAGTGTCTGGCTAGCACAGTTGGATTGCCCGGCTCAACGAATCTACTACCAGTGATTAGAATCATTGTCGTAAGTCGCCGACGGGTTAGCTGAGCTTGACGGTTCAATAGTAGACGGATTGAGAATGGTTTCGTTAACAGACGGCTCAGGAGGATCTGATTGAACGTTCACAGTAGGGTCTTTTGGTGCTTCAGGTTATCCCGGGGCAGGAGTCGGTAGTGCTGGTTCAGCGGCTTTTAGGTCTTCAGTCGGCTTAGTCACCCTAGCCTTCTTGGGTTTTGCTTGACCACTAAGAAGAATTTGATGAGTCAGTATAATAATACGGACATAAACATGCAGAAGAAGGACAATTATGTCTACCCAGGGGCAGTCTTGAAAGCCGTAAGTTGAGTTTGTGAAGAATCACCAGAAGAACAAGGGACCTCCTTCAAAAGTGAAATCACAGTTAAAAGAGCAAGGAAATAGATTCATTGATAAAGGCAAAAGTCAAAGATGAAAGAAACCTCATTCTGGCGTTTCCGAGGAGTTTACGGTAAGCCAGAGGGCAACTCATTATCGTCACTGGTCCGGGTCTGACGGCGGCTCTCATGTTGTTGTTTTTTCAAAAGAAAATGAGGATCTAAATAAGCTAAGGGGTGTGAAAACCTTACTTTCCGGGTTACCAGTTGAGGTTTCTGTCTTGGCAAAGGTTCTGAATCGAAGGAAATAATTACCTCTTCTTCTACTGCCTGGCTGGCCCCCGTATCATCCTAGTAATAGTTAGTGTCAATAAGGTTGTTAAAAAGCAGGCCAAGAGAGTCAAGGGCTACCTCCAACTTAGAGGCGTCATCCAGCTTGAGGAGATCAGAAGCAGATGGTTTCTTTTTGGGTTTTCTAGTTGTCTTCTTGGCGGCTATTGCGGCGGCTCTAGCATTTTTGGCAACCTCGTGATCTTATTTGGCCTTCCAAAACTCAGATATAGCCTGTAGGAAAATATCAAGTTGAAATTCATGCAAAAAACATAACTGCTGAAGAAAAAGGAGTCAAAGGGATTTACCTCTGGTGCCGGGTTAAGTTTGCAGAAGGATTCAATCCTACTTTGCTGCAATCTTCATATTTGCTGTTGACAAGAGTGGTTGACATCTCAACAATAGCTTCTTCAGTCAGACGAAGGGAGCTATGGTGTAGTGGATCGTCTGTTCCTCCGGTGTAATTGCACATCAAGTCAGATCGGCGGCTTAGAGGTATGATCCACCATGCGATCCAACAGCATATCAAGTCAACTCCAGTTAAATCGTTTCCAGGTAAGGCTTGAACCCTTTTGATGGTTGGGATGAGTTTTACGTTCGGCGGCAGAACGCTTATCAAGGAGTGAATACTTAGCATCAAGACACTCAGCGTGATAACCCAACATTGATTTTTCATCAGCTCACGACATGTCTTTGCAATAAAACCAAGTTTTGTCCCAGTCCTTGGGATGGCTTGGCAAGACTATTAAAGGAAAGACATCATCCCGTCTGCGTTGAATCGAAATTCCACCAAGTTCGAAGTTGGGGCCATTGGTCTATTCATTCTGGCGGTTTAAATAGAAATACTATCTGAAGAGTTCAACAGTAGGTTCTTCTTGAAGATAAACCTCGCAAAGAACTTGGAAGTTGCAGATGTATGATATGGAGTTGGGTCCAAGATCTTGTGGATGAAGCTTGAAAAAATGCAGAACATCTGTGAAGAATTTTGAGCCGGGCGGCGAAAACCCCCAGTTCATATGGTCAGTAAAGACGATGACTTCACCATCGTTGGGCTGAGGTCTTTCTTCGGCTGGGTCAGGGGCGCGATAGGACATAATGTTCTTCTCTGGTAAATACCCAATGGTGACAAAATCCTTCATAGTGTCATTAGTGACTGTGCAAGGGACCCAGTTGCAAACTGTTGTTGTCCTTGGCGGCGTGGCGAAAGGACAAGCGAAAAAGGAAGTCATTTGCAGGTTCAAGTTAATTGCTGGAATCACAGGTTAATGATTGCAAGACAAATGTGTAATGGCGGTTTAAATAATGGCTAATTGTATATGAAGGAAAAATGAGCCGGCATGGTAAGGCGCCATGGCTAAAGATATTCAAAAGTTGCTAGCGACAAAAAATTGGTTAAGTACTGAGGTAAACAAGTTTCACAGACTATAGGCATTACTTTGGATCAACGACTGTTCAGAAAAGAAAAATAAATCTAGACCTAAAAGTCAGTACAGATGAGTTCATAAGCTTGTACAAGATTTTTTGTCCAAAAAGGGGGATCTACTGATGCTGAAAGTGGAACTAAAACAACTACCGGATCAGTTTAGTACCGTTTCCAGATCAAAGAGGTTCGTGGTATAGCCTAGAGGGTGAACTACGATGAACTCCGACCAACTACGAAGAACACGAAGAAGCTTGCAAACCCTAGTGCGGATCTAAGTATGAAGATAAAGCAGAAACTTACAGCTGCAAATCTGCTGTGGAGGGTCTCTGCCGTTATGTGGATCGACTCAGGTTGATGCAGCAGCCAAGGTTGCAGAAGACGAAGTGCTCTGCGACGGTGGTCGAGCCCGAGCGACAGAGAGGTTGCGAGAGGAAAATAATGCTAGAAAGAGGGAGAATGAGGAAGACCGACCGTGCCTATTTATAAGGAGATAGGCGAATAGGCAGGCACGAAAAACGAGGAAGGCAAATGAAAGTTATCCTGCTAGATGGACGCCTCGATTTATGGAAAGACATTAAGATATAGATCCGTTAAGGTGACATCGTGGCGGGTTTCCAAAATTACTGGAGATGACGTCATGGCGGGTTACAAGGCTTCCACAACAGTGGTAGATGGATTTTTTCCAAGTGTTGGAGATTTACATGAAAAAGTTCAAATCAACCTGGGCCTAATGTTGGGGATATGACTATTGGATATGACCCACCTAGGAGGGGATGGGTCAACCACAATGGCGGTTTACTTAAATGAAGCCCAAGAGTATACAAGATGACGGTTTATGATTAGGCTTATAATAGGCCCAAGCCCAGAGACGGCTTAAGGCTCGTAAGTATAAACCGCCATGTATGAATAGACTTGTAATGTAAGGCACAAAAGATATGTCACCGAGATGGACACGTTGTATGAGCCGGCCGGGTCTATGTAGGCCGCAGGGCGTCAACCCATGTATATAAGGGGACGACCCGGCGGCGGCTTAAGACAAGAAAAAACAGATCGAGAGTCAAGTTAAGCGTATTCGCTCCTTGGTCATCAAAACCTAGCAACACCATATCAACTGGACTAGGCCTTTACCTTCACTGTAAGTGGCCGAACCAGTATAAACCTCTCGTGTCCTTTGTCTCGTTTAACCCCTTTAAGCTTCCTAGTTGCGATGGCTCCACGACTAAGTCCTTTCACTAGGACATCTGTCGTGACAATTCCACGACAATCTCCTTGCGCGTCTCCTCCGCCATCTTCATCATTGTGTCCATGACGCAGGATTTCCCGATACGAGCCTTCATCATCTGTTCCACGACCGCATTACGTACCTTGACAGGAGTCGGGTGCTCGATGTGGAGCTTCGCCAACACCTCCTTCTATTCCATGACGAGGGCCTACAACATCTTCATCGAGGAACTACTATTCTCATGCAGCTTCTTCCAGCCGGTGTTCTCCTCCTTCAGCAGGTCAAGCTCGTGGCAGAGCTTCACCTTGTCCTCCTGAAGTTGCAGGATTTTGTCGGTCGCCTTCTTCTCCGAGGCAATGCTCTTCTTCAGCAGCATCACCAAGCCGGCGGTCAACTCCACCTACTCATTGAGCTCAGCGGGCTTGTCGTCGAGGCTCTCCTTCAACAGCTCCACCAAGCCATGGATGAACTCCTTCTGCTTATTGAGGTGCTTATTGAGCTGATCGGGCATGCCGTCAAGGGATAATGACTCCTGCGCCGCATGTTCGCCTCCGTGTCTAGGGCGCTCCCAGGAGCCATCGCGTTCCCGTGAGAGATCTTTCGAGGTCTCTGCGTGGCGGCGAGCCCTCTCTTTTTTTCTGCAGCCTTGGTTGCCGCTCCCTTCTTATGAGTAGTTCTCGACCTAGAGCTCTGCACATCGGCCATGGCAAGGACGGACGAAGAAGGAGGACTTATGAGGAGGAAGGTAGAGTAATTTTCGGTTAGGTAGTTCCCCTTTTTATAACGTAAGTAATAGCACTAGTACTAAAACCTACATAGTTGGAACACGTTTAGGTTTGGTACGTACTGGTAGGTGTGAGCAGGCTTGCACTTAATTGTAGCACTAGTACTTTCGAATGCGATGGGAACAAGGTAAAGATTAATTGATGGTTTTTGGTTTCGAGGCTCGAAACGGCTCCCATGAGTTTAGTGGAACATAAATTTCAAGTAGACTACACTGCTCAGATACGTAAATATTATGTTACTGTCAAAAATTGGCACGAAATATGAAGGAGACCAATGGAAGTACTACTAGCAACCCATGATTTAACTACTCACATGCGCGCAGTACTACGCGCATGTCTTTCTTCCGCCCTCACGTCCACTCAATTTGCATGCACTGTATTAATTGACCATCAATGAAGTGAAGGACTTTACACGCGTCAAATTATCACATGGGGTGGATCTTGGTACAAAATTGCATCCACCCGTGTACCCGTGTGTGCCTGCGAGGGAATGAGTGCGTGCGTGGCGTGCGTGCACATTTTCGCTTCGTGCATGTACCGCCAGTGCGGCTCAGGGAGGACGAGTACATTCTTCTGGAACCAGCAGCATGTCACTATGATCAATCCACACAAGGATGTCGTGACAACGCCTCCACATGTGCCACGTGGCTTCATGAACTGTAAGAGAGACAATGTGTAGCGTGCCATTGTGTTTTGCACATACTTGAAGTACTAGTAAGGTACACGTGCATTGCACACGTCAGATTTTATAACCAAATTATGAATAAATACCACACTATAGCATGTAAGCTCTGAGTCATATATGCCTGATGTAGAACTTCGTTTAATTCTTATAGTTCATCTCATTCAAAATCAACTAGTTTTTATAAAAAAAAACCTATGGCCTCTTTGATTCGTAGGATTTCCAAAACGCGGGAATAGGAAGAACATGGGATTAGAGTGGAATGTCGTCTTGAATCCTAATGGATGGTACGAGTGTTTGATTGTGCATAGAAAAAACATGGAATTATTTCAAAGAGGTTTGAGTGGATGGGATGTTTCCTATGAAATCTAGTGGAAATGAATCATATGGAAAAATTCCTATGGTTTACAATCCTACGAATCAAACAACCAAGTTAGGAAAAATTCCTAAGGATTAGAATCCTCCAAAATTCCTTCGAGAATCCTTTGAATAAAGAAGACCTTAATCTATTTTATGATTCATGGAATTGTGCATTGTAAAGCATAAAGTAAAAAACAAATAATGGCAATTCAACTAAAAAATAGTTTGGGCAGTTATGATACGAAAGATTCTAGAACAAAGGAGAACCATTGTTGTTTTGAGATTTGTGCATTATGCTTAAGTTCAACCATGGAGTCTGCTAGATTGTACACATGGCAAAATCTGGAGGGGGGCTAGAAGATGGTGCGAGGGGCCGAGTGGAGGGAGACTATGAAGGAGTGCACAACAGTGATATCAATATTTAGACAGAGGGGGCGAGAACGTGCGCTGTTGCACGCAGTGGCGGAGCCATGAAAAATGTCCCATGAGCTAGGGGGCAAGCATTCCTAATCCTTTACGAGGAAGGCCAATTCATGAACTTAAACCATTTTTACCAGCAATTGTCTAATGATCACATTCATATTAGCCTCGATATATAGTGATGTTGGGGGGGGCAGGGCCCTTGCTGCCCCCTGTCTTCGCCATTGTGTGCGCGTCTGAGAGATGAATCGGAAGGCATGGATGATGAGAGGGGGGCATTGGACATATAATTAATGTGGGTGTATTAGCTATATATGTAATCCTATATAGAGAGGTATAGATTGATCGATGTGGATGTGGGAAAGAGGGTGAGACCTCACTAGATATATAGATTGATCGGTTTATGTGGAAAAGTATGGAAGACCAAGCTATACACACACACACACATAGAGTAACATCGATCGTTGCGCATGCACATGAGAGATAAAGAATGCCCGATATGATGGAGAGGGGGATGTGTGTGTGTGTGTGCCTTCATGGGAGACCGACCTGAAGAAAAAAATTGCATGTGTGCGATGGATAATGTCGACTGGTACTGTGTGTGCATGCATGCACGAGAGAAAGTTAGTGGTACAATTATAAAGAGAAGACCAATGTGTGGGTGTAAAAGACTAGGTGAGGTCATAATCAATGTAAAGTTGAATTCAAATATTTGAATAAGAGATCATGATGTTTGAAACCCATGCATGCATGAATATAACGGAGATCTGTGCTGTGTGGTTTGGAAACGAGCATGTTGTAATGTATACATATTGAACAAGGTCAGACTGGTTTGAATTTGAGATACCGATGGCAGACATCGTTTGGCCACATTGCATCCGTGCATGGACACACTATTCTAATTGGAGATGATGGGTGGCTTTCGCATCACATATCTATATCTATACCCTTATATATATTATATATTATATTTTTTATATAGTGAGCGGATAACTTTAACTTTGAAAGATGGTCGTTGGATGACGCTAATCTGATGGTGCAGAGCTGGCAAATTTGAGCACTACTGGCCGTTGGATATCATCTAGATTCCACCAGATTTTGCCACATGTACAATCAAGAAGACTCTATGGTTGAACTTAAGCATAATGCACAAACCTCAAAACACAAGCACGATACGTCTCCAATGTATCTACAATATTTGATTGCTCCATGCTATTATATTATCTATTTTGGATGTTAATGGGCTTTATTTTACACATTTATATCATCTTTGGGACTAACCTATTAACCGGAGGCCCAACCCAAATTGCTGTTTTTTGCCCATTTCAGTGTTTCGCAGAAAAGGAATATCAAACGGAGTGCAAACGGAATGAAGCCTTCGGGAATGTGATTTTCTCAACAAACGTGATCCAGGAGACTTGGAGTGGGAGTCAAGAAACAATCGAGGAGGCCACGAGGCAGGGGCGCACCTACCCCCCTGGGCGCGCCCTCCACCCTCGTGGGCCCCTCGTTGCTTCACCGACCTACATCTTCCTCCTATATATATCCACGTACCCTACAAACATCCGGGGGCACCACAAAAATCTAATTCCACCGCCGCAACCTTATGTACCCGAGAGATCCCATCTTGGGGCCTTTTCTGGAGCTCTGTCGGAGGTGCCATTGATCACGGAGGGCCTCTACATCAAGTCCATGGCCTCTACATCAAGTCCATGGCCTCTCCGGTGATGTGTGAGTACTTTACTTCAGACCTTAGGATCCATAGTTATTAGCTAGATGGCTTCTTCTCTCTCTTTGGATTTCAATACAAAGTTCTCCTCGATTCTCTTGGAGATCTATCCGATGTAATCTTCTTTTGCGGTGTGTTTGTCGAGATCCGATGAATTGTGGGTTTATGATCAAGTGTATCTATGAACAATATTTGAAACTCCTCTGAATTATTTTATGTATGATTGGTTATCTTTGCAAGTCTCTTCGAATTATCAGTTTGGTTTGGCCTACTAGATTGATCTTTCTTGCAATGGGAGAGGTGCTTAGCTTTGGATTCAATCTTGCGGTGTCCTTTCCCGGTGAAAGCAGGGGCAGGAAGGCACGTATTGTATTGTTGCCATCGAGGATAAAAAGATGGGGTTTATATCATATTGCATGAGTTTCTCCCTCTACATCATGTCATCTTACTTACATCATTACTCTGTTCTTATGAACTTAATACTCTAGATGCATGCTGGATAGCGGTCGATGTATGGAGTAATAGTAGTAGATGCAGAATCATTTCGGTCTACTTGTCACGGACGTGATGCCTATATACATGACCATACCTAGATATTCTCATAACTATGCTCAATTCTATCAATTGCTCGACAGTAATTTGTTTACCCACCGTAATACGTATGCTCTTGAGAGAAGCCACTAGTGAAACCTATGGCCCCCGGGTCTATCTTCCATCATATTAATTTTCCAACACTTAGCTATTTCTATTGCCGTTTATTTTACTTTGCATCTTTATTTCTCTTTATCATAAAAATACCAAAAATATTATCTTATCATATCTATCAGATCTCACTCTCGTAAGTAACCGTGAAGGGATTGACAACCCCTTTATCGCGTTGGTTGCGAGGTTCTTATTTGTTTGTCTAGGTGCATGGGACTCGAGCGTGATCTCCTACTGGATTCATACCTTGGTTCTCTAAAACTGAGGGAAATACTTACGCTACTTTAATGCATCAGCCTTTCCTCTTCAAGGGAAAACCAACGCAGTGCTCAAAAGGTAGCAAGAAGGATTTCTGGTGCTGTTGCCAGGGAGATTCGTGCAAAGTCAAGTCAAGATTGGACTCCCGACAACGAGCCATTTCTGGCGCCGTTGCCGGGGAGTCTACGCGCAAGTCAAGACATACCAAGTACCCATCACAAACTCTTATCCCTCGCAATACATTATTTGCCATTTGCCTCTCGTTTTCCTCTCCCTCACTTCACCCTTGCTGTTTTATTTGCACTCTCTTTTCCGTTCGCCTTTTTTCCCGCTTTTTTCTTGTTTGCTCGTGTGTTGGATTGCTTGCTTGTCACGATGGCTCAAGATAGTACTAAATTGTGTGACTTTACCAATACCAACAACAATGATTTTCTTAGCACTCTGATTGCTCCTCTTACCAATGTTGAATCTTGTGAAATTAATGCTGCTTTGTTGAATCTTGTCATGAAAGATCAATTCGCCGGCCTTCCTAGTGAAGATGCCGCTACCCATCTAAATCACTTTGTTGATTTATGTGATATGCAAAAGAAGAAAGATGTGGAAAATGATATTGTTAAATTGAAGCTATTTTCTTTTTACCGTAGAGATCATGCTAAAGCTTGGTTTTCGTCTTTGCCTAAAAATAGTATTGATTCATGGAATAAGTGCAAAGATGCTTTTATCTCTAAGTATTTTCCTCCCGCTAAAATCATCTCTCTTAGAAACGATATTATGAATTTTAAGCAACTTGATCGTGAACATGTTGCACAAGCTTGGGAGAGGATGAAATTAATGATACGTAATTGCCCTACACATGGTTTGAATCTTTGGATGATTATACAAAAAATTTATGCCGGATTGAATTTTGCTTCTAGAAATCTTTTAGATTCGGCTGCGGGAGGCACTTTTATGGAAATCACTTTAGGAGAAGCTACTAAACTCCTAGATGATATTATGGTTAATTATTCTCAATGGCACACTGAAAGATCTACTATTAAAAAAGTGCATGCGATAGAAGAAATTAATGTTTTGAGAGGAAAGATGGATGAACTTATGAAATTGTTTGCTAATAAGAGTGTTTCCTCTGATCCTAATGATGTGCCTTTGTCTACCTTGATTGAGAATAATAATTAATTTATGGATGTGAATTTTGTTGGTAGGAATAATTTTGGTAACAACGCGTATAGATGAAACTTTAATCCTAGGCCGTTCCCTGGTAATTCCTCTAATAATTATGGTAATTCCTACAACAATTCTTATGGAAATTTTAATAAGATGCCCTCTGAATTTGAGACTAGTGTTAAGGAGTTTATGAATTTGCAAAAGAATTTCAATGCTTTGCTTGAAGAAAAATTGCTTAAGGTTGATGAATTGGCTAGGGACGTTGATAGAATTTCTCTTGATGTTGATTCTTTGAAACTTAGATCTATTCCACCTAAGCATGATATCAATGAGTCTCTCAAAGACATGAGAATTTCCTTTGATGCGTGCAAAGAAAGAACCACTAGGATGCGTGCTAAGAAAGATTGCTTTGTGAAAGCGTGTTCTTCTAGTTTCTATTAAAATAAAGATGAAGATCTAAAAGTTATTGATGTGTCTCCTATTAAATCTTTATTTTGAATATGAATCTTGATAATGATGGGACTGAAGATGAGCCACCTTTACCTAAAAGGCGTTCCAAAAATTCGGAGTTTTTAGATCTTGATGCAAAAGTTGGTAAAAGTGGGATTGAAGAGGTAAAAACTTTAGATATCAATGAACCCACTATTTTGGATTTCAAGGAATTTAATTATTATAATTGCTCTTTGATAGATTGTATTTCCTTGTTGCAATCCGTGCTAAATTCTCCTCATGCTTATAGTCAAAATAAAGCTTTTACTAAACATATCGTTGATGCTTTGATGCAATCTTATGAAGAAAAACTTGAGTTGGAAGTTTCTATCCCTAGAAAACTTTATGATGAGTGGTAACCTGCAATAAAAATTAAAATTAAAAGATCATGAGTGTTATGCTTTGTGTGATTTGGGTGCTAGTGTTTCCACAATTCCGAAAACTTTATGTGATTTGCTAGGATTCCGTGAACTTGATGTTTGTTCTTTAAACTTGCACCTTGCGGATTCCACTATTAAGAAACCAATGGGAAGAATTAATGATGTTCTTATTGTTGAAAATAGGAACTATGTGCCCGTAGTTTTCATTGTTCTTGACATAGATTGCAATCCTTCATGTCCTATTATTCTTGGTAGACCTTTCCTTAGAACGATTGGTGCAATTATGGATATGAAGGAAGGGAATATTAAATTCCAATTTCCATTAAGGAAAGGCATGGAAAACTTTCCTAGAAAGAAAATTAAATTACCATATGAATTTATTACGAGAGCCACTTATGGATTGCATACCAAAGATGGCAATACCTAGATCTATCCTGGCTTTTATGCCTAGCTAGGGGCGTTAAACGATAGCGCTTGTCGGGAGGCAACCTAATTTTATTTTTATTCATTGCTTTTTGATCCTGTTTAGTAATAAATAATTTATCTAGCCTCTGTTTTGGTTGTGTTTTTTGTGTTTAATTAGTGTTTGTGCCAAGTAGAACCGTTGGGAAGACTTGGGAAAAGCCTTTTTGATCTTGCTGTAAAAAACAGAAACTTTAGCGCTCACGAGAATTGATGCCATTTTTATTTGGTGAGTGATATTTAGTTAATTATTTTTGAAGATGATTAATAGATAAATTACTCACGTCCAGAAATTTATTTTAGAATTTTGGGGGTTCCATAAGTTTGCGTTAGCTACAGATTACTACAGGGTGTTCTGTTTTTGACAGATTCTGTTTTCGTGTGTTGTTTGCTTATTTTGATGAATCTATGGCTAGTAAAAGAGCTTGTAAACCATAGAGAAGTTGGAATACAGTAGGTTCAACACCAATATAAATAAAGAATGAGTTCATTACAGTACCTTTAAATGGTGTTTTGTTTTCTTTCGCTAACGTAGCTCACGAGATTTTCTATTTTGAGTTTTGTGTTATGAAGTTTTCAAATTTTGGGTAAAGTCTTGATGGATTATGGAACAAGGAGTGGAAAGAGCCTAAGCTTTGGGATTCCCATGGCACCCCAAGGTAAATTCAAGGACACCAAAAAGCCTAATCTTGGGGATGCCCCGGAAGGCATCCCCTCGTTCGTCTTCGTCCATCGGTAACTTCACTTGGAGCTATATTTTTATTCACCACATGATATGTGTTTTGCTTGGAGCGTCTTGTATGATTTGAGTCTTCGCTTTTTAGTTTACCACAATCATCCTTGCTGTACACACCTTTTGAGAGAGACTCACATGATTTGAAATTTGTTAGAATACTCTATGTGATTCACTTATATCTTTTGAGCTATATAGTTTTTGCTCTAGTGCTTCACTTATATCTTTTAGAGCACGATGGTGGTTTTATTTTATAGAAATAATTGATCTCACATGCTTCACTTATATTATTTTGTGAGTCCTTTAGAACAACATGGAAATTTGCTTTTAGGAATAATATAAAAACTTTCATAGAAGTGCATTTAATACTATGAGAAATTTGATACTTGATAATTGTTTTGAGATATGGAGATGTGATATTAGAGTCATGCTAGTTGAGTAGTTGTGAATTTGATAAATACTTGTGTTGAAGTTTGTGATTCGCGTAGCATGCACGTATGGTGAACCGTTATGTGATGAAGTCGGAGCATGATTTATTTATTGATTGTCTTCCTTATGAGTGGCGGTCGGGGACGGGCGATGGTCTTTTCCTACCAATTTGTCCCCCTAGGAGCATGCGCGTAATACTTTGTTTCGATAACAAATAGATTTTTGCAATAAGTATGTGAGTTCTTTATGACTAATGTTGAGTCCATGGATTATGCGCACTCTCACCCTTCCACCATTGCTAGCCTCTCTAGTATCGCGCAACTTTCGCCGATACCTTAAACCCACCATACACTGTAACGCCCTGGACACACCCGTTGGTGGTCGTTACTCCTGGCAGGATCTAGACTGGCCCCACAGATCAATACTAGTCTTTTCTGCGCACTTTGTCCTCACTCGTGTGCACCCAGGAGCAACTTCCCGGTCGGTCACTCATCCTGACACTACTCCAACCTGAGCATGCTTAACTTTGAAGTTCTGTCCGAATGGGCTCCCGAAAAAGAAGGAATTCCTTATTGATATGAGTAGTCTATCATCCCTAATAAGCCAGGCCATCACATACACCCCCACTCAGAGGAACCGACGTCCTCGTCGGGCCACAGGAACGTTCCCTCTTGGCACAAACATCTGTGCTTCCAGTCCGGTACATGTGCCATGCCGGGTGCCACGATGGGTCACAAACGTCATGAACAACATGACCACGCACCTGTCCGTAACCATCCATGTAACCGCGAGGGTCGGCTCTGATACCAACTTGTAACGCCTCGGACAAACCCGCTGGTGGTCGTTACTCCTGACAGGATCTAGACTGGCCCCACAGATCAATACTAGTCTTTTCTGTGCACTTTGTCCTCACTCGTGCGCACCCGGGAGCAACTTCCCGGCCGGTCACCCATCCTAACACTACTCCAAGCTGAGCATGCTTAACTTTGAAGTTCTGTCCGAATGGGCTCCCAGAAAAGAAGGAATTCCTTATTGATATGAGTAGTCTATCATCCCTAATAAGCCAGGCCATCACATACACCTTCCTCAAAACAGCCACCATACCTACGTATTATGGAATTTCCATAGCCATCTCGAGATATATTGCCATGCAACCTTCCACTGTTCCGTTATTGTGACACGCTTCATCATTGTCATATTGCTTGCATGATCATGTAGTTGACATCGTATTTGTGGCAAAGCTACCGTTCATAATTCTTCATACATGTCACTCATGCGTCATTGCACATCCCGGTACACCGCCGGAGGCATTCACATAGAGTCATATTTCCTTCTAAGTACTGAGTTGTAATTCTTGAGTTGTAAGTAAATAAAGTGTGATGATCATCATTATTAGAGCATTGTCCCAAGTGAGGAAAGGATGATGGAGACTATGATTCCCCCACAAGTCGGGATGAGACTCTGGACGGAAAAAAAGAGGCCAAAAAAAGAGAAAAGGCCCAAATAAAAAAATTAATGAGAGAAAAAGAGAGAAGGGACAATGCTACTATCCTTTTCCACACTTGTGCTTCAAAGTAGCACCATGATGTTCATGATAGAGAGTCTCCTACGATATCAGTTTCATAACTAGTGGGAATTTTTTCATTATAGAACTTGGCTTGTATATTATAATGATGGGCTTCCTCAAAATGCCCTAGGTCTTCATGAGCAAGCGAGTTGGATGCACACCCACTTAGTTTCTTTTGTTGAGCTTTCATATACTTATAGCTCTAGTGTATCCCTTGCATGGCAATCCTACTCACTCACATTGATATCTATTGATGGGCATATCCGTAGCCCGTTGATACGCCTAGTTGATGTGAGACTATCTTCTGCTTTTTTGTCTTCTCCACAACCACCATTCTATTCCACATATAGTGCTATGTCCATGGCTCACGCTCATATATTGCGTGAAGATTGAAAAAGTTTGAGAACATCAAAAGTATGAAACAATTGCTTGGCTTGTCATCGGGGTTGTGCATGATTTAAATATTTTGTGTGGTGAAGATAGAGAATAGCCAAACTATATGATTTTGTAGGGATAACTTTCTTTGGCCATGTTATTTTGAGAAGACATGATTGCTTAGTTAGTATACTTGAAGTATTATTATTCTTATGTAAATATTAAACTTTTATCTTGAATCTTTCAGATCTGAACATTCATGCCACAATAAAAGAAAAATTACATTGAGAAATATGTTAGAAAGCATTCCACATCAAAAATTCTTCTTTTATCATTTACCTACTCGAGGACGAGCAGGAATTAAGCTTGGGGATGCTTGATACGTCTCCAACGTATCTATAATTTTTGATTTCTCCATGCTATTATATTATCTATTTTGGATGTTAATGGGCTTTATTTTACACTTCTACATCATTTTTGGGACTAACCTATTAACCGGAGGCCCAGCCCAAATTGTTGTTTTTTTGCCTATTTCAGTGTTTCATGGAAAAGGAATATCAAACGGAGTCCAAACGGAATAAAACCTTCGGGAACGTGATTTTCTCCACAAACGTGATCCAGGAGACTTCGAGTGGGAGTCAAGAAACAATCGAGGAGGCCACGAGGTAGGGTGGTGCGCCTACCCCCCTGGGCATGCCCTCCACCCTCGTGGGCCCCTCGTTGCTCCACCGACCTACTTCTTCCTCCTATATATATCCACGTACCCCTCAAACATCTGGGGGCACCACAAAAACCTAATTCCATCGCCACAACCTTCTATACCCGAGAGATCCCATCTTGGGGCCTTTTCCGGAGCTCCTCCGGAGGGGCCATTGATCATGGAGGGCCTCTACATCAAGTCCATGGCCTCTCCGGCGATGTGTGAGTAGTTTACTTCAGACCTTCGGGTCCATAGTTATTAGCTAGATGGCTTCTTCTCTCTCTTTGGATCTCAATACAATGTTCTCCTCAATTCTCTTAGAGATCTATTCGATGTAATCTTCTTTTGCGGTGTGTTTGTCGAGATCCGATGAATTGTGGGTTTATGATCAAGTTTATCTATGAACAATATTTGAATATCCTCTGAATTCTTTTATGTATGATTGGTTATCTTTGCAAATCTCTTCGAATTATCAGTTTGGTTTGGCCTACTAAATTGATCTTTCTTGTAATGGGAGAAGTGCTTAGCTTTGGGTTCAATCATGCGGTGTCCTTTCCCAGTGACAGCAGGGGCAGCAAGGCACGTATTGTATTGTTGCCATCGAGGATAAAAAGATGGGCTTTATATCATATTGCATGAGTTTATCCCTCTACATCATGTCATCTTACGTAAAGCATTACTCTATTCTTATGAACTTAATACTCTAGATGTATGCTGGATAGCGGTCGATGTGTGGAGTAATAGTAGTAGATGTAGAATCGTTTCGGTCTACTTGTCATGGACGTGATGCCTATATACATGATCATACCTAGATATTCTCATAAGTATGCTCAATTCTATCAATTTTTCGACAGTAATTCGTTTACCACCGTAATACTTATGTTGTTGAGAGAAGCCACTAGTGAAACCTATGGCCCCCGGGTATATCTTCCATTATATTAATTTTCCAACACTTAGCTATTTCTATTGCCGTTTATTTTACTTTGCATCTTTATTTCTCTTTATGATAAAAATACCAAAAATATTATCTTATCATATATATTAGATCTCACTCTCGTAAGTGACCGTGAAGGGATTGACAACCCATTTATCATGTTGGTTGCGAGGTTCTTATTTGTTTGTGTAGGTGCGTGGGACTCGAGCATGATCTCCTACTGGAAAAACTGAGGGAAATACTTACGCTACTTTACTGCATCACCCTTTCCTCTTCAAGGGAAAACCAACGCAGTGCTCAAAAGGTAGCAAAGCACTTCTTCTTTGTTCTAGAATCTTCCGTATTAGAATTGCCCAAATGTTTTTCTACATGATTTGTTTTTTACTTTATGCCTTACAACGCACAATTCCATGAATCTTAAAATAGATTAGCTTTCTTATAAAAACTAGATGATTTTGAATGAAATGAACTATAATAATTAAATGAACATCTACATCATGCATATATGACTCAAAGCTTTCATGCTATAATGTGGTATTTATTCATAATTTGGTTGCCAAATCTCATGTGTGCAATGCACGTGTACCTTACTATTCTAAATGGTGTCTGTCTGTGTTGTGCATGTTAAATACATTGTACGTAATATATCATACTAGTCTAAATTGTCTTTTTTTATTTTGGGTACACGTTAAGCTTGTTGTCCCGAAATTTCAAGACGCGCCTTGTTATGCCGAAATTTCAAGCTAGCGTCTCTGTCTATCGTGCTGCGAAACTCCCGCCTCTTCAACTCGCGCCTTGTTACCCTGAAATATTTAAGATAAATCTTTGTCTCATTGTGCTCCGACAACTCCCTCCATCTCAACCCGCGCCTTGCTATTCCAAAATTACAATGCGCGCGAAAACTCCCACCTCCTGTGAAATCCCGACACGCGAAATGCATGTGATACCCCTGAACCGAAAGTACCGCCTCAAATCGGTGGGGGTACTTTCATAACTTACCCCAGATTTCGGACAAGTGCGTCCCTAAGCCATGCTTCCCGCACTCCCATCCCATCCGCCTACCCATTTGTACACCGAGGCCGGCAATACCAGCGAAGCCCCACACCCTCCTCCGTCCGCCACCCAGCCGGAGCCTCTTCCCCGACGACGTCATCCACAGCAACACCTTGACGTCCCTCATCCATCATACTGGATGAGGATCCTTCGTCGATCTGGTCGCCCCACGGGTTCAACCACCCCGTCCTCCACCTCCAAGGAGCTACCCCGACGTTCCCCTCGTCTTTTGCGCCACCTCCATTCCCACAGCGCCGTCTTCAACTGCACCACCGAAAGAGCATCATCATCACCGTTTCCTTGGATGAAGCTGCGGCCTAATCAGCGCCACGAAAGAGGTTGTACACTAATCGTTGCATTTTCTTCTTGATTCGATCTCACGGTGCCGCCGACGCTCGGTCCCGAGCTGACACGACGCGGCTCCATCCACGGCGGCATCGCCGGCCACTTCCTCCATGGCGTAGCTCCCTCGGCGGAGACGTCCATATCAGTAGGAGCTGCTGCTGCTTTAGCTCTCGCTTGCGCTGCTACTCTGCTCTTGCTCTCGGTCCCCTGCCTGGTCTGCTCTTGCTCGCGCTGCTGCTCTTGCTCCTGCTCTTGCTTGCGATGCTGCTCTGATTTAGCTACACTTCAGTCGACTAAATCGACTTTTGGGTCAGTCGATTTCCAGGGGGTGGGGGGGCTCGCCGGAGGTAAGGAAGAACCAGCCAAAGTTGGGAGGGGGGCTCGTCGGAGAGGTACCCCACTGTCTATCTTATGGTAGATAGGATAGAGATATAAGACTAGATAGAATAGAGATATACCACTTCTCGAATCTTGAAACCAACCACAATCCTCCCCTATCTCATCAAAACCGCCAGAGGAATATATTTTGAGTGAAACATAACATATTTTTACTGATACACATATTTCAAAACTAGACTCTTTTCTATCAAATCCGTGAATATGTGTTAATCTACTTTGATCGTGTGGCAATGTATTGGCACATTTCTAGTTATTACTACTGTATAAATTTTTGGATACCATACAAATGGTGGAGTACATATACGAAGAGAAGAAGCGCACACATGCAGTCGGTCCTCATTGTCTCGCACACATGAGAGTTACGTAAAGGCACTGTAAACAAGTAAACCCTAAAACCCTAGGTGCATGATTGTTGCATGTGTGGTTACTGGGTATGTGGTGTAGCGCTCCTTTGTAGGAATAGTCAGCTCGCGTGATAATTTGGTCCGCAGAAGTTGATGGTCGGGAGCACAGGTGAACGACCTGGAGACGGTGGCTCGCCAGTCACCACTCATCGAGTAGACACATTTAAAATATCATTTTTTAGCACTCATCTGCCATGTTAGAGCATCTCCAACAGAAGCGCAATGCACAACACATTAAAAAAGCATTTACAGCACCGGAATAGCTAGTTTTTGCGGGCCGCGGAGTGCTGGCTCCAGCGGCCGCTGCAAAAAAATTGCGCGCGCGTGCCGCTCCAGTAGACGCGCTATATTTTTTTCTCCTTTCTACTCTGACTTGATACACACTCGACTCCATGTCAATACTGGCATAGATAGATACATAGATAGTTCTCAGCATAGATATATCATAGATAGCTAGATAGAAAAATAGATAGTTCAACTACTCCTCGTCGTCCGACTCTGCCTCGGTGATGTCCTCCTCCGATGTCTCAATGTAGGCGTCAAGATACCGATCGTCGTTGGAGTCCCAGGGTGACACTGCTACTAGCTTGATGTTGAATTGAGCGGCCGCCTTCCACGTACGCCTGTCCTCGCCCTCCTCTTCTCCCTCTCCGCCATCCTTTCCGCGTAGAACTCGCACACGTTGATGATGTCCTGCAGGAAGCGTTGGTGCCATAGCGCCATGGCTTCCTCATCCATATCGGCGATGCCGAGACGGTGCTCCCACCTCCGGTTATCGTGACGATCCTCGATGTTGATAAGCCGCGGTGAAGGCGCGAGCTCCTGCGCCCGCTGCCGCGTCAGCGTGTTAGGGAAGTTCATCTCCCTACGAGGCCGCCGGAGGCGCCATGCTGCCGCGTCATACGGGCGGGAAGCCTCGTGGGTGGCATCGAAAGTGCTGAGGCCAAGGCACACCTCGCGGAAGCGGATCTCGGCGGAGAAGACACCGGAGGGGCGCGCACGAACACTGCGGTAGCCCCAAGTTTCTCGGCGGTGCGACGGCATGGTGGCGTGGCGGCGGCGAGGCAAGAAAGAGTGGTGGCGAGGCACACAGTGGTGGGAGGGCGTTGGATTTTATAAAGCATGTCGGACGCCCCGCGCCAAAACTAGTGCGTGCCTGGCCGCTTTTCCTGTGCGCGTGCGATCCTTTCCCGACATCCCTACTATCTCTACTATCTTTTCTACTCTTATATATATATTATGGTATGGACTATTCTGTTACCCGCAACAGAATAATATTATGTTACCCCCCAGCCTTATATAGGGCGCGACGCGCCTATACCGTAGAATCTCCCCGGCCCAGCCTGAACCCAACCCACCTCCTTCCGCATGAGGAAGCCGTCGTGGGCGAGCGAGCGACGGCGTCAGCCGGAGCGAGGAAGCCCGTGGCGCTGTGACTGGCCGCCGACGGATCCACGGGCGTCATTCCCTTCCTCGTTGGAAAAGCAACAATGGGGTCATGATCCCCGCCTCCTGCCTCCCTCCCTCACCGGGGCTCCTTCGCCGGGGCCATGATCCTCGCCTTCCGCGTCCCCCCCTCGCCGGAGCTCCTTCGACGGTGTCGTGATCCCCGCCTCCCGCCTCCCCCTCGCCGGAGCTCCTTCGATGGATCCGTGATCTCTGGCACTAGCCTCCCCCTTGCAGCAGCTCCTTCAACGGATCTGTGATCTCCGCCACAAGCCGCTGCCTCCTGAACCTCGTCGTCGGAGCTCCACGACAAGAAGGAGCGTCGTTGTCTCCCCAAGCTCCTTGCCTGCATCAATGGTGCCGCCTTCCAAGATTATGCCAGTACGCCGCCCACGAGAGGAAGAAGAAGAAGTCAGATCCAAGAACATGCAACTGGAGGTGATGTCTACTTCCCACACTAATTTTCCTTAAAATTGAATATGTCCGATTGCTACTGAAGCAAAGACGATAAGTTCAAAGAACATTTTCTTATCTGGGTTTTGCATGAATAAAAATACCACGTTTGTGTCAGTTCATCAGGCCGGCTATGCAGAAGATTCAATTTAAAAATTGCACACACTATGCTCTGCCCTACATGTTACACTATTAAATTCATCAGTAGTACATATGTGATGCATCAGTGACACATGTTCCTATGATGCAGAAGCAGATAATACATTGCAAATGCTTGCATCGGTTCATTACAACCCTGGCACTTGATGCACATTGGATGTCGAGGTTACTGTCAGTACCTCTAATATGCTAGCTTTAATTCAAGTCAAAAAACATAAACCTATGCATCAGACCAAGTAGCTACTAGGATTTATATAAGGTTCTGCTACCACTCCAAGTTGTATGTTGTTATTTCTAATGGTACATGTCATGTAGTTGCATCAGTTCAAACGAGTAAAATAATGTTGTTGGAAAAAATATACACTTGTTACATAGTAATTTCAATGATACATAAACTAGGAGTACTTCTAATGTAGTTGCATAAGTTGTAGATAAAAAAAGAGAAGACATGCATCAGTTATATATATATATATGCATATGCATACTGCTCTGAAGTTCAATGTTCAGTTTACAAGTAGTGCACCAAATGTTTATGCATTAGTTATAGGGAAAAAGATAAAAACTGTCCATAACAGATGCATCAGTGCTAAAATTAGTACATCATTACCTCAGTGTTGAACATGTCCATTCATCAGTTCAACTGAAACTAAATCAGATACAAAATAGACAACAAAGTTTAATAACGCCCTGCGATGCAAGTTCAAGTTGTGCATTACCTTCGGTGCATGACATGTTACCCATATCATGTATACGAGAAAATGCAGAAAAGATTAATCGCAAAATTGTTGAATGTCATTGCAGAAACATGCAAGGCAGCACATGCAGCGAGGGTTTGATGAGCCAAGCAGATATGGGGCACCACCTGGTTGGGTAACACTAGAAATAGCACCTTGATACTTCAACAATAGATGCATATTTCAAGCTACACCAGAATCATCAGAAGCACGAACTGGTTCTTCTATGCAGCAAACATTGATATCTAGGAATACAAGCTTTGCCACTGCTGCGGTGGATCAACAATTCCCCAACAACAATTGTTTTCCTTCCCTAGCACATGCAGAAAGGCAAGTACACATAGCTTCCTCCAGTCGCTCCATCAACATAATTCATCCGTGCTGCAAAAGCGGATGCGACGGGAAGACCAGGCCAAAGAGACAGAAATGTTGGCCACTCTAGCAGGGTGCAAAGTAGAAGATATGATCCATATAGATAGGAGCAACCTCACAACGAATCTGAGGGAATACGGCCGTATAATGAGAGACAGAGAGCTTCATCAACATTGGTCCCTCTAAGAGATGCATAGCTGCATGTGCCAAGGGTGACACCACCCGCGCCCATACACGAGGGTGAACAACAAACACCGGAGGCAACACAGAGCTATACACATGTAAGTATCCATTCAGAAAAAACATACAAGCACAGTCCATACCCTAGAACTGTGACCACCCCATCTAACATTTTCATAACTGTGCTTTTGGTTGCTTACTATTGCGTGCAGCCACCTAACATTGAAGCTTACGTTTTGCCAAGTCTAGAGATGCACTTTGAAACTTTCAAAGAAGTAAAGAACTTCTACAATGTCTATGCAAAGCACACGGGTTTTGCTGTCAGGGAAGGCTCCAAGGTTAACACCAGAGTCTACCTTTCTTGCACGCCCTATGGAGTCTATGAATCGAAGGTGTCAGAGGCAAATAGACAGCGAAATAAGACCACAACCAGGGGTAACTGCGGGGCTAAAATGAGGCTGAAGAGGGAAAACGATGGAACACTTGTCGCAAAAGAGATAGATTGGGAACACAACCACAGGCTACAGCTCTCACCCAAAATTCTTGTCTTCTTGCACTCCCACAAAAACTTTGACAAAACAATCTTGGAGTACGTCAAGTACCTGCAGTTCAAAGGAATTGAACATGCGCAAATCATGAGCATACTAGTTGGCAATGACCCCGATAGCTACTTCCTCGAAATGAATGCCAAAGACCTGATTAACATGTAAGTACAAACTTGTTCTCCTCCCATAAACACCCTCCGTCTTTTTTCATCTGTCAATACAAACATATTACGCAACACATGACCTGATTCTAGTTCAACATGAATTTTTTAATGACTGTTCACTTTTAATATGCAGCACAGCAAAGAATTCAAGGATGGATGATGTGGATGATGTCCTAAAGACTGTCAACTTCTTTAGGCAGATGAAAGCGATAAACAGGGAATTCTTCTGCGACATACAACTTGATGAGTCTGACAGAGTGAAGAACAAATTCTAGGCGAACGCAAGCTGCCGAGGGGCATATCAAGACTTTGGTGACTATGTAATGTTTGACACCACATATAAGACCAACATGTACCGTATGCCACTTGGGATGTTTGTGGGTACTAACAACCACTTACAAACTACATTCTTTGCTTTCTCCCTCATAAGAGATGAGGATGCAGATTCATTCAGATGGTTGTTCAAAACATTTTTAAGGTGCATGAGAGGGAAGGCTCCTACATGCATCCTCACATGTAAAACCACCAAGCCACCACCCCACGCCCCCGAAAAGGAAAATAACACAGTAAAATTGTTGTGTCAGTTCTATTTGTATATATGCACTATCATCTACTGACCACTCCATGTCGCTTTTCTCATTACCAGACCAGTGCCCGACAATGGCTTTGGCGATCCCAGATGTTGTTAAGAACACAGTACACAAGATGTGCCACTGGTACATTATGAAGAAGTGCAAGGAACACCTTGCATACCTGTACAACCTCCACAAATAGTTTAAGGATGAATTCACACCAATCCTCAACTGGCCCCTCATGCCAACTGAGTTTCATGCTGCCTGGAAAGCACTCATGGATAAGTACAACCTCCATGATGATGCCACGATGGTGGCAATGTGGAACAAGCACGGGAAACGGATATCAGCTTATTTCAAAGAAATTTTCTGAGCCAAAATGACGTCCACACAATGGAGTGAGAGCACGAACTATGTGCTAAAGAAGAACTTTGTAAGTGAGAGACAAAACCTGCACCGGTTTGTCAGCCAGGTAAACTCCTGCGTCAAAACCAGGAGGAAGACAAAGAACTAGGTGACAATGGGTAACCGGGTACAGCTCTATCACCTGTCGTAAGACAAAATAACATGCTTACTAAAGTAAATCTTTCTTAGTTAGACAAGTTTTTGCTGCGAGAAAACTAATAATTTGTTCATCACTCTTGCTTGCGTAGAAGGAACAAAACACGCTGACCTATGGGTCTGACACTCAGATGGCAAACCTTTACTCACGAGTTGTCTAGAGCGAGATCGGAAAAAAGCTAAAACTGAGTACCCTCTTCACGGGGGACAGAGATGGAACAACCCACAAAGTACCTCATGTGCTACAACAAACCACAAAAACTGTTTGCGTGGCCTCAGCACGCATTCCAGGTGGTTGCATACCCTGTGGGTGAAATATTTGACTGAGAGTGCAAGTTTTGAGACCACGCAGGTTAGGACTAAAAAAGATGTTACATACTATACTACTTATTTTAGCAAGGTTTTTGTTCCAATGAAATGACAAAAAACATGCACCTGTTCTAAAAAAATACAGGTATTTTCTGCCTCCATGTCATGTGCATGATGCAGACAATTAAGGCTGACAGTGTTCCTGAGAAATACATCCTTAGGAAATACACCAAACGCCCGAACATCCAGCCAACATTCAACAGAAATGACTTGAGGACAGTAGCGTCAAACAAGGCCTCCCAATACTGCATTGAAAGCGCCTGCTGCAGTTTAACATGAGGGTGCACATAAAAAGCTTGAGAAGCCAAGAGCAAATGGCGAGGTCATGGGTCGTCACGGAAAGACTTGAACAAGAACTCGACGCCATGCATTCTGCTGAAAATGGAGGTGTCACAGACAATGAAGCCATTGAGCAGGATATTGCTACAATCTTATCCAAGATGAACCATCTGGGAGCTATTCACCCATTCGACAATGAGGAAGAGGGGCAACAACAACCAGAGCTTGCCCATGTGCACACTCAAGAGCAGTAACATGCTCACGTGCAAGATCATGAGCTTGACGGTGTTGTAGGCGAATGACATGACAATAGGACATCCTACCAGCAGCAGTAGGGAAGGGTAATTAAACCACCCATATTCCCAAACACAAAGGGGAGGAAGTGTAAGACGCAAGAAGCAAAAGCAGCAGCCAAAAAGCCGCCACACCCCATCAGACGCGTGGAATTCGGCCCGGACGGCAAACCTCTCGGCATAAGGGCATGCAGATTCTCCAATGTGGTGACCAATCATAATTACCGCACATGCTCACTCTGCACAGATGCCATTTTTAACAAGAAAAAGTTGCAGAAGCAGATTGGAGTTGCCCATCTTTCTACCAATGGAGACGACACATGTAATAGCTACACTTGCAACAAGTGTGGGGGGACTGACGGACATAATGCCCGCACATGCAAAGTGGGAAAGGAGGTCAGTGGCGCTGAACAGAAATAGGGCAAGGTCCAGAGTTCGAAGAAATCAAAAGAAGACGATGAAGAAGAAGAGTTTGACGAGAATGATGACCAATCAAACGAAGAAAATGAAGATGACAGTATTGGGGACGAGGAAACTGAAACTGACGATGAAGCTGCCAAGGCACAAGCATGAAAGGACGCCGACAAGGGACAACATTCGGGGCCAGTTAGAAGGAGCTCAAGACTGAAGAACCCATAGTGGTTATCTTGCTGTGTCAACTGAAATATAAGGTTGTACTGTCGGTTGCCTCGGTACACAATGACGAATCATATCAGAAACACTATAGTTACCAAAAGTTATTTAGCTTTATCATCGATTTCTCGATCGGTACTATAATTAAGATATAATTTGTGATTTGTGCCTGCTGGACCAATGACATTATTATGTAAATGATTTGACAAACCTTTTGAACGCAGTCACAAATATATTTGAAAAAAACTGATATGGATTTATGTAACGTCAATACTATTGTCCACCAGTAACTCAGCTAAAATATGTTAAGGAAAATTTAAACTCTGATAGTACATCAGTACTGATAATTCTCACTCGTCATTACAAGGGAGAGTAACCAAACACACCCGTGAACAACTCAAAAAACATAATTTCAAAACAAGCTACGGCTGGTTCTGCCAGTCCTACTTCAGAAAGTCCATCAGTACATAAAAATAATTACCTCAAGAAAACAGAAAAAATTGAAAGTGCAAATATAATACACATGTACTGATGAAAAACTAATTTATCTATGAAAATACTTTCAAAGATTATGTTGATATAAACAATCCTTTCAAAAATCAAAAATTATTTAAAAAAGATCAGCATGACACACATAGTTTGAACTTGTATTTGGTAAGTTCAATTACACTTCAATCACCAGTCCAAGTACCTAGAATAGAGAAGTACAAAGCGCCATCATCACCAACCCTAACACGTGCAGGTGGGATAATCAGCTGATAAGTACAGCTTGACAAGATGGATCAATGCGATAGTAAAATGCCATCATCACCGGCCCTGAGACGTGCAAGTGGGATAGGTAACTAAAAAGTATAGCTTGACAAGACTACTCATTACGACCAGTAAATACCCTAGCAAAGAAACTGGCTTAGACGGTTGGTTCTTCCAGGCCATCGGCCGCTCCACCCACTGGGCGGTTGCCACAACGGACTACAACTGCGCCCCACGACTACTACACCCACATCCCTGATGAACTGCCTCCCACGCATTCCCCTCCACACTAGAAATAACCCATTGTATTCCATCTCTGCCTCATTCCTAGAACCACCATTGCTTCTTCCATCTTCACTACAAACAACCTAGAAACTCCTCTCTTCCAAGCCCACAGTCGCCGGAGGAGGGAAATGGCGGAGGAACCATCTGCCAAGCGTCATCATAGCGAGACGTCCGAGCAGAGCAGCAACCTCGACGACGTTCACGTCACTGGCGAGAAGCGCGAGTACACAAAAACCCTCATAGGGGTTGAGCTCCACGGCAAGGAGATGTTGCAGATCGCCTGCACGAGCGAACCAGACAAGGCCGACGAGATGATCACCAGGCTCTGGAAGAAGGCTGATGGCTTGTATCCTAGGTTCGTCGGTGTTGATGTGGAGTACACTAGGGAAGACAAACCTCCACAGAGAGCAGTTGTTCTGTTGTTGTGCATGGAGGAACTCTGCCTGATGTACCACATCACAACAGCCACAAAATGGTGATCCATCCTACTCATTTGCCCTATTTGGTTCATCTGTTTAATTAGTATTGTATCCTAAAAAAATCAACAAACTTGTTTGCCAACTATATGTAATAGTCTAGTTTGTGAAAGTGGATGCACTACTCCACTTTCTCAAGTAGATGCACTATAATATATTTTTGAACCTGATGAACTACATTACTATTTGAAAATTTTGCAAAAGATTAATTTATGAAGTTGATGTACTAGTGTAGTTTCTGATCTTGATCCAATAGTGTAGTTTCTGCACTCGATGTATTAAAAAGATGTTTCTAAACTGGATGTATTGAAGTAGTTTCTGAACTTGGTATGGTGTTATTTTCAAAAGAAAAAAACTAAGAACTTGGTGAAGCACTGGTATGTGTTGTTCTATTCAACAAAAGTAAAGTAAACTAGTACTAAATCCGCACATATATTATTGACTCAAACTATATATAATCCAACAAGAAAAATAACATGGTGTACTTGAATTTAATTTCAGAACTTTGTTTACTAGTTTCTAAAGTACATTCATCCAATAATTATACTATATAAGCATCTCCTTCATGGATTAATCGCTTGTAAAACAAAACAAAAATGAAGAATTCAAACATCAACATAATACTAATCTTCAAAATGTCTCTCCCCTTGCAGGCCCAAGTGCCTCAACGAGATGCAGAAGCATGACAAGTTGTTCACATTTGGCGGTTTCAGCATTGAAGAGGACAAAGAGAAGCTGAAGATGTGTGGTTTGGAGATCAAACCCAACAAGTACATTGACATTCAACGCAACTTGAGAGTTCCATATACCGGAAAAGAGTACAACTCCTTGGCTGATGTTGCAGCCAGCGTCATCCACCCATTCTGCAAAGACATGAAGAAGAAGAAGATTGACATGAAGGAAGACCATAAATTGTGGGGGATCAGCCAACTGCCAAATTACCTCATCGAGTACACAATGATAGATGCGTACGCCACCTACAAATCATGGAAGATAATTGAAAAGATCACAACAGGTTGGGAAATTTCAAAAGAGCAGGAGGCTGACCCCTACTGCCGCCGCCACTATGCAAGATGAAGATACATCAAAGTCTTCCTTCGTTTTGCTTGCGCTTGTGCTTGCCTTTTATCTTGTTGTTTCAAATTCGTAGTTAGGACTTGTTAGGTTAAAACTAGTTTCCTTATGTCTTGTGTGTCAGGATTTAAGCTGTCTGCTTATGTCGTGCTTGTCACAGTTGAACAAGTCTGCTTATGTCATCAAGTACATTGTCTCCCTTATCTAGTTATATAAGTTTGGTAGCTTCGTATTTTGTTAATGCATCATTTCAAATTCAAAAGTAGCTTGTGAATGGAACTTTGTGGCTGCTCTTCAGTACTAGTTATGAAGCAACTAATCACACAAGGATGTTCATGTGTAGTTTAGATTCAGTATTGTATGGAAAACATAACGTTGAAAACAATCAGTACAATTTGAGTAGCTTAACAACGCTTCAGAAGTTGAAGCAAAAAATCTTAGTACTTCATGTACTGTTCTCATTCATATGTAGGTACTAGAAAATTAACAAGTACTGCAACAGAAAAAGTTAAGAAGCATCAACACACATTTATATTGGTCACTTGGAGACTAAGAATGTCAGTACTAGTACACTTGAATGGATAGTTCATACTTACTACAATAAAAAGTACGAAGAAGCATCTGTTCGCAAACCCTCAAAAAAAATGTCAGACTAAGCACATAAGTGCTACTATGAATGAACTCTCATTACAACTTAGTTTACACGCAAGTACTATAGTGCTAAAAATGATACCAGAAGACCCTTGAGAATAATCACAAGAACAAACACAAAAAGAAGGCAAAATGCAATGAAAAGATAACACTTCCACAAAACTCACAAGAACTACAACAAAAAGTATAAGTCCACATTACTGCTGGAGTCAAGTACTAGATTCAAACCAAAAAATAAAATAAAAATGGACCGCTCGAAGACAGGCAGGCGCTGACGCAACTAGATACTTGAACTTGAGCCCACGGCGGAACTGTTGGCGAATCCCTAGTAATCGGCACAACACAAGGCCAGCCGACCAGGGCCCATAGGTCATGAGAGATAGCGAGCACCATGTATAAGCGCTCAGGTAAGTATTCAGAGGAGTTTGACGAGTAGGACTCACGAGCGCTTATAAACAGGTCGAGAGCCCCTCTGCTACCGAGGTGGGACTAAACAAAAAGCACATGCACATCCAGCAGTCCTCAAATCGCCCGCACGGACCATTTGGGCCAGAAAAGGGCCCAATAACCTCCATCGTCTCCAAACACCCCACCAATAAGGCTAGTTGAATAAATAAGAGCGCGGGGAAAAAGAAATATAAACTACAAAAAAATTGTTTGAAAACTGAAAATAGGAAAGTTCAAATACTTGTTCGCAGGCAATAATTTTAAATACAAAAATAAAAATAATTTTAGCTCTGTGCCACGGATGATAAAATGGAAAAAATATGATACAAAAACAAAGAAACTTTAAAATGCGGAGAACTTAATAAGCTATATATTAAATATACATAATTTAAACCGGCGAATTAAATAGTACTTTCAAGTTCAAGTAGTAAAATGCAAGAAGTTCAAATAGATATTGTTTGTCAATTCTGCTAAATTTCTTATTTATGTAAAATCTAACTAGAGCTTAACCAATGATTTCGTAATAAATAATCTCAATCCCAAAAACAACTCAATTCAGACATACATATGACATCAGTACTACAAAACCAGGAAGGGTCAGGCCAATCACACCACCGTGACACCAATTTTCAAAACCTTACGTTGTATGAAATTACAATTCAGTACACACAACACTAAAGCATAAGTACACTAAAAAGAGAGTACAAAAACTATAAAGGTCTAACTTAGGTTGGGACAGATGAAAATAAAATAAGTCCCAGTTTTGAGCAACAACTCGCAGGGCACTGAAAAAAGTTTTGAGATCAACTAGTATCTAAGACTTCAGTGCAAAAAGAAGAGTAAACCTCCACACTAAAACATCACAAAGTATAGGTCACTTAAGCAGTACAAAATAATATCATCACCGACCCTGAGACGTGCAAGTGGGATAAGCAGCTAATAAGTATAGCTTGACAAGACTACTAAGTGCGACTAGGAAAGAACCCTTGGCTTGGACGGTTGGTTCTTCCAGGCCACCACCTGCGCCACCCACTAGGTGGTTGCCATGATGGACTGCAACAGCAACCCCGCAATCACTACCCCCACGACCAGGAAGAACCGCCTCCCCCACGTCCCAATCCACGCCCTCAAAAAGCCCCAAATCGACTCTGTCCCGGCCACATCTCCAAAAACCACCATTGTCGCTTCCATATCCACTACAAACAACCCACAAACATCTCTCTTCCGAGCCCACAGTCGCCGGAGGAGGGCAATGGCAGAGGAACTATCTGCCAAGCGTCATCATGGCGAGACGTCCGACAAGAGCAGCAACCTCGACGATGTTCACGTCCCTGGCGAGAAGTGCGAATACACCAAAACCCTCACAGGGGTTGAGCTCCACGGCAAGGAGACGCTGGAGATCGCCTGTACCAGGAAACCAGACAAGGCCGACAAGATGATGAGTAGGCTCAAGATGAAGGGTGGCGGCTTGTATCCTAGCTTCGTCATAGTCGATGTGGAGTTTACCTGAAAAGATGAACCTCCCTAGATGGCAGCAGTATTGCAGTTATGCGTGGAGGAACTCTTCTTGGTGTACCACATCGCAGTGACCACAAAATGGTGATCCATACTACTCTTCATTCATCTCTTCTACTAGTACTACTCCCTAAAAATTTCATTAAACTTGTTTCCCAACTAGATGAACTATTGTAGTTTGTGAAAGTGGATGCATGAGTACATGTTTCTCAAGTAGATGCACTATAATATATTTTGAAACTGGTCCACTAGATTAACATCTGAAATTATTTCACCATATTAATTTATGAACTTGATGTACTAGCATAGTTTCTGATGTTGATGCACTAGTGTACTTTATTGAGTTGATGTATTAAAAGATGTCTCTAAACTAGATATACAAAAGTTTCTGAAATTGTTTCACCAGATTAATTTCTGAACCTGATGTACTAGCATAGTTTCTAATCTTGATGCACTAGTGTAGTTTATAGAGATGATGTATTAAAAGATGTTTCTAAACTTGATGTAGAAAAGTTTCTGAAATTGTTTAACGAGATTAATTTCTGAACCTGATTTACTAGCATAGTTTTTGATCTTGATGCACTAGTGCAGTTTATTGAGTTGATGTATTAAAAGATGTTTCTAAACTTGATGTACAAAAGTAGTTTCTGAACCTGGTCTAATGATATTTTCAGTAGCAAAAAATAAAGTAAGAACTTGGTGAAGCACTGGTATAGGTCTTTTATTCAACAAAAAGAAAACTAAACTTGAAGTAAGCAGCACATAGATCATTGACTCGGGTTACAGGTTCTTGAACTTGGTGAAGAATTTGGTGAACCACTAAATATGCCAAAAAAGAAAAATAATATGGTGGACTTGAATTTAATTTTAGAACTTGGTGTACTAGTTTCTGAACAACATTCATCCATGACTTATACTGTATAACCATCTACCTCATGTATTATTACATGTAAACCAAAAATGAAAGAATTAAATCTTCAAAAAAGAACACTAATCTTCAATATGTGTCTCCCCCTTGCAAGCCCAAGCACTTCAAAGAGTTCCTACGGGAGGAGAAATTGTACACATTTGCCGGTTTCAACATTGAAGATGACAAATGGATGCTGAACAAGTCTCGTTTGGAGATCAACCCCAAGAACTTCACCGACATTCAGCTACTCTGGAGAGTTCTAGGCACTGGAAAGGAGTACGACTCCTTGGTCGATGTTGTTGCCAGCGTCATCCACCAATTCTACAAAAGCATGAAGAAGAAGATTGACACGCAGGAAGCCCACAATCTGTGGGGGATCAGCCCGCTGCCAGACAAGCTCATCAAGTATGCATGAATAGATGCGTATGCCACACACAAGTCATGCAAGATAATCGACAACATCGTAACAGGTTGGGAAATTTCAAAACAGCAGGAGGCTGACCCCTACTACCACTGCCAATACGTGGGATGAAGAAACATGAAAGTCTGCCTTTGTGTTGCTTGCGCTTGTGCTTGTCCTTTATCTTGTTGTTTCAAATTTGTAGTTTCCTTTTGTTTAGTTCAAATAGCTTGCTTATGTCATGTGTGTTAGGGTTTGAACAAGTTTGCTTATGTCATCAAGTACATCGTTCGCTTATTTCATTCAACAAGTTTGATAGCTTCCTATTTTTTATCCATCATTTTAAGTTGAAGTAGGTTGTGAATGAAACTTGATGGCTGCTATGCAGCACTAGACATGGAGCAACAAATCACACATTGATATTTCCACAAAAAAACAGTGGCAGACTAAGGACAACAGCAAATAGTAGCCTTAGACGCTCTGTACAACTTAGTCCTCTACAGTAGTACTATCACACTAAATATCTATTTTTAGTTTCAGAAGAACACTAAAAAGACTAAGTTGAAGCCGAGGACAACATTCAGTACTAGCAGCATCATGCTAAATAGTAGTTAGAAAATTACTAAGTACTGCAACAGGAAAAGCCAAGAACCATCAGTACGTATTTCATAGTCACTAGCATACTAGGAGTAAAAGTCCTGTTACACCTGAACACACAGTACATCCTTTCTACGAAAATAAAAAAGAATGAGAAGCTTCAGTTCGCATTCCCTAAAACAGTGACACACTAAGAATAACAGTGCTAGTACAATTTAAATCTCAGTACAACTTAGTTTGTACGACCAGTACTATGATGATACCAAATAATGCCTTGGGAATAACCACAGCCTAGAAAAAAAAGAAGGCCACAACTAAATCAAAAAGATATCAGTTCGACCAAGGAGAAAAATCACAAGAAAGACAACAGAAGCATCAGTCCACATTGACCAGTGAGGTACTTGTTTCAAACAACACAAAAAATGATCATAGTGCTAGTACAATTGAAATCTACAACTTAGTTTATTCGGTAAGTACTATGATGATACCAACTAATGCCTTGAAAAAGAAGGCCAAGACTCAACCAAATAGATTACAGTTCAACCAAAGAAAAAACACAAGAACAAACAACAAAAGCATCAGTCCAGATTGACTAATGAGGTACTAGTTTCAAACAACAACAAAAAATGATGATCGCCCAATGATAGGCTAGCCACACACAGGAGGTTACATTCGGACTCGAGCCCACGACGGAACCATTGGCGACTCCATAGTAATCAAGACTATGCGGGGCAGCCGTCAAGGGCCCACAGGTCATGGAACAGAGAGCGAGCGATGTGTATAGCGCCCAGGTCAGTATACAGAGGAGTTCGACAGGCGAGGCATGGCAATGCTTATTAACCGGTTGAGAGCACCCTCGGCTAGCGAGGTGGGACTAACTCAGAGCACACACACAGCCAGAAGTCCACAGTCGTGCGCACGGGCCATTTGGGCCGGAAAAGGGCCCAATACGACTGCTACTCCCTCCTCCCCAACTCTCCTCACCCCACACCATCAGGCCCACTGAATAAACCACGGCGTGTGGCAAAGAAAATATAAACTAGTACAAAAAGTTTGAAAACTGAATATAGAAACATTAAAATACATGTATGTTTGCAGGCAAAATAATTCTAAATTCAAATATAAAAATAAGATAAAGTTACCTCTTCATCACAGATAAAAGCACTAAAAATAAGCTACAAAAACAATGATACTTTGAAGTTCAACTATATATGCTACAAAAATAATTATCAACTTAATAGGGCTATCTGTTAAATGTAGCTAATTTAATCCAGTGCTTTAACTTTTACTATGAAGTTCAACTACTAAAATGCAAGAAGTTCAAACAAATATTTATCTCTCAATTTTGCCAAATTTCTTATATTTAAATAAAATCTGGCTAGAGATCACGTAGGAATTTTGTAATAAATAATTTCAATCCCAGAAAAACTATAGTTCTAACAAATTATATGACATCAGTTCTACATACAAGTAAGCGTCACTCCACTCAAGCTAGATCCACAAATACTAGAAAAACCTTACGCTGAATGAAATTACAATTCAGTACTCACAAAACTATACCATAAGTACAAGAAAAGAGGGTACATAACTATAATGGTCCAACTTAGGTTGGGACAAATGAAAATAAAACAAATATGACTTTTTAGCAACAACTCGTAATGCACTTGTAAAAATGTTTTTCGGTTCAACAAGTGTATAAGACTTCAGTGCAAAAATAAAACTTAACCAAAACAAATACCCGAGAAAACATACATGAGTGAAACAACTGTTCAACCTCTCGGTGTACAAAAGTGGGGGCTCTCCTTTTGCACCCCTTTACTTGTGCATGGGCAGTCAGAGCCACGCCCATAGCCACACTAAGCAGGGCAAAGGAGGGATGCCATAGCACAATATGACCAGAGCAACACCAAGACCCGAGGCACCGAGAGAGCAAGAGGGCGAGGTGGACTCCCCCGGCAAGACTCTTGCCGGGGTGGCTTCCGCAGCCTCGGCAAGATCCTTGCCGGGGCAACTTGCCTGACGCCAGCAGAGCGCGCCACCCTTGAGCCCAAGGGGTTCCCACGCCGTATTGGAACCAAGGCTCGAGAAGCACCTCCGTGGTGGCATGCAGATATTTTTAGAGATCATAGACACAAAAGATCAGATGGAAACCAAAAGACAACGATCCTTGGCGAGATCCTTGCCAAGGAGATCCATGAGACCCCCGGCAAGAGCCTTATCGGGGACTACCGCGGTGCCGCAGCAAGACCCTTGCCGGGCCCTCGGCAAGACCGTTGTCGAGAATGCCTGCGGGGCCGCAGCCAGGCCCGCGTCTGCCAAAGCTCCACCGCCGCTCCCATACAGCTGCCAGCTCAACCAGCTGAGCAGGCATCTACGGGGCAGCGCGCGGCCTCTACACCAACTCAACAAGCACCTGCGTGGTGGCATGCAGATCTTCGTGAAGGCTCCACCACCGCGCCAACCCAGCAGCCAGCCAACATGGCGCTACAACGCCTCGTTAGCTTGGACGCGTGTCGGAGCTAGGCAAGGCGATGATAGCTGGGACGAGCTTCTTCGTCGTCCCTAATAAAGCAAGAGAGGCACGTCGGCAGCGCATTAAATGCGTTTTTTCGACGATACCAGGGGATAGACTCAGCCCCTGTAAACCTTTCCACCTCATGTGTGCCACTGTGGCAATCCCTTTTTTCTATAAAAGGAGGCCCGAGGCGTACTGGAGGGGGATTTAGATCTTTTGGACTAGAGAGCCACTGCAGCTAGTTCAAGAATGCAAGAACACCTAAATATACATCATAGTAGGACTAGGGTTTTACGCGTCTCCGCGACCCGAACATGGGTAAATGATTTGTGTGCTGACCGCCAGACCCACTCTTTGCACAACCCCGTGCCCGCCAACCGTAGAAGGGATCCCAGTGACCCCATAGGTGTCGTTTCCCACCGACATCTTTGGCGCGCCACGTACGGGGTGTGCAGTTGTGAGAATCTGTTCTAGCAGTTAGTTTAGAAGTTCTTCATCGTCGTGGCTCTCAAGAAGAAGACAATCACGGGGATCGGCTTGTCGAGGGCCGAATGGCCCGTACTAGTGCGTCGGAAGCCGAGGCGAGGCTCGCGAACACCCGCATCGCTCTGGCAGCCAAAGCCTGGTATGTGGCGTCGTTCGTGCACGAGACGATGGGCCACACGCCACCAAATCCAAAGACGGAGCCGGACCCCCCGCAGGCAGCATGGGGCCCTCCAGGGGCGGTGTCGTGCCGCCCGCGACTTTCGAGGCGCCTACGCCGGTGCCCCCGACACGCTCCTCCCAGGTTATGCGCGAAGAGCAGCGTCACCACGCCGGCGACCCTGGGCACCATCGTGGGAAGAGTCATATGCATCATTCGCGGGACGTAGAAGGCCAGCACGCACGCCGAAGTGCTGGCGAAAACGGCGTACAGCCGTCGGGCCGTGATAGAGCTCCTTCTAACTTGGTTAGAAGTCGAAGCACATTACGGTCCACGTAGCTTTCGCCACCACCCACGCCAGCGGAAGCTTTGGCAATTGTGCAGTTGCTCCTTGACTTTCCTCCTGCTGCGCAGAAACTCGATGAGTGGAGAGCCACCATCCGAAGCCTCGTCGGCGTTGCCAACAAAGATGAGCCACGACCGGCGGGGCCCTCTCGCTGGCGCTCCGTCGAGCCGCCGCATGCCAGTGGTGGAAGGATCGGGGGCGTTGCGGCCACAGTGCACTCTCCTCCTCCACGCCAGCCACCGTGGGTGTCGGTCCGTCATGACGACGCTTGTGATAACATTTCCGTAGCATCTTCCAACCCATGGACCCACCGTGATCAGCGCCAAGTTCCTCGGGAGCGAGCCCGTGAAGACACTCGAACCACCATCGAACGCCGGCGCGATGCGCGCCACCAGTTAGATAGGCGGGCGGGGCCCACTATGGACCACCCAGCACCGGGGGGCTCTGGCGACCTACCCTACGAGGTGGGTTGCCTTGCCTTTACCCGTGAGCTGCGGTAGTTATAGTGGCAATCCAACAGCATGTTCAAGCCACATGTTGGCAAGAAGTACAATGGCAAGACCCACCCGTCAGAGTTCCTCAGCATCTACACCATCGCGATGCAAGCTGTTGGAGCCCGCGACGGCAAGGTGCTTGCCAATTACTTCTCGCTGGCACTCAAACCCAATGTCATGTCATGGCTGATGCACTCGCTGATGGATTCCATTTCTTCTTGGTCGGACTTGTGCCATGAGTTCGTTGGCGCCTTTACCGGAGGCCACCAAGCTCATGGCCAGGCAAGCGATTTGCGTATCATCCCCCAGAAGGAAGGTGAAACCCTACGCAAGTACATACAGAGGTTCAGCTAGGTGAAATACAACATCCCAGATGTTCATTGCACCGCCGTGATCAGCGCATTCCATCAGAATGTGCGCAACCGCAAGATGTGTGAAGAGCTGGCGATGAACAAAGTCAAGGATGTGGCCGAACTTTATGTTTTGGCCGATAGGTGCGCTCGAGCGGAAGAGGGGAGGAAGTACCCCGGCGAGGATGTCGGCGCGGAAACCGACTTCACAGACGAAGATGTGGCCACCTCGACGAAAAAGGGTCAGCACAGCAACAGGAAGCGCAAAGGAAAGACTGTCCTTGCCATCGAGGGATCCGAGGAAGCCGGTGCTGCCAAGAAGGCCAGGGCAGACGACCCTGGCAAGGAAAGTGCCGGGTGCGCCGCTTGCTGGGCCTTGGTGGCCACCAACAAGCTAGGAGGCTCCGACAAGCAATATTGCAAGATCCACCGCACCAAGGGCCACGACCTCCAGAAATGCCAGCAAGTCGAGCTGCTTGCTGAGAAGAAAAAAGCCGAGTATGAGAGGCGGGACAAGGAGAAGGGCCAGGATGGTGCCGAGGGGTCTATCAAGAAGCGTGGCAGCCAAGAAGGCCGCCACGGAAAGAATAATCAGCAAGATAGGCCCGCTCGGGACCGCAACAAGAAGCAAGAAGATGAAGATCGCGACAAAGATGACGAGTCCAGTGAGCATGAGTTCTAGAAGGCTACGGAGGCCATGTGCGTCAATGGTGGCGCCTCATTGCACACTTCTCACCACCGACTCAAGCAGTGGGCGCGTGAGATTACAGCAACGGAACCATCCCTTGAAGCTTAGAGGCCACTGAAATGGTCCGGCACGCCTATCATTTTCGACGCCGAGGACCACCCTGACCACACGACTGTGGTCGGGTGTTTGCCGTTGTTGGTCTCACCAACAATACGCAACCTCAAGGTGACGAAGATGCTAGTTGACGGCGGGGCCGGTCTGAACTTGATCTAGCCCATTGTGATCAAAAGGTTGCAGATTCCTGATGGAGACCTCGAAGAGACAGGCACATTTCAAGGGGTCAACCCGGCGAGGAGTCATCCGAAGGTTAAGGTCACGCTGCCCGTGACGTTTAGAGGCGAGTTAAACTACAGGACGGAGAGGATTGTTTTCAATGTAGCCAAGATCCCCTTGCCCAACAACGGGATTCTCAGCCACCCGACACTAGCCAAGTTTATGGCGGCGTTGCACTACGCCTACAACATGCTGAAGATGCCGGGGCCGATGACCATTATCACCGTCCCCTCCGACAAGAAGGATGCACTGATCTGCGCCGACCAACTCTATCGGGAAGCAGTTGCAGCGACTGTCGCCAAGGCACTCGCTCCTGCTGCTGGAGCCCCTGTAGGGAAGAAGACCGGCAAGACCTCTCGCGCCCACTCCGGCAAGCGCACCTCTTCGGAGTGTTGTGCTCCCGTCGAGGACGTGCCAGAGAGATCCACTGGCAAGAGCAAGAAATCCAGAGCTGTGCCACCAGAGACGAAGCGGGTGTCCGTCGAGGAGGATGGCACGGGAGGGGCTTTCACCATAAGCTCCACCCTGGACAGCAAATAGGAAAGCGCGCTTGTCACCTTCCTGCGGGCAAATGTCAACGTGTTTGCATGGCAAGCATCCGACATCCCCGGTGTTCCCAGGGAGGTGATTGAGCACCATCTTGCTGTCTGTCCTCATGCGCGACCCATCAAGAAGAAGGTCAGGAAGCAAGCTTTGGAACGACAGGAGTTCATTACGAAGGAGATCAGGAAGTTGGAAGCGGCAGGCTTGGTGAGAGGAGTACTCCATGTGACATGATTGGCCAATCCGGTAGTAGTGCGCAAGGCGAATGGGAAGTGTAGATTGTGTATTGACTACATAGATATCAATAAGGCTTGTCCCAAGGACCCTTTCCCGTTTCCGCACATTGACCAGATTGTTGAATCCACGGCCTGGTGTGATCTGCTATCATTCCTTGACGCCTACTTGGGGTACCACCAAATCTTCATGGCCAGAGAGGATGAAGAGAAGACAGCGTTCATCACCCCATGTGGCATGTATTGCTTTACGGATGCCTTTCGGGTTGAAGAGTGCTGGCTCGACTTTTGCAAGGGCAGTCCAGATTGGTTTTAAGCCCCAGATACATAGAAATATGGAAGCTTATATGGATGACATAGTGGTCAAAACCAAAGATAGGGCGACTGACGGTGTCCTGGACTAGGGGGTACTCACCACGTCATCTCCCGATCTGTTAGATTGGGCCGAGGACCCCCATGGCCGTATACTCATGGACCAGTTCGGACAGCTGCCGCATACATGGAAGATTCCACAAGACTTGGTGATCAAGACAAGGACTCCTCCCCACCGGCGTATTCGGCTAGGACTTTTGTTATCCTAGGCCTCTGGTGCATTATATAAACCGAGGCCAGGCTAGTCGATAGATATATACAACAACAATCATACCATAGGCTAGCTTCTGGGGTTTTAGCCTCTACGATCTCGTGGTAGATCTACTCTTATATTACTCATATCATCAATATCAATCAAGCAGGATGTAGGGTATTACCTCCATCAAGAGGGCCCGAACCTGGGAAACATCGTGTCCCCTGCCTCCTGTTACCATCGATCCTAGACGCACAGTTCAGGACCCCCTACCCGAGATCTGCCGGTTTTGACATCGACATTGGTGCTTTCATTGAGAGTTCCGCTGTGTGATCGGCAAAAGGATCGATGGCTCATCTGCGGATTAACTGCGACGTCGACATCTTCGTCACCGGTTCGACTGGTCACCTTGGCTCGACCGATGACCGTGCTCCATCTCCGACCGTCATGTTCGGATGGGGGCCTTCTTCAACATCAACTCGGATCTCTATTATGATCATAGAGGAATCATCCATGGAGCTCGAGGGCTCAACGTCAACATTGCCCTCGGTCGGCCGTGCTGTTTTTATGGACAGTGAACTTGTATTCGCCATAACCGCCTCCTCGTGCATCGGTTTGACGATTGCTTCGGTGGAATAGTGCGGAATTACGTCTACAACAGCCATGCAAAATTTTGTCGAGTTCCGATGAAGGCATCTCCGACAATCTACGATATACCGGAGCCCTATCAAATCTAGACGGGAACCTGGACGATTTTAGGGCATGGTCTCCAGAGCCCTGCTCGGAGGTCCTTTCGAAGATCCAACCGTTCATCTGCTGCGGAATTCCTATATTTACCACCCCTCGAAATTTCAGCTCGATCCAACGGTTCAAACTCTGGTAATCTTCCGATGAGTGGACCAATTTTCGGATCTGTTTTCTACGCGAATACGGATCCGACCCGAATTCATGTTTCTTTATGAACGTGATATTGGACAACCTTTTTAGAGGAAATTTCTTCTAAGGTATTGTGCGTCGTTTTTAAACACGTGTCCATAAATTTTTAAGCCTCCCCTGAGGTCATCTTCATCATCTTGCTGGTGTCAAATCAGTCCGGCAATATTGCTCTAAGGCTGCCGACCTGCGCTAGACACGTCATCACTTTGTTGAGCCGAGCTCAACTTCTTCGGATCATCATCTCGGCAGGCCGAACAAGAGTTCGGCATCGCGAAGGATAAATCATCACCAACATCGCCGCCCCACGGATTACTCAGAGCGGGCACACCGGCATCGCCGCACCGTCACTTCATCAAGGCGGCATTGACCACGTCACGACCTGCATCGGTAGGGCCGCACTATTGCTTCTTCAAGCTGGTGTCCATCACACCGACCTACTTCGACTAATCGGCTGACATCGAGGCTTCGACATCTCGGCTAGACCGAGGGCTTTGCCTCGGCGAGCCAACCTTTGTCAGCATCGCCATGTCGTCGCTTTATCGCCCATCAGGCAATGGGTGTGCGGATCGAGTCTCAATTTTGGGAGTCACCTTTCTTCGGATTGCCACAACAAATAAACCAGGTGCTATTAATCCTAGTAATTTTTGCTTTTTGGAGTTTATTTTTCCCAAGAAATTATTACTCTGGTTTGTTCCTGTACACAGGTCTATCGAATGATGTCCGCACTAACGACGATCGTGTGGTGGTTCGGTCAGTTTCCGTACATAGTCCGGCGAAGGCCGCATTCGGAACTCGGACCGACCTGTGAATTCAGGCTTTGCCACACCTTTACCGCATCACGCCGATGCCCTGCATCAACATTAACTTCGGCGCAAGGCCATATTTCTTTTATTACTCACTTTGCATAAATTATTTATTATGTAACATTTTTTATCATTATTATTATTATATCCGGTTTGCACTATTTTTTGTGCACAGGAAGTTGATCCGGGTTGGGCAGTATCGTCAACTCGGCATGCTGACATACCATGTCACCTCGGCTGGAGGGGGGGCTTCATCAGCACTTCATTACCCCATGCCGGGGACTTCGGCATCACTCTGCCTTCCTGCATTGACCATGCTATGTCACCACTTCAGAGTGCCGAGCTCTTCGCTCCGCCACCTCGGGACCGGCTTGGGGGATGGAACCTTGTCCCGCATCAAGCTCGGACCACGTCATCAATACCAAACACATTACCCAGCTAAGTTGCATTCATGCTTGAAGTTTTAAATGTTTTAAATTGTGTTCGGTTCGACCAAGCATTATACTCTTTTGGAAAAAAGTTGCTTGTAAAAAATTTCCATGTACAAACTTTGTTTGTGACGCACAAATTCAAATACCCCGTTTATTTGGGGGCTTCCTTTATGAAGCTTTTCCTCTTGCATATGATTATACTTGTACGGCTTCGTTCCTTGTTCGTGTATTACGCCACAATATGCACCATATTGACTTAAGCGATTTGCAAGCTGGGTTGCCTGGCTCCTGTGCTTACCCCTACGTTCTCGATTGTTCGGCTAGGGAGTAAAGGGAGCACCTCTGCGATTGTCACGACTGGGTCCTCCGAGCTCTGACCTCATACTGGGTGAAGCCGAAAGCTAGCGCTCTTATTGTTTTCAATCATGGTCGGCACACAACGGAACTCATGAGTACAAAAATCTATTGCACAAGTCTCATAGTAATAATGAGCATCGAAGAAAGGTATCGGTGGGGGTACTATTTTCTTCGAAGATGCTTCTTACACTTCGTTTGTAATCTAGCATAAGTTCCCTGAGCACGCTTTGTCTGTTACAGCCTTATGGCCCGGTTGCCCGGTTATCGGAAACACTGTCGATATTCTCGACAGGTGGAGTACATAACACTTTTCGGTCCTTGACCGAAGAGGGAGAAGCCAACGGTCGGTTAAGACGCGTTTAAAGTTTGGGTGAACAAAGATATGAAATTAGTACTTCGGTACATACAATCATTATACATAAAATTCCTTTACCCAAGTCACTTGGGGGCTCTTAAATTTATATGAGCCGTTTTATAATAAGTGTCCTTCTTCTTAGTCATTGCAAAGTTTTTGTTACTATTATTATTTATCACTCCTTTTTTCGACACGAGCGTGAGCCTAATTTATCTTTCAAAGCCGCTAGAGTTTAGTTTGCTAAACTGGCCTAATGAGAAGTACTTCGCCCTCGGGATAGGAGATTGAAGCCGTAGGCTGACCCGCTTGAAGTCTTGAGATAGGATGTGTCATGTTAAAGCACGACATAAGCACTTTTTTTTTCTAAGGCCAATTTTCGGATTGGCACCGAACACTTGATCTTGTTCGGACGTCAAGTTTTTACTGACGTTTTTTGGTTTTCCAAGCTTATGGCACTTTTAAACTATTTGTGTGTTTTCAGCACAAGTCTCACAGTGCAACACCGGACACCTTTAGAGATTCAGCAAAAACATTCTCGAATATTGCTATATATGCATCGGTTTCTAATTGTGTCTTCGGTCAATAGTTGGGTTGCCTAGCTCCTGCGCTTGCTTCCTACGTTCCGCTTTGTTCGGCTAGGTGTGCAAAGACATAACCACTGCGATTGTGCTTCCAGCTCACATGGTTAAGCACCTTAGTGTAGAAAGCCAAAAATTGACTGTCACAATAAGCGTAAACTGGTCAGTGATCTGATGACTGTGTTAAATGATGGGCCATTCATAACAATGGCCGAAGTGTTTACGGCTTGACCTTGACTGTCGCCAAACACTACCAGGGGCTATTAACTAGCCTACCAAACCAAATCCTCGATATTTTGCTCTTACATTAGAGCTGAAGTTTCATGATCATGCTTAGCATGACAACCCAAAGAAAGGAACTGATAGCAGGACTATTTTCTTTGGAAGACATTTCTTATGTTAAAAAGTAATATAACATATCTCTCTGCGTACCTTTGTTTATAAAACCGTATGGCCAGATTGCATTGTTTGTCGTAAATCTTTGCCCTCATAAAGGCTTTATAAAGTAGGGCAAACACTGTTCGGCTACTTGCTGAGGAGGTGGAAGCCGATGGTCGGTCAACAAAGTTTTGTACAATGCGGATCCGAGGATTAATGACGTAAAGTACTTGGATACATAGAGTCATTACACATAATTTGTGATTTTACTGTGGATATCGATCCTTAATTCGGCCACCCGTGCCCGCATTAAGGCTCAGGGGCTACTGGGCTTCGGGCATTTTATTTACAAATATTAAAGGGGCACATCAATTCCCTGATCTGGTGTTGCCACCCGACCAGTGTCTCGGGGGCTATTGCATTGCATGTTCAGTGCAGAAAGTTTTAAGTGCAATACGGTTTCCGAGGAGATTTTGATCCTCAGGTTGGTCAGCCGCACCCAACCTGAGTCCCGAGGACTAAGCATGCCACTTTTTGTGTCCTGAAGTATTCTGCCGAGCTAGGACTTGATTCTCAGGCCAATTTTGCAAATCAACCTGAGTCTCAGCGGCTACTGGGAGCAGTGGTCTTACGTCATCCTTCAGGTGCATCTCGGGTTTTAGACTGATACACACCTTGAGGGCTACTGGCTATATATCTCGGCAGAGAATAAATTGCACCAATAAAAAAATATTGATAAAAAATCGGCCCATAGTCGGGGTGGTGCACCACCTCGGAAGCAGTCCGGCATAAAGCTCGGGCGCTAGCGACTGGCTCCATAGAGGGCATTTCCGGCATTAAGCTCGGCTAAACTCCTTCAACTTTTTTGGACCAAGATGATCTATGACATCTTGGATATAGTCCGGCGTTGGAGCTTGGACACAGTCCGGCGTTGGAGCTCGGATACATTTCAGCGTTGGAGCTCGGAAGCAGTCCGGCATTGGTGCTCGGCTGCAAAAGATACCTCGAATGTTGTCCGGCATTAGAGCTCGGACGCAAGAGGACATTGCCTCCCGGGAACAACATCAAACCCGAGGTGTGGCATAAAAATAACAAGGCATTGATAAAGGCCGGAAACTTAAAGGGGCTCCTCGGATACCCGACGTGTAAACTCGTCGAATGCATTTTGGCGATCCTCAAGATCGAAGATGAGAAGATTTGTTGAATCAGTTTTCAAGACCGACGACCGAAGATGAAGAACATTTCGGAAGAATCGAGGAGCGTCCCTAACTTGAAGACCGGTTCAGGAGGCTACTGACGGTGTCCTGGACTAGGGGGTACTCACCACGTTATCTCCCGATCTGTTAGATTGGGCCGAGGACCCCCATGGCCGTATACCCATGGGCCAGTTCGGACAGCTTCCGCATACATGGAAGATTCCACAAGACTTGGTGATCAAGACAAGGACTCCTCCCCACCGGTGTATTCGGCTAGGACTCTTGTTATCCTAGGCCTCTGGTGCATTATATAAACCGAGGCCAGGCTAGTCGATGGGTATATACAACAACAACCATACCATAGGATAGCTTCTGGGGTTTTAGCCTCTACGATATCGTGGTAGATCAACTCTTGTATTACTCATATCATCAACATCAATCAAGTAGGACGTAGGGTATTACCTCCATCAAGAGGTCCCGAACTTGGGTAAACATCGTGTCCCCTGCCTCCTGTTACCATCGATCCTAGACGCACAGTTCGGGACCCTCTACCCGAAATCCGCCGGTTTTGACACCGACAGCGACACTTGTACAAGTTCTGGAAGAGACGTTTGCCAATCTGCGCAAGATCAATGTCAAGTTCAACCCTGAGAAGTGCGTCTTCGGTGTTCCGTCCGGCAAACTGATGTCTACTGCACAACCTTCTTCTTGTAGACGTTGTTCGGCCTCCAAGTGCATAGGTTTGTAGGACAGTAGCAAATTTCCCTCAAGTGGATGACCTAAGGTTTATCAATCCGTAGGAGGCATAGGATGAAGATGGTCTCTCTCAAGCAACCCTGCAACCAAATAACAAAGAGTCTCTTGTGTCCCCAACACACCCAATACAATGGTAAATTGTATAGGTGCACTAGTTCGGCGAAGAGATGTTGATACAAGTGGTATATGGATAGTAGATATGGGTATTTGTAATCTGTAAATATAAAAACAGCAAGGTCGCAAGTGATAAAAGTGAGCATAAACGGTATTGCAATGATAGGAAATAAGGCCTAGGGTTCATACTTTCGCTAGTGCAAGTTCCCTCAACAATAATAGCATAATTGGATCACATAACTATCCCTCAACATGCAACAAAGAGTCACTCCAAAGTCACTAATAGCAGAGAACGAATGAAGAGATTATGGTAGGGTACGAAACCACCTCAAAGTTATTCTTTCCAATCAATCCGTTGGGCTATTCCTATAAGTGTCACAAACAGCCCTAGAGTTCGTACTAGAATAACACCTTAAGACACAAGTCAATCAAAACCCTAATGTCACCTAGATACTCCAATGTCACCTCAAGTATCCATGGGCATTATTATACGATATGCATCACACAATCTCAGATTCATCTATTCAACCAACACATAGAACCTCAAAGAGTGCCCCAAAGTTTCTACCGGAGAATCATGATGAAAACGTGTGCCAACCCCTATGCATAGGTTCATTGGCAGAACCCGCAAGTTGATCACCAAAACATACATCAAGGGAATCACGTGATATCCCATTGTCATCTCAGATAGCCATGGCAAGACATACATCAAGTGTTCTCAAATCTTTAAAGACTCAATCTGATAAGATAACTTCAAAGGGGAAACTCAATTCATTACAAGAGAGTAGAGGGGGGAAGAAATATCATAGGATCCAAATATAATAGCAAAGCTCGCGATACATCAAGATCGTATCATATCAAGAACACAAGAGAGAGAGAGAGATCAAACACATAGCTACTGGTACATACCCTCAGCCCCGAGGGAGAACTACTCCCTCCTCATCATGGGGAGCACCGGGATGATGAAGATGGCCACCGGAGAGGGATTGCCCCCTCCGGCAGGGTGCCGGAACGGGTCTAGATTGGCTTTTGATGGCTACGGAGGCTTCTGGCGGCGGAACTCCCAATCTATTGTGCTCCCAAATGTTTTTAGGGTATATGGACATATATAGGCGGAAGAAGTACGTCAGGGGAGCCAGGAAGGGCCCACGAGGGTGGAGGGCGCGCCAAGGGGGTGGGCGCGCCCCCTACCTCGTGGCCTCCTCAAAGCTTCCCTTATGTGCACTTCAAGTCTTCTGGGCTTCTTTCCTTCCAATAATGGGTTCCGTGAAGTTTCAGGTCAATTGGACTCCGTTTGGTTTTCCTTTTCTTCGAAACCTGGCACTGCGCTCTGGGTTAATGGGTTAGTCCCAAAAATGATATAAAAGTGTATAATAAAGCCCATAAACATCCAAAACAGTAGAAAATATAGCATGGAGCAATCAAAACTTATAGATACGTTGGAGACGTATCACAAACTTCTCGGGTTCTTTGTGTCATAGTGTGGGATGGAGGCAAATCCAGACAAGATCAAGGCTATTGAGCAAATTAGGGCACCCAAGCAGATCAAGGACGTGCGTCGGCTCACTGGTTGCCTTGCCGCCATGAGCATATTCATCTCCAGGTCTGCTGAGTGTGCCCTTCCCTTTTTCAAAATCTTGAAAAAAGTGGGCCCAATGGAATGGACCCCAGAGGCCGAAGCAGCCCTATAGGATTTGAAGAAATACCTCTCTTCTACACCGATACTGGTTGCGCCCAAACCCCAAGAACCTTTGCTGCTGTACCTGGCGGCAACAAACCAAGTGGTCAGTGTCGCACTAGTGGCACAGAGAGAGGTCAACGAAGAGGCAAGGCCCCTGGCAGGGTCCAACGCTGGCGGGGCAGGGCCTACACAACCAGACGAAGTGCTGTCGAAGAAGAAAATGATGCAGCACCCAGTTTAATTTGTCAGCTCCCTCTTGCAGGGGGCTAGGTCAAGGTAGTCCAGTGTGGAGAAATTGCTCTTCGGCCTCCTTATGGCATCGAGGAAGCTGCATCATTACTCCGAGGCACACAAGATCACCGTCGTCACCTGCCTCCCGTTGCAACAGATATTGCATAATCCAGATGCAACCGTGAGGATTGTGGAGTGGGCTATGGAGCTGTCGAGCTTCAGTTTGAAGTTTGAAAGTACTTCGACAATCCAGAGCAGAGTCTTGGCAGAGTTCATTGCCGAGTGGACCTCGACGCCAGACAAAGAGATCCAGGAGACCACCCTCCCCGGCAAAGAGGCAAGTTGCAACTAGATTATGTACTTCGACGGGGCTTTCTCGCTGCATGGCGCCGATGTTGGTGTGCTGCCCGTCGCACCCACCGGAGAGCACCTCAAGTATGTGATCCAGATGCACTTTCCTAGGGAGATGTCCACAAACAACACTGCTAAATACGAGGGGTTGCTTGCCGGTCTCAGGATCGCAGCAGACCTCGGGATCAAGAAGCTCGTCGTCAGGGGTGATTCGCAGCTTGTTTTCAGGCAAGTCAACAAAGATTATCAAAGCCCGTTGATGGAGGCCTACTTGGATAAGGTGACGAAGCTGGAGGAGCGCTTTAACAGTATACAGGCAGAGCATGTTTGTGACGCCATGCTCGAGAAGTCTTCCATAGGTTCCGGGTTTCTCCGTGTGTTTTATTTTTGCTTGCTCCTTTTTTTTGCATTGCATCATGTCATCATGCCATTATTATTGCAACCGTTTCAAAACTCTTTTAGAAAAATCGAATGGATCTTCGACCCATTTAAATCGAGGGAAGGATGACTTCTCTTTATAACATATCCTCCCAATATTAGGGAGATATATTAAATATTCCATTTTCGGAATCAGCCATAAACACATTTGCAAATAATCACATGCCTTTTCTCGCTTCAAGTTTGGTCCCCAAACTTTGCTTATACTCTTTCATCATTTTTCGGAGCTCCACCAAAAATCCGAGCATTTTTGGACCTTCCTTTTTACCAAGTCCCAGTTTAAACCCATTCGAATTAAGTTCAAATGAGTTTGAATTTGTATCTTTCAATGTTGCCGTTTCTATTTTTCTTGGGTCAAACTCATTTTTTGTGAGTCCGGGAAATTTATCCATGAGTCCTACTTCGTTCCCTAAACCCCCTCTTAATTTCTTTTTCTTCTCTTGTTTTCTGTAAAGTAATAATAAGAGAGAAGGAGGAGAGAGCCCATCAGTCCAGCCAGGCCTCTGGCCACTTCCTTCTTTACTAGGCCGGCCCTTTAGGCCCAGCTGACCCTCCTCCTCTCTTCCTGTGGCCTGACCAAAAGGCCCAAGGCCCATTCAGCGTCGGCCCACCTAATCCCTACAACCCTAGCC
>NC_041386.1:419893382-419895153 GCF_002162155.2 Triticum dicoccoides | reverse complement strand
CGCCAGGACTCGATCCCCTCTCCCTCCCGCGAGTGCATCTCTCCTTCCTCTCGCTCTCCTCGCAATGCACCAGGGAGAAGCCCCGGGAGTTGCCTCTGCTCGACCCCGATCGCCTCTCCTCTCATGCGCCTCGTCCCTGGCGTCGTCCAGCCGCACCGTGCCCCAAGTGCCCCGCCTCCCATCTCCTGCAGCCGTGCCCGAGCCTCCATGGCGCGTTGCCCCAAGCTCCGCCCCCGTTCGCCTCAACCTCCAGGTCCGGCGACACCCTGGGGTCCGCGCCGGTGTCCAGCTGCGCCTCCTCCATGGCCTCCCTCCTTGCTGCCATGGATGCGAGGGTCGAGCTCGCCGCCCCGCAGCATCGCCAAGGCCGCCGGGCGCTGCAGCCTGCCGGCCTACCCCCCTTGCTTTGTCATCTACAGCCACCTCGCCGTGGCCTCTCCGAGCTCTGCCTGCATCGACGCCTCATGCCTCCATCGATCCACCCGTCCATCCATGCCCGGAGCCGCGCCGCCCTCGCCGGAGCAAGCGCCAAGGTTCCCTCCGTCGACAGGTCCACCTCAGCGCCTCCTCCCGCTCGCGCCTCCTCCTACCTCGTCCTCGTTCCCGCGCCGCTGGTCACCGGAAACCAGCAGGAGAAGCCCCGCCTCCACTCGAGGACCCGTGCCATTCACTGCTGCCTGCTCCGTTTTCCCTGTGCACCTCCCGGTCCCGTGCTGCACAACCAAGTTGTCATCGGTGGCCTCGTCAATCACCACCCATGCTGCTATCTTGAACAGCTCCTCCACGGCTTCTAGTCTATACGTGGATTTCCATCAGTTGCTAGAGCACCACGGATCCACAAGTAGCTCTACACACGGATACGCCAAGACTTGGACCGGCTAGTACCACGATGTCCGTCGATCACCAAGTACCATTTGGATGCGCCATGTTCCACGACGCTGTATAAGTTTCTTCCTGAACATGTAAGACTACAACGTGAACGAGTTCCACAACGATCCAAGTACCGCGAGAACGTTTGTGCCTCTACCGTCGCCGTGGATCTGACAAGTACCCCTACAACAAGTGTACCTCTACCGTCGTCTTCGAAATCGCTAAGAACGTCAAGTACCCCTTCGAGATGACGAGACCGGCAAGTTCGAATGACCTTAAGTACCTCTTCGAAACGACCGAGTACCATTACCTTCGGACGCTCGAACGACTATAGGCCGAAACGTCAAGTTCCTCGATGAACCATGTATGGCTACCATTTCTCGTGGATTCACCAAAGTACCATGAAATGGACAACCCTACAAGTTACCGTTGCCGTGTACGACTACCATCGCCTGTGAGATGTTGGGTTCATCAAGTTCCTCTTCGGAAAAGTACCCTACTTCCCACGATGACCCCGTGAACAACTACTTCCCCTTCGACACGTGTACCCCTACTGCCGAACTCGATCCGTTTAGTTAAGCACGCTTCGAAAGGTATAACCATCGACACGACCGTCCTGGACCGAATGCATGTTATGTGATACGAGATGAACCCCGTGTGTCGGAGTAATTGGACACGGATACCCCGAAGACGGCGAGACAAGAATTCAAGACATTGGGGCTAGCAAAGCCCCTCAGTCCAACTACCTGGCCGGCGGCTGACTGCTGGCTGCTGTCTGCTCCACCAGGCCGACTGCTGGCTGCCGACTGCTCCACCAGGCCGACTGCTGGCTGCCGACTGCTCCACCAGGCCGACTGCTGGCTGCCGACTGCTCCACCAGGCCGACTGCTGGCTGCCGACT
>NC_041386.1:419841619-419893099 GCF_002162155.2 Triticum dicoccoides | reverse complement strand
TGGCTGCCGACTGCTCCACCAGGTCGACTGCTGGCTGCCGACTCCTCCACCAGGCTGACTGCTGGCTGCCGACTCCTCCACCAGGCCGACTGCTGGCTGCCGACTCCTCCGCCAGGCCGACTACACGAAGTCAACTGCAGCCTGACAAGACACCGACGGGACGACCATACTGCGATGTCATCTAAAGTGTACCGTGTCCCCTGAGTATTGCTTTATAAAGTACCCCAGGGGACAAGCATGACATGCACCATGCTACTAGTCATGCCTACATAGCTTGGCTTGTAAGCTACCCAAGGTAGCTTACAACCAAAGCCACTACCACCCATGCCAATTCCTATATATATATAGGCATGCATCCATCCATCAGGGGATGGACTCACTCACGCACACACACAAGCAAGCTAGCTAGCAAGAGAGCTAGCTAGCAAGCCATCCACACACATAGCATGAGCATGCACATGCTCACGGCCATGAGCCATGAGCATGGCCGGCCACTAGAGCATGCCACATACATGCATATATGACACCAGATGCCTGTGGCACTGCTTTTAGATACATCTCCAGGAGCAACTTTGTACCAGATATACCAGATATACTCAGACATGCAGGAGTAGGGGTGTTATCTCTCGGGAGAGCCTCGAACCTGGGTAAACTAGCGCGTGCTACTCGCATACCCGTCCCTGGATATTCCGGCAGGAGTCTTGCCCTCACACGAAGCCACCTTGTGGCATATGTCGTCTTGCACCCCCTTGAGAGTACCACGACATTTGGCGCCCACCATGGGGCGGTACTATGCTACCGCGCTGCTGCTGGTTTCGCAGTCCGGGCGGGACCATCTTCGCCGTCACCGCCGTGGCGTCGCGCCGTCTCTCCGGTAGCGCTCGGGGGCTCGACTTCGGCCCGCCCCCGGAGCAGCCGTGCGGGACGGCGTGTCCTCGCCGTCGGCTTCATCATCTTCGTCATCGCCAACGCAGCGTCGGCCGGCCGTCCGTGCACGCGCCGCGCGCGGTGCCTCGGTCTGGTCGGCCGCGTCCATCCACGCGTCACTCGCGTCCACTCCCCTCCATGCTGCGCTTTGCTCCGGCCGGAACGGGCGTTCGCTACTCCATATATCATCTATGCTAGCTAGCTAGATGCTAGTCAACAATGGTCAAAGCATTAGCCATACCACTACAGATACTACCCCATATACAACCCATACACCAGCCATACATGCATCAGATAACACTCAGACACAAGCCAGACAATGGCCATATACATTCTACGTATTGGACGGATGCAAGTCGGATGCTACCATACGCTCGCTCACCTCTACTCTGCTTCGCCCGTGTGTGCGCGCAGCTGCTCCAGTATGCTTCCGGGTTGGTCCGCCCGCGCGTGTAAGGGCCTCGCCTCCGCCCATGGCCCGGCCACCTGTGCCGCCGCACTGCTCTCCTCCAGCGCCGGCCGGCGCCCTGCTCGTCCTCCTCTCATCACTCCTGAGCGCCTTTGCCTCGCTGCGCCGTGGATGCTGCTCGAGCGCTGCTGCTACCTGCGCCCGCCACGGCCGCCGCTTCCTCCGCTGCCGCTGCCCCTACTGCCCGTGACTACGCCCGCTGCAAATATTCAGACTCATCACTGCTCATACAGTGGTTGACACTGCCCGTACAGTGCTCGCACGTCTCTCGTACAGTGGCCGGACCCGAAAAGGACGACGCATGCGCGTCAGCCGACCGTCGCCTGCGCGTCCTGCTCGCACGCTGTTCCCGCCCCTGCGCGCCCGCGCACGACCCCGTGTCCACGCACCCGCGCACATCCCCGTGTCTTTGCACCAGCCAACCGGGTCGCCGTGGTTGCCTCCCTCGCGTGGTCAACACTCGCCGGCTCCGGCTCCGCGTTCGTCCGCCTGGTCGCCGCAAGATCGCCTCCGCTCCACGCCGGTTCCCACCCGCGCCCGCGTCGTGCCCAGCAGCTCGTGCACCCCGCCGGCTGCTGGCCTCCCGCGCCGGGTCCGGCCTCCACGCCCGCCGGCTGCTGGCCTCCCGTGTCGGGTCCGGCCTCTGCGCCCGCCGGCTGCTGGCCTCCCGCGCCGGGTCTGGCCCCCCGTGCCCCCCGGCTTGCCGCTCCAGCCGGCCGCCGGCTTCTGCCATGACCCGGACGCCCCTCCACTAGCACCAGGGCCGCCTCGTCGCCCAAGTCGCTGCCTCACTCCGTCCACCCGAGCCCCAAGCTCGGACTCCCATCGCTGGCGCCGCTTGGCCCCGCTTCCGGCCTCTGTGCGCTGGCTCCTCCCCGCCGAGTGCTCCACACCGGGTCCTCTGCGCCGGCTCCGACTTCCCGCAACCCGGACTCCTCTGTCCGCGTCACCCTTGACCGACTGCCGCACCGCGCCTGCATCGCACCGCACACCCGGACGCCGAGTCCCATGCCTGGCCGCTCCGGCTGCTTCGTCTGCCCGCCCGCGTCGCCCTTGGCCGGCTGCTGCCCCGAGCCTGCGTCACCTCGGGCCGACTTGTTGTGTTGCCACCTCCGCCACTCCGGCTGGCCTGGCGCTGCCCCACGCCGACAGCAGCTCTGCTGCCTCGAGCCGCTCCCGCCTGGCTGCGCGCCCGTGTGCCGGCTCCTGTCGCCGTTAGCCGGCTCCGCCACGACGGCTCCCCCGTCCGGTCGCCTCCGCCCGCGGCCGCCTACGTCCGACCCGGCTCGACCTCGACGCTGGCTGCCACAGGCAGAAAGAAAAGAAGAGGGAGCCGGCTCCCCATCCCGTCCAGAAGAAAAGTCAAGGGTCGGCTGAAGAAAAAAGAAAAAGAAAGAGCTTTGTGCATCCGACTGCTCGCGTGAAGTCAGATAGACAGAAAAAGAGAGAGAAAAGAGAGAGGCCGGCTGGTTCAGCACTGTGTGCCGGCTGAAGCAAAGAGAAAAGAAGTGCCCGGGTGCCCAGCCGACTGACTGAAAAAAAGAGAGACAAGGGACGATCCGACTCTGGAGACTGCAGTCCAGCCGACTGCTCTGGTCAACAGCCCGTGTTGCCGCTCAGCCGGTTGGTACGTCTGCCCGCTTCGCTGCCTGGCCGACCAACGAGCCAGTCCGGATGCACACAGCCGGCTGACGAGAAAAAGAGAAGAAGACAAACTAGTTGCCGGGAGATCCGGCCCGACTGCTCAGCAGTCGGCCCGAATCTCGGGGGCTACACCCAGCGGGTGCGCTGACGCGCCCCCGTGAAAGAGAAGACAAGGTAGTTGCCGGAAGATCCGGCCCGACTGCTCAGCAGTCGGCCCGAATCTCGGGGGCTACACCCAGTGGGTGCGCTGGCGCGCCCCACGGAAGATTGCAAACAAGAGAAGAGTTTTGTCCGGCTATCAGTAGCCGGCAGAAAAAAACGGAAAAGAAAAAGGATGCTGTAAGACACCTCGCCGCCTGGCCGGTCAAGCCTGGCCAGCGGGGCCCCCTTCGAGCACCCGAAGGCTGCACCTAGTTGGTGCGCCGGTGCACTCCGCAAGCGTCGAGCCGCGCCGGCTGTCTTCGGCAAACTCCGCCTCGGCAACACGAAAACGAATGTGAGCTCCTCACCCGCATATTTTTTGCACCACGCAATCACGGATAACCCCGAGCAATGCTCGGGGGCTATCTCCGCATTTTATTACAGTTGCATCACTGTTTGCCCCGGCGCCAGCCAGAGTTGGCTCGGGGGCTGGCCGCTTGGCCTGAGACGTTAGCTCCCGCAGACTGCTTAGTACCGTGCGTGGTACCAAAGGCCCATTCTTAGTCACAGATCGCAGAGCGGCTGTCCGACTAGCAAGAGTGAATGCTGGAGGCTACCCACGCGAAAAATGTCCGGGAAGAAAAACACTTCGGGCGACCCGGTTGTTTCCTTTACAAATATCTACTCGGTTGAATCTGCTCCCAGACTCTGAGTACTGTACACTCCACTTTGCGGCCCACTCTCAGCCACGGACCGCAGAGCAGCTGTCCGGCAAGCAAGAGCACAAGCCAAGAAGTGGAGGGAACACGAAAACGATTAAGGGGGCTCGGACGAAACCGAGTCGGCACCCTCCGCATAAAACTTGCAATGCTAAATGCAAACATTTGATATATCTGCGTGGACTAACTTTGTCTTTTCCATGATCATTTCCATAACACTCGCCAAAAAACCTCCGCCCAACTTTGCCAAGTTGCCCAGAGGCTTGGGGGCTACTGTCGGAGTAATTGGACATGGATACCTCGAAGACGGCGAGACAAGAATTTAAGACATTGGGGCTATCAAAGCCCCTCAGTCCAACTACCTGGCCGGCGGCTGACTGCTGGCTGTTGTCTGCTCCACCAGGCTGACTACTGGCTGCCGACTGCTCCACCGGGCCGCCTGTTGGCTGCCGACTGGTCCACCAGGCCGACTGTTGGCTGCCGACTGCTGGCTGCTGACTGCTCCACCAGGCCGAATGCTGGCTGCCGATTGCTCCAGCAGGCCGACTGCTGGCTGCCGACTACTCCACCAGGCCGACTGCTGGCTGCCGACTCGTCCACCAGGCCGACTGCTGGCTGCCAACTACTCCACCAGGACGACTGCCGGCTGCCGACTCCTCCACCAGGCCGACTGCTGGCTGCCGACTCCTCCGCCAGGTCGACTACCCGAAGTCAATTGCATCCTGACGAGACACCGACGGGACAACCATACCGTGACGTCATCTACAGTGTACCGTGTCCCCTGGGTACTGATTTATAAAGTACCCCAGGGGACAAGCATGACATGCACCATGCCACTAGCCATGCCTACATAGCTTGGCTTGTAAGCTACCCAAGATAGCTTACAACCAAAGCCAGTACCACCCATGCCAATTCCTATATATATAGGCACACATCCATCCATCAGGGGATGGACTCACTCACGCACACACACAAGCAAGCTAGCTAGCAAGAGAGCTAGCTAGCAAGCCATCCACACACATGCATGAGCATGCACATGCTCACGGCCATGAGCCATGAGCATGGCCGGCCACTAGAGCATGCCACATACATGCATATATGAAACCAGATGCCTGTGGCACTGCTTTCAGATACAGCTCCAGGAGCAACTCTGTACCAGATATACCAGATATACTCAGACATGCAGAAGTAGGGGTGTTATCTCTTCGGAGAGCCCCAAACCTGGGTAAACTAGCGCGTGCTACTCGCATACCCGTCCCTGGATATTCCGGCAGGAGTCTTGCCCTCACACGAAGCCACCTTGTGGCATATGTCGTCTTGCACCCCCGTGAGAGTACCACAACACCGTGTTTACAGCATGTCCATTTGTTATGTGCACGACCCTCGGTTGCCATGCTGCCGACACATGGGACACCCGGTATCCGGGAGCACCCCACCTTCTTTTGCACGCTCCCGCCACTTCCTTTTGCACCGGTATCTCTATGAGCTACCGGAACCGATATGGTGCTGTGACATCATTTTCGGATTCGTCGTCGTGGCACCCTTTCTTTCCACCACGGTGACAAATGCTTCATAGTGTTCTTATCAACATCTTCATAAAAATTGCATAAACTTGATTCATGCCATCTGCATCATGATAACAACAATTAAAATGCTTAAAATTGTTGTTGCAATAAATTGCTAATGCATATGGGGATTTACCGGATTTGTTGTCTGGTATATCTGGCCCCATTTAAATTGTATAAATGGTATAGTTTTGCTATGCTACACCTCTTGCCATGCTAACCAACATTTAATATTGTTGAGTACATAAACGAGATCGAACTAAATAATTGATGTGGTGTTCCGTCAATATGCAACTCGTTGCATATTGAGCTCCATTTAATTTGTAGGATTGTTTGTGCATTTTGCCATGCGATGCCTCATTTAAACCGGACATGCATCATACCTGGTTGTGCATCATGCCATGCTTATGTGATGGTTGTTTACTTTGTTGTTTGCTTCTTTTCGGGTTGCTTCTCGCGTTAGCTTCGGTTTTGTTCCGGAGTTGTGAGGATTCGTTCGACTACGTCTATTTTTCTTCTTCATGGACTCGTTCTTCTTCCTTGCGGGATCTCAGGCAAGATGACCATTGTTGGAAATATGCCCTAGAGGCAATAATAAAAGCATTATTATTATATTTCCTTGTTCATGATAATTGTCTTTATTCATGCTATAATTGTGTTATCCGGAAATCGTAATACATGTGTGAATAGCAGACACCAACATGTCCCTAGTGAGCCTCTAGTTGACTAGCTCGTTGATCAACAGATAGTCATGGTTTCCTGACTATGGACACTGGATGTCATTGATAACGAGATCACATCATTGGGAGAATGATGTGATGGACAAGACCCAATCCTAAACATAGCACAAGATCGTATAGTTCGTTTGCTAGAGTTTTCTAATGTCAAGTATCTATTCCTTTGACCATGAGATCGTGTAACTCCCGGATACCGTAGGAGTGCTTTGGGTATGCCAAACGTCACAACGTAACTGGGTGACTATAAAGGTAGACTACGGGTATCTCCAAAAGTGTCTGTTGGGTGACATGGATCAAGACTGGGATTTGTCACTCCGTATGATGGAGAGGTATCACTGGGCCCACTCGGTAATGCATCATCATAATGAGCTCAGAGTGACCAAGTGTCTGGTCACGGGATCATGCATTACGGTACGAGTAAAGTGACTTGCCGGTAACGAGATTGAACGAGGTATTGGGATACCGACGATCGAATCTCGGGCAAGTAACATATCGATAGACAAAGGGAATAGCGTACGGGATTGATTAAATCCTCGACATCGTGGTTCATCCGATGAGATCATCGTGGAGCATGTGGGAGCCAACATGGGTATCCAGATCCCGCTGTTGGTTATTGACCGGAGAGTCGTCTCGGTCATGTCTGCTTGTCTCCCGAACCCGTAGGGTCTACACACTTAAGGTTCGGTGACGCTAGGGTTATGAAGATATGTATATGCAGAAACCCGAATGTTGTTCGGAGTCCCGATGAGATCTCGGACGTCACGAGGAGTTCCGGAATGGTCCATAGGTAAAGAATTATATATAGGAAGTGCTATTTCGGGCATCGGGACAAGTTTCGGGGTTATCGGTATTGTACCGGGACCACCGGAAGGGTCCCGGGGGTCCACCGGGTGGGGCCACCTGTCCCGGGGGGCCACATGGGCTGTAGGGAGTGCGCCTTGGCCTAGATGGGCCAAGGGCACCAGCCCCTATAGGCCCATGCGCCTAGGGTTTCCACCATGGAAGAGTCCATGTGGTGGAAGGCACCCCTAGGTGCCTTGGGGGGGAGGGAAACCTCCCCTTGGCCGCCGCCCCCCCTAGTAGATCTCATCTACTAGGGCCGGCGCCCCCCCTGGCACCCCTATATATAGTGGGGGGGAGAGGAGGGATTTCACACCAGCCCCTGGCGCCTCCATCTCCCCCCGTTACGTCTCTCCCTCGTAGTCTCGGCGAAGCCCTGCTGCTGTGACGCCCTGCATCCACCACCACGCCGTCGTGCTGCTGGATCTTCATCAACCTCTCCTCCCCCCTTGCTGGATCAAGAAGGAGGAGACGTCTCCCGTCCCGTACGTGTGTTGAACGCGGAGGTGCCGTCCGTTCGGCGCTGGTCATCGGTGATTTGGATCACGTCGAGTACGACTACATCATCACCGTTCTTTTGAACGCTTCCGTGCACGATCTACAAAGGTATGTAGATGCATCTAATCACTCATTGCTAGATGAACTCCTAGATGATCTTGGTGAAACGAGTAGGAAATTTTTTGTTTTCTGCAACGTTCCCCAACAGTGGCATCATGAGCTAGGTCTATGCGTAGTTCTTCTTGCGCGAGTAGAACACAATTTGTTGTGGGCGTAGATTTGTCAACTTTCTTGCCGTTACTAGTCCTTTCTTGCTTCAGCGGTATTGTGGGATGAAGCGGCCCGGACCAACCTTACACGTACGCTTACGTGAGACCGGTTCCACCGACTAACATGCACTAGTTGCATAAGGTGGCTGGCCGGTGTCTGTCTCTCCTACTTTAGTTGGAGCAGAATCGATGAACAGGGTCCTTATGAAGGGTAAATAGAAGTTGACAAATCACGTTGTGGCTTTAACGTAGGTAAGAAAACGTTCTTGCTAGAACCCTAATTCAGCCACGTAAAACTTGCAACAACAATTAGAGGACGTCTAACTTGTTTTTGCAGCAAGTGGTTTGTGCTATGATATGGCCAAAGTTGTGATGAATGATGAATGATCTATATGTGATGTATGAGATGTTCATGCTATTGTAATAGGAATCACGACTTGCATGTCGATGAGTATGATAACCGGCAGGAGCCATAGGAGTTGTCTTTATTCTTTTATATGACCTGCGTGTCATCAAGAAACGCCATGTAAATTACTTTACTTTATTGCTAAACGCGTTAGCCATAGTAGTAGAAGTAATAGTTGGCGAGCAACTTCATGGAGACACGATGATGGAGATCATGATGATGGAGATCATGGTGTCAAGCCGGTGACAAGATGATCATGGAGCCCCAAGATGGAGATCAAAGGAGCTATGTGATATTGGCCATATCATGTCACGTTTATTATTTGATTGCATGTGATGTTTATCATGTTTTGCATCTTGTTTACTTAGAATGACGGTAGTAAATAAGATGATCCCTCACAATAATTTCAAGAAGTGTTCCCCCTAACTGTGCACCGTTGCGACAGTTCGCTGTTTCAAAACACCACGTGATGATCGGGTGTTTTATTCAGACGTTCACATACAACGGGTGTAAGACAGATTTACACATGCAAACACTTAGGTTGACTTGACGAGCCTAGCATGTACAGACATGGCCTCGGAACACAGAAGACCGAAAGGTCGAGCATGAGTCGTATAGTAGATACGATCAACATGAAGATGTTCACCGATGTTGACTAGTCCGTCTCACGTGATGATCGGACACGGTCTAGTTAACTCGGATCATGTAATACTTAGATGACTGGAGGGATGTCTAATCTAAGTGGGAGTTCATTAATAATTTGATTAGTTGAACTTAATTATCATGAACTTAGTCTAAATATTTTACAATATGTCTTGTTGATTAAATGGCCAACATAGTCCTCAACTTCAACGCGTTCCTAGAGAAAACCAAGCTGAAAGACGATGGCAGCAACTATACGGACTGGGTCCGGAACCTGAGGATCATCCTCATAGCTGCCAACAAAGATTATGTCCTACAAGCACCACTTGGTGACGCACCCGTTCTCCCTGCAGAACAAGATGTTATGAACGCTTGGCAGGCACGTTCTGATGACTACTCCCTCGTTCAGTGCGGCATGCTTTACAGCCTAGAGCCGGGGCTCCAAAAGCGTTTTGAGAGACATGGAGCATATGAGATGTTCGAAGAGCTGAAAATGGTTTTCCAAGCTCATGCCCGGGTCGAGAGATATGAAGTCTCCGACAAATTCTTCAGCTGTAAGATGGAGGAAAACAGTTCTGTCAGTGAGCACATACTCACTATGTCTGGGTTGCATAACCGCTTGACTCAGCTGGGAGTTAATCTCCCGGATGATGCGGTCATTGACAGAATCCTCCAGTCGCTTCCACCAAGCTACAAGAGCTTTGTGATGAACTTCAATATGCAGGGGATGGAAAAGACCATTCCTGAAGTATTTACTATGCTGAAATCAGCAGAGGTAGAAGTCAGGAAGGAACATCAAGTGTTGATGGTCAATAAAACCACTAAGTTCAAGAAAGGCAAGGGTAAAAAGAACTTCAAGAAGGACGGCAAGGAGGTTGCCGCGCCCGGCAAGCAAGCTGCCGGGAAGAAGCCAAAGAATGGACCCAAGCCCGAGACTGAGTGCTTTTATTGCAAGGGAAGTGGTCACTGGAAGCGGAACTGCCCTAAGTACTTAGCGGATAAGAAGGCCGGCAAAACAAAAGGTATATGTGATATACATGTAATTGATGTGTACCTTACTAGTGCCCGTAGTAGCTCCTGGGTATTTGATACCGGTGCAGTTGCTCACATTTGTAACTCAAAGCAGGGGCTGCGGAATAAGCGGAAACTGGCAAAGGACGAGGTGACGATGCGCGTCGGGAATGGTTCCAAGGTCAATGTGATCGCCGTCGGCACTCTACCTCTGCATCTCCCTTCGGGATTAGTTTTAAACCTTAATAATTGTTATTTAGTGCCAGCTTTGAGCATGAACATTGTATCGGGATCTCGTTTAATTCGAGATGGCCACTTTTTAAATCTGAGAATAATGGTTGTTCCATTTTTATGAGAGATATGTTTTATGGTCATGCTCCTATGGTGAATGGTTTATTCTTTATGAATCTCGAACGTGATGCTACACATGTTCATAATGTGAGTACCAAAAGAAGTAAGGTTGATAATGATAGTCCCACATACCTGTGGCACTGCCGCCTTGGTCACATAGGTGTCAAACGCATGAAGAAGCTCCATGCTGATGGACTTTTAGAGTCTCTTGATTATGAATCATTTGACACATGCGAACCATGCCTTATGGGTAAAATGACCAAGACTCCGTTCTCAGGAACAATGGAGCGAGCAACCGACTTATTGGAAATCATACATACTGATGTGTGCGGTCCAATGAGTGTTGAGGCTCGCGGTGGCTATCGTTATGTTCTCACCCTCACTGATGATTTAAGTAGGTATGGGTATATCTACTTAATGAAACACAAGTCTGAAACCTTTGAAAAATTCAAGGAATTTCAGAGTGAGGTTGAAAATCAACGTGACAGGAAAATCAAGTTTCTACGATCAGATCGTGGAGGAGAATACTTGAGTCACGAGTTTGGCACACACTTAAGAAAATGTGGAATAGTTTCACAACTCACGCCGCCTGGAACACCTCAGCGTAATGGTGTGTCCGAATGTCGTAATCGCACTCTATTAGATATGGTGCGATCTATGATGTCTCTTACCGATTTACCGCTATCTTTTTGGGGCTATGCTTTAGAGACTGCCGCATTCACTTTAAATAGGGCTTCGTCGAAATCCGTTGAGACGACACCGTATGAATTATGGTTTGGGAAGAAACCTAAGCTGTCGTTTCTAAAAGTTTGGGGATGCGATGCTTATGTCAAGAAACTTCAACCTGAAAAGCTCGAACCCAAGTCGGAAAAATGCGTCTTCATAGGATACCCAAAAGAAACTATTGGGTACACCTTCTACCTCAGATCCGAAGGCAAGATCTTTGTTGCCAAGAATGGGTCCTTTCTGGAGAAAGAGTTTCTCTCGAAAGAAGTAAGTGGGAGGAAAGTAGAGCTTGATGAAGTATTACCTCTTGAACCGGAAAATGGCGCAACTCAAGAAAATGTTCCTGAGGTGCCTGCACCGACTAGAGAGGAAGTTAATGATCAAGATACTTCTGATCAAGCCCCTACTGAAATTCGAAGGTCCACAAGGACACGTTCCGCACCAGAGTGGTACGGCAACCCTGTCTTGGAAATCATGCTGTTAGACAACGGTGAACCTTCGAACTATGAAGATGCGATGGCGGGCCCGGATTCCGACAAATGGCTAGAAACCATGAAATCCGAGATAGGATCCATGTATGAAAACAAAGTATGGACTTTGACTGACTTGCCCGTTGAGCGGCGAGCCATAGAAAATAAATGGATCTTTAAGAGGAAGACAGACGCGGATGGTAATGTGACCATCTATAAAGCTCGGCTTGTCGCTAAGGGTTAGCGACAAGTTCAAGGGGTTGACTACGATGAGACTTTCTCACCGGTAGCGAAGCTGAAGTCCGTCCGAATCATGTTAGCAATTGCCGCATTCTATGATTATGAAATATGGCAAATGGACATCAAAACGGCATTCCTTAATGGTTTCCTTAAGGAAGAATTGTATATGATGCAGCCGGAAGGTTTTGTCGATCCTAAGAATGCTGACAAAGTGTGCAAGCTCCAACGCTCGATTTATGGGCTGGTGCAAGCATCTCGGAGTTGGAACATTCGCTTTGATGAGATGATCAAAGCGTTTGGGTTTACACAGACTTATGGAGAAGCCTGCGTTTACAAGAAAGTGAGTGGGAGATCTGTAGCATTTCTCATATTATATGTAGATGACATACTTTTGATGGGAAATGATATAGAACTCTTGGACAGCATCAAGGCCTACTTGAATAAAAGTTTTTCAATGAAGGACCTTGGAGAAGCTGCTTATATATTAGGCATCAAAATCTATAGAGATAGATCGAGACGCCTCATAGGTCTTTCACAAAGCACATACCTTGATAAGATATTGAGTTCAATATGGATCAATCCAAGAAGGGGTTCTTGCCTGTGTTACAAGGTATGAAATTGAGCTCAGCTCAATGTCCGACCACGGCAGAAGATATAGAAGAGATGAGCGTCATCCCCTATGCCTCAGCCATAGGTTCTATTATGTATGCCATGCTGTGTACCAGACCTGATGTTAACCTTGCCGTCAGTTTGGTAGGAAGGTACCAAAGTAATCCCGGCAAGGAACACTGGACAGCGGTCAAGAATATCCTGAAGTACCTGAAAAGGACTAAGGAAATGTTTCTCGTTTATGGAGGTGACGAAGAGCTCGTCATAAAGGGTTACGTCGACGCTAGCTTCGACACAGATCTGGATGACTCTAAGTCACAAACCGGATACGTGTATATTTTGAATGGTGGGGCAGTAAGCTGGTGCAGTTGCAAGCAAAGCGTCGTGGCGGGATCTACATGTGAAGCGGAGTACATGGCAGCCTCGGAGGCAGCACATGAAGCAATATGGGTGAAGGAGTTCATCACCGACCTAGGAGTCATGCCCAATGCGTCGGGGCCAATCAAGCTCTTCTGTGACAACACTGGAGCTATTGCACTTGCCAAGGAGCCCAGGTTTCACAAGAAGACAAGGCACATCAAGCGTCGCTTCAACTCCATTCGTGAAAATGTTCAAGATGGAGACATAGAGATTTGTAAAGTACATACGGACCTGAATATAGCAGATCCGTTGACTAAACCTCTCCCTAGAGCAAAACATGATCAACACCAGAATTCCATGGGTGTTCGATTCATCACAATGTAACTAGATTATTGACTCTAGTGCAAGTGGGAGACTGTTGGAAATATGCCCTAGAGGCAATAATAAAAGCATTATTATTATATTTCCTTGTTCATGATAATTGTCTTTATTCATGCTATAATTGTGTTATCCGGAAATCGTAATACATGTGTGAATAGCAGACACCAACATGTCCCTAGTGAGCCTCTAGTTGACTAGCTCGTTGATCAACAGATAGTCATGGTTTCCTGACTATGGACACTGGATGTCATTGATAACGAGATCACATCATTGGGAGAATGATGTGATGGACAAGACCCAATCCTAAACATAGCACAAGATCATATAGTTCGTTTGCTAGAGTTTTCTAATGTCAAGTATCTATTCCTTTGACCATGAGATCGTGTAACTCCCGGATACCGTAGGAGTGCTTTGGGTATGCCAAACGTCACAACGTAACTGGGTGACTATAAAGGTAGACTACGGGTATCTCCGAAAGTGTCTGTTGGGTGACATGGATCAAGACTGGGATTTGTCACTCCGTATGACGGAGAGGTATCACTGGGCCCACTCGGTAATGCATCATCATAATGAGCTCAGAGTGACCAAGTGTCTGGTCACGGGATCATGCATTACGGTACGAGTAAAGTGACTTGCCGGTAACGAGATTGAACGAGGTATTGGGATACCGACGATCGAATCTCGGGCAAGTAACATATCGATAGACAAAGGGAATAGCGTACGGGATTGATTAAATCCTCGACATCGTGGTTCATCCGATGAGATCATCGTGGAGCATGTGGGAGCCAACATGGGTATCCAGATCCCGCTGTTGGTTATTGACCGGAGAGTCGTCTCGGTCATGTCTGCTTGTCTCCCGAACCCGTAGGGTCTACACACTTAAGGTTTGGTGACGCTAGGGTTATGAAGATATGTATATGCAGAAACCCGAATGTTGTTCGGAGTCCCGGATGAGATCCCGGACGTCACGAGGAGTTCCGGAATGGTCCGGAGGTAAAGAATTATATATAGGAAGTGCTATTTCGGGCATCGGGACAAGTTTCGGGGTTATCGGTATTGTACCGGGACCACCGGAAGGGTCCCGGGGGTCCACCGGGTGGGGCCACCTGTCCCGGGGGGGGCACATGGGCTGTAGGGAGTGCGCCTTGGCCTAGATGGGCCAAGGGCACCAGAGCCCCTATAGGCCCATGCGCCTAGGGTTTCCACCATGGAAGAGTCCATGTGGTGGAAGGCACCCCTAGGTGCCTTGGGAGGGAGGGAAACCTCCCCTTGGCCGCCGCCCCCCCTAGTAGATCTCATCTACTAGGGCCAGCGCCCCTCCCTGGCACCCCTATATATAGTGGGGGGAGAGGAGGGATTTCACACCAGCACCTGGCGCCTCCATCTCCCCCCCGTTACGTCTCTCCCTCGTAGTCTCGGCGAAGCCCTACTGCTGTGACGCCCTGCATCCACCACCATGCCGTCGTGCTGCTGGATCTTCATCAACCTCTCCTCCCCCCTTGCTGGATCAAGAAGGAGGAGACGTCTCCCGTCCCGTACGTGTGTTGAACGCGGAGGTGCCGTCCGTTCGGCGCTGGTCATCGGTGATTTGGATCACGTCGAGTACGACTACATCATCACCGTTCTTTTGAACGCTTCCGTGCGTGATCTACAAAGGTATGTAGATGCATCTAATCACTCGTTGCTAGATGAACTCCTAGATGATCTTGGTGAAACGAGTAGGAAAATTTTTGTTTTCTGCAACGTTCCCCAACAACCATACCCTCGAAATCACTTCTATCTTTGCTTGCTAGGTGCTTGCTCTTTTGCTATGCCTATGCTGCGATACCTACCACTTGCTTATCATGCCTTCCATATTGTTGAACCAAGCCTCTAACCCACCTTGTCCTAGCAAACCGTTGTTTGGCTATGTTACCGCTTTGCTTAGCCCCTCTTATAGCATTGTTAGTTGCAGGTGAAGATTGGAGCTTGTTCCATGTTGGAACATGGATATTTTGTTGGGATATCACAATATCTCTTATTTAATTAATGCATCTATATACTTGGTTTCACTCTTGCCGCCCTAGTTTCCGTCATATCGGTGTTATGTTCCTGGATTTTGCGTTCCTTATGCGGTTGGGTTATAATGGGAACCCCTTGACAGTTCGCCTTGAATAAAACTCCTCCAGCAATGCCCAACATTGGTTTTACCATTCGCCACCTAGCCTTTTCTTTTCCCTTGGGAGTCACGCTCCTGAGGGTCATCATTATTTTACCCCCCCGGGCCAGTGCTCCTCTAAGTGTTGGTCCAAACTAGAGCCCTGTGCAGCGCCCCCTCGGGGAAACTCGAGGTTTGGATTTAGTTGTATGGAGAGCTCATCTGAGTGTGCCCTGAGAACGAGATATGTGCAGCTCCTATCAGGATTTGTCGGCACATTCGGGCGGTGTTGCTGGATTTGTTTTACCATTGTTGAAATTTCTTGTAACCGGGATTCCGAGTCTGATTGGGTCTTCCCGCTAGAACGAATATCCTTCGTTGACCGTGAGAGCTTGTGATGGGCTAAGTTGGGACACCCCTGCAGGGATTTGAACTTTCGAAAGCCGTGCCCGCGGTTATGGGCAGATGGGAATTTGTTAATGTCCGGTTGTAGAAAACCTGAAGTTGACCTTAATCAAAATACATCAACCGTGTGTGTTGCCGTGATGGTCTCTTTCCAGCGTAGTCCGGGAAGTGAACACGGTGTTGGAGTTATGCTTGACGTAGGTTGTTCTAGGATCACTTCTTGATCATAGTTTCTCAACCGTGCTTTGCCTTCTCTTCTCGCTCTCATTTGCGTATGTTAGCCACCATATATGCTAGTCGCTTGCTGCAGCTCCACCTCATACCTTTTACCCTACCTATAAGCTTAAATAGTCTTTATCGCGATGGTGTGATATTGCTGAGTCCCCGTGACTCATAGATACTTCCAAAACCAGCTTGCAGGTGCCGATGAAACCGTGCAGGTGACGCAACCAATCTCAAGGAGGAGCTCAATGAAGATCTTGTCCTTTGTGTTGATTCGTCTGGTTGATCAGTAGTGGAGCCTAGTTGGGGTCGATCGGGGATCTGTGTAGCATTTGGGGTAGTCTTCTTTTATTTTGGTTCCGTAGTCGGACCTTGTTTGTATCTGGATAATTTAATGCTTTATTCATGTATTGTGTGAAGTGGCGATTGTAAACCAACGATGTATCTCTTTCCCTTGTGTATTACATGGGTTGTTGCGAAGATTACCTCACTTGCGACATTGCTTTCAATGTGGTTATGCCTCTAAGTCGTGCTTCGACACGTGGGAGATATAGCCCATTGAGGGCGTTACAAGTTGGTAATCAAAGCCTTCCCCGACCTTAGGAGCCCCCCTGCTTGATCGAATCGCTGGCGTTGTGGAGTCTAGAAAAATGTTTTGAGTCATTAGGAATTATGTATACCAGAGAGTAGGATTCTTTTTACTCCTTAGTCCCTTGGTCGCTCTGGTGAGGCATCCTGATGTAGAGTTTTGACTCTTCTCTTCTCAAATTTCACTAAAAAAAATTTTAGGATCACGCGGGTATATTGGAATCGTTCCGATGGTTTTGTGACGAGAACATTGGTCTTGGTGCCTCCTGACATTTAGGGGTTGCGGCAGTGTCCCGGGGAGTTGAGCTCCGAGGTGTTGTCGTCACAATTTTATCGTTGCAGTTCTGGAATACCTGAGTTTAGTTTCACCGACATCGAAAATCTCTTTTATGCAGTTGTTGGTGACATAACCTCGACGCCACCCAGTACTGGGGCGGGAGTTCGGGAGTATTGCTATAACTCGTATAACGGATGCTTTTCGAAGGTTGAGGTAAATGATTTCCGAAGGTTTTCTTGGTTATGTGTTGAAGGATGGATACAGCTGGATGTACGATTTGCTAGATTTGGGTGAGATATTATGCTTCCCCTGTATCCCCAACACCTGATTGCATAACCGGAAAGTTTCGGGAGTTTATAAGTGGGAATTCAAGTAGCTCTTAGGATATCTTTCCGACAGATGTATGATATGAAATTGGGGTTCGACGTCTAGTGGTCCGCCTATCCACGGTTGGTTTTACAGTAGTCTCGTTGCGTCTTAAAGAGTCCTTGGCTATGCCGACTCGGGGATGCTTCGTATGTCATGTGCACTGCCTTGTACATGATGGTGCTGTACGATCGAGCCCGTGTGGGCCCCACCACAAAAACTTCGGACAAAATCTCTATCATATGTTTGTTCCAGCTTATTCTGCAAGCCAATCCTTTGTTTTGTTTTGAGTTGTGGTATTCGAGTTGCTTCGAAGTCAAATGTTGATTCCATACCTTTTCCTAAGCAGTGTTCTCATACTCCGATGTGAGGACCAATCCTTCTTTATAATTGAGATTGTGATGTCAATCCTTTTCAACCGGTGTGTTTTTCTCTTCAAACGAATTCGTTCATTTTCAACATCCGCAAGTTTCAATTTCAGCTTTCTCAACGGTGTTCGTTTCATCCATCCCAAGTTGTCTTTGTTGTCCCTCCCACCCAACCCTTGTTTCTTCAAGGACTCGGATTTCTTTATCAAGTATCCATCTTATTGATGCGAAGTCTCTCCAGTCTTTTTCGTCAATGTTCTTATCTGGTGATTCTCAAGAAGATACCAACGGAGCTTCAAGTTATCATTATTCGTTCTTTTTCTTCTCCGGTGGAACCAATTCAAGCCTTGTTGGTCATATCATTTCCTCGTTTCAAATACCTTCTCTTGCCGGTGCACCTCATATTCAGTCATTTCTCGCTATTCAATTGTTTCGGAGTGCTCAAGATATCCCGAAGATTCGTGCTTACACTCTGCTTTCGTTCAAGCTCTTTCGAGGATGTTATCTCATTCAAGCCATTTGAATTCAACCAGTGCAATCTCTCTTTGAAACCGTTCTACGGTGTATCTTTTCAGTGGGCCCTAACCCACAGGTCTTTTCCCAGGATCTTACCCGACTCTTCTAATCTTCTCGGAGTTATTCTCAAATTCTTTCAAAGTTTGACGTAAGAATGATTCTTCATCAGTCAAATGCCTTCTCCAAGATCTTTCACACTATTTTCATTGTTGGTTCAACTTTTCCATTCTACTTTATTCCGGAGTATCTCAACAATTTGGTGGTGTTTCTCATCGTCATTCTCATATTTTGACGACCGAAGAAGAGTTTTACCTCCATATCTTATCCGTTCTCTCAGAGATTCGTGGTTCTAGTTCAAGGCCATCCTCTCATAATTGTTTTGATCGCGAAAATTCCTTTCCTTCCTCCGGAGCCCATCATTTCAGAAGACTTATTCATTCTCAGCTTTCATCTATTGTTCTCCAAATCTTATCGGTGCATCAGCAAGTATTCTCTAATCAGTTCGTGAACTATTAGTCCTCTTGTATGTAAATTCTCTCAAGTACCTTCGTTCATTTGCTAATTCTTCCTGGTGTTTCTTTATCTTCTCTTCGTTCATTTTCAATTCTTATGGTGGTTCGTTCAAGATTCTTCTTACCTTGTTATCATATCAATTCATTTGCTGTTTTCAATCCTACCGGTGGATTCGTCGAAGACCTTCCCAAGTTTGCGCTATATCTATCTTAATCTTTTCTACGAGAATAAGTAGTATGTCAAATCCGTTGATTGTCATCAATTTAATTGGTGAAGGATAAGCATAATGTAATTCTTATTCTTGTTTCATCAAGTGTATTCAATTCCTGCTTTCCGGAGTGGTTCATCATATCACATTCTCAGTTCGAGATGCTTTATCTTTTCTTTTTCCGGAGTTCCAACCTGTTTCAATTATATCGCCACGGAGATCCATCTAACCATTGCAAGGTTTCACCTTGTGTTTTTAACTTCTCTTTCTTTTCGTTATCCTTTTGTTTACCGGAGTTTTTCATGAAGGCCCTACATGGTGGTCCATAAAGGACTTAATCCGTTCTCGAAGTGTTCATCGAGATTCTTTTCAGAGGAGCTCAAACATTCTTCATCTTGCAATCTGGAGTGCAATTCTTTCAACTGTATTATTCGAGGTGGTATTATGTCATTCTTGATAATTTGAGTTCATGTCTCATGATTCACATGTTGTTAAGAATGAGGTATTTTAAATCCAACAATCTCGTCATTGGAGTTATCTGGGGTTATATTTCATGTAAAGCTTTCCCTAAGGTTTGTTACTGTTATGGTGCTTATAAATGACCCAAGTTCTTCTTTTATCCTCCCAGTGAAATAGTTTTCTCGTCTCCTTGTTCATACCAATCAAATTCTTTTGCCGTGAGTGGCAGGTTGTCACCTCATAATTTGAGATGTATTCCATAAGACCATATAAATCTTGTCCTCTTTTCGTTGTTGGTTTTCCAACAACTCCGTTCTAGCTTTTGTTGTAAGAGTGCTCCCTCGAGATCTTGTTTCCCTTCGGTCATCCCATTCCATTCTTACTTTTGTTCCGGAGGCTTTGTGATGTTGCTCTTTTCAAACCATCTTTTCGTTTTGTCAGGATCGTGTTCTTTTCTTGGTTTATCCTTTTAACCGGAGTGTTGTGTCCCTTTTGCTCAAGCTCTTTACATTTTTATCAAGTCTTCATCTCTTTTCAACCGAAGTGCTACCTGAATCGGTTCTTTCTTATTCCTCTTTCTTAACGGAGTGCTTTCAACTTTGTTCTTCTCCGTTGCTTTCTTTCTTTCATTTGGTTCAACCTCACAAGGTTCTTTGGTTTCATTCGTTTGTCAAAGAAGCAACTTAGCTTTACCTCTCCTCTTTCTCTCCCGTTTCTCTCCGGTGCCATTCTAGATCTCGAGACAAGATCCTCTCGTAGTGGTGGAGTGTTGTGACGCCATGCTCGAGAAGTCTTCCATAGGTTCCGGGTTTCTCCATGTGTTTTATTTTTGCTTGCTCCTTTTTTTTGCATTGCATCATGTCATCATGCCATTATTATTGCAACCATTTCAAAACTCTTTTAAAAAATCGAATGGATCTTTGACCCATTTAAATCGAGGGAAGGATGACTTCTCTTTATAACATATCCTCCCGATATTAGGGAGATATATTAAATATTCCATTTTCGGAATCACCCACAAACACACTTGCAAATAATCACATGCCTTTTCTCGCTTCATGTTTGGTCCCCAAACTTTGCTTATACTCTTTCATCATTTTTCGGAGCTCCACCAAAAATCCAAGCATTTTTGGACCTTCCTTTTTAACAAGTCCCAGTTCAAACCCATTCAAATTAAATTCAAATGAGTTTGAATTTGTATCTTTCAATCTTGCCGTTTCTATTTTTCTTGGGTCAAACTCATTTTTTGTGAGTCCGGGAAATTATCCGCGAGTCCAACTTCGTTCCCTAAACCCCCTCTTTATTTCTTTTTCTTCTCTTGTTTTCTGTAAAGAAATAATAAGAGAGAAGGAGGAGAGAGCCCATCAGTCCAGCCAGGCCTCTGGCCACTTCCTTCTTTACTAGGCCGGCCCTTTAGGCCCAGCTGACCCTCCTCCTCTCTTCCTGCGGCCTGACCAAAAGGCCCAAGGGCCATTCAGCGCTGGCCCACCTAACCCCTACAACCCTAGCCCCCTTCTCGCTTCCCTGCGATCCCTCCAGCGCCGCCAGGAGTCGATCCCCTCTCCCTCCCGCGAGTGCATCTCTCCTTCCTCTCGCTCTCCTCGCAACGCACCAGGGAGAAGCCCCGCTCCCTCCTCCCGTTGCCTCTGCTCGACCCCGATCGCATCTCCTCTCATGCGCCTCGTCCCCGTCGTCGTCCAGCCGCACCGCGCCCCAAGTGCCCCGCCTCCCATCTCCTGCAGCCGTGCCCGAGCCTCCATGGCACGCTGCCCCAAGCTCCGCCCCCGTTCTCCTCAACCTCCAGGTCCGGCGACACCCCGGGGTCCGCGCCGGTGTCCAGCTGCGCCTCCTCCATGGCCTCCCTCCTTGCTGCCATGGATGCGAGGGTCGAGCTCGCCGCCCCGCCGTGTCGCCAAGGCCGCCGGGCACTACAGCCTGCCGACCTACCCCCTGCTTCGTCATCTACAGCCACCTCGCCGTGGCCTCGCCGAGCTCTGCCCGCGTCGACGCCTCAGGCCTCCATCGATCCACCCATCCATCCATGCCCGGAGCAGCGCCGCCCTCACCGGAGCAAGCGCCAAGGTTGCCTCCGTCGACCGGTCCTCCTCAGCGCCTCCTCCCGCTCATGCCTCCTCCTGCCTCGTCCTCGTTCCCGCGCCGCTGGTCGCTGGAAACCAGCAGGAGAAGCCCCGCCTCCGCTCGAGGACCCGTGCCATTCACTGCTTCCTGCTCCGTTTTCCCTGCGCACCTCCCGGTCCTGTGCTGCACAGCCAAGTTGTCATCGGTGGCCTCGTCAATCACCACCCAGGCTGCTATCTTGAACAGCTCCTCCACGGCTTCTAGTCTGTACGAGGAGTTCCATCAGTTGCTAGAGCACCACGGATCCACAAGTAGCTCTACGCACGGATACGCCAAGACCTGGACCGGCTAGTACCACGACGTCTGTCGATCGTCAAGTACTATTTGGATGCGCCAAGTTCCATGATGCTGTATAAGTTTCTTCCTGAACATGTACAACTACAATGTGAACGAGTTCCACGACGACCCCAAGTACCGCGAGAACGTTTGTGCCTCTACCGTCGCCGTGGATCCGATAGGTACCCCTACAACAAGTGTACCTATACTGTCGTCTTCGGAATTGCTAAGAATGTCAAGTACCTCTTCGAGATCACGAGACCGGCAAGTTCGAATGACCCCAAGTACCTCTTCGAAACGACCGAGTACCATTACCTTCGGACGCTCGAACGACTACAGGCCGAAACATCAAGTTCCTCCATGAACCATGTACGGCTACCATTTCTCGTGGATTCACCTAAGTACCATGAAATGGATGACCCTACAAGTTACCGTTGCCGTGTACGACTACCGTCGCCTTGGAGATGTTGGGTCCATCAAGTTCCTCTTCGGAAAAGTACCACTACTTCCCACGACGACCCCGTGAACAACTACTTCCCCTTCGACACATGTACCCCTACCGCCGAACTCGATCAGTTCCGTTAAGCCACGCTTCGAAAGGTATAACCATCGACACGACCGTCCGTGGACCGAATGCATGTTATGTGATACGAGATGAACCCCGTGTTTACAGCGTGTCCGTTTGTTACGTGCACGACCCTCGGTTGCCATGCCGCCGACACATGGGACACCCGGTATCCGGGAGCGCCCCACCTTCTTTTGCGCGCTCCCGCCACTTCCTTTTGCACCGGTATCTCTATGAGCTACCGGAATCGATATGGTGTTGTGACATCATTTTCGGATTCGTCACCGTGGCACCCTTTCTTTCCACCACGGTGACAAATGCTTCATAATGTTCTTATCAACATTTTCATAAAAAATTGCATAAACTTGATTCATGCCATCTGCATCATGATAACAACAATTAAAATGCTTAAAATTGTTGTTGCAATAAATTGCTAATGCATATGGGGATTTATCGGTTTTATTGTCTGGTATATCCGGCCCCATTTAAATTGTTTAAATGGTATAGTTTTGCTATGCTACACCTATTTCATGCTAACCAATATTTAATATTGTTGAGTACATAAACGAGATCGAACTAAATAATTGATGTGGTGTTCCGTCAATATGCAACTCATAACATATTGAGCTCCATTTAATTTGTAGGATTGTTTGTGCATTTTGCCATGCCATACCTCATTTAAACCGGACATGCATCATACCTGGTTGTGCATTATGCCATGCTTATGTGATGGTTTTTTACTTTGTTGTTTGCTTCTTTCCGGGTTGCTTCTCGTGTTAGCTTCGGTTTCGTTCCGGAGTTGTGAGGATTCGTTCGACTACGTCCGTTTGTCTTCTTCATGGACTCGTTCTTCTTCCTTGCGGGATCTCAGGCAAGATGACCATACCCTCGAAATCACTTCTATCTTCGCTTGCTAGTTGCTCGCTCTTTTGCTATGCCTATGCTGCGATACCTACCACTTGCTTATCATGCCTCCCATATTGTTGAACCGAGCCTCTAACCCACCTTGTCCTAGCAAACCGTTGTTTGGCTATGTTACCGCTTTGCTCAGCCCCTCTTATAGCGTTGTTAGTTGCAGGTGACGATTGTAGCTTGTTCCATGTTGGAACATGGATATTTTGCTGGGATATCACAATATATTTTATTTAATTAATGCATCTATATACTTGGTAAAGGGTGGAAGGCTCGGCCTTATGCCTGGTGTTTTGTTCCACTCTTGCCGCCCTAGTTTCCGTCATATCGGTGTTATGTTCCTGGATTTTGCGTTCCTTACGCGGTTGGGTCATAATGGGAACCCCTTGACAGTTCGCCCTGAATAAAACTCCTCCAGCAATGCCCAACATTGGTTTTACCATTCGCCACCTAGCCTTTTCTTTTCCCTTGGGAGTCGCGCTCCTGAGGGTCATCATTATTTTACCCCCCCCCCGGGCCAGTGCTCCTCTGAGTGTTGATCCAAACTAGAGCCCTGTGCAGCGCCCCCTCGGGGAAACTCGAGGTTTGGTTTTAGTTGTATGGAGAGCTCATCTAAGTGTGCCCTGAGAACGAGATATGTGCAGCTTCTATCGGGATTTGCGGCACATTCAGGCGGTGTTGCTGGATTTGTTTTACCATTGTCGAAATGTCTTGTAACCGGGATTCCGAGTCTGATCGGGTCTTCCCGCTAGAAGGAATATCCTTCGTTGACCGTGAGAGCTTGTGATGGGCTAAGTTGGGACACCCCTGCAGGGATTTGAACTTTCGAAAGCCGTGCCCGCGGTTATGGGAAGATGGGAATTTGTTAATGTTCGGTTGTAGAAAACCTGAAGTTGACCTTAATTAAAATACATCAACCGTGTGTGTTGCCGTGATGGTCTCTTTCCGGCGTAGTCCGGGAAGTGAACACGGTGTTGGAGTTATGCTTGACGTAGGTTGTTCTAGGATCACTTCTTGATCATAGCTTCTCGATCGTGCTTTGCCTTCTCTTCTCGCTCTCATTTGCGTATGTTAGCCACCATATATGCTAGTCGCTTGCTGCAGCTCCACCTCATACCTTTTACCCTACCTATAAGCTTAAATAGTCTTGATCGCGAGGGTGTGAGATTGCTGAGTCCTCGTGACTCACAGATACTTCCAAAACCAGCTTGCAGGTGCCGATGAAACCGTGCAGGTGACGCAACCAAGCTCAAGGAGGAGCTCAATGAAGATCTTGTCCTTTGTGTTGATTCGTCTAGTTGATCAGTAGTGGAGCCCAGTTGGGGTCGATCGGGGATCTGTGTAGCATTTGGGGTAGTCTTCTTTTGTTTTGGTTTCGTAGTCGGACCTTGTTTATATCTAGATGATGTAATGCTTTATTCATGTATTGTGTGAAGTGGCAATTGTAAGCCAACTATGTATCTCTTTCCCTTATGTATTACATGGGTTGTTGCGAAGATTACCTCACTTGCGACATTGCTTTCAATGCGGTTATGCCTCTAAGTCGTGCTTCTACACGTGGGAGATATAGCCTCATCGAGGGCGTTACAATGTTCCACGAGTGGAGAACGACATCGCCGACTACTTGTTGAAGTGCGCTGCCTTCAAACTACCTATGGAACCAGGTACTTTTGTGCTTCGGCTGACTCAACCATCCGTTGAACCATCAACAAAGCAGAACAAGCGAAGGAAATCAGGCCCCGGCAAGTACTTTCCCACCGAGCTCCTAGGAGTCGTCGGCAAGGATGTTGTCGTGGGCACTGAGCCAGCCGTGGGGGACCAACTCCGGCGGTGCATCAAGTCCTGGCTGTAGAGACAGCTGCTCCCATGGTCGAGGAAGTGCCTTTAGTCCTTGCCGTCGAGCCTCGTGCTCCGGCATGGGCACAACATACTGTCTGATTCCTCCAAACAGGGGAACTCCCAGAGGAGCAGGAAGAAGCAGACAAAGTAGCCCGTCGATCTGCCATGTATCAAATCGTCGACGACGTCCTGTACAGAGAAAGACCAAACGGTGTGAAATTGAAGTGCATTCCCTGGGAGGAAGGACTGGAGTTGTTGGCAGAGATACACGGAGGCATATGTGGCTCCCACATAGGGTTAAGGGCCCTTGCCGGAAAGGCATTCCGGCAAGGTTTCTTCTGGCCCACCGTCCTCCAGGATGCAACGACACTAGTAACCAAGTGTGAAGCGTGTCAGTTCCATTCGAAGAAGCTTCATCAACCAGCTCAGGCGCTCCAAACAATTCCTCTCTCCTAACCATTCTCGGTCTGGGGGCTCAACATACTGGGCCCCTTTCCCCGTGTTGTCGAGGGCTTTGAGTACTTGTACATTTTTTTGACTATATACTGCAAGGCAACAGCCTCACAGTGCTTGATTGCATAGAACTAGAGAGTTACACAATTACAATATACAAGAAAACAAAGAAAAGTATATACTTACAAGGGGCCTATGAGAGAGAGGCTATCCAGGAGAGTAAGTTATCTCTGTATTTAAATTTGATTCTATGAGCTAAAAGGGAAATATCATGTATGAAATTCCTCCTCCAAGAAATGAAGGAAGGTCTCTCATTTCTAAAGATCTTCCCATTCCTTTGTGTCCAGATATTCCATGTGGCAGTAAACACCACCTCTGTGAAGAAAGGATGACCAAAATCCCTCCTAGCAGCAAGAGCTATCTCATATGTACTCTGGTTAGGTTGGACAATCCAAGAAATCCCAAGGTAATTTCCAAACCCTTTGGCTGAAGTTGCAAGCAAAGAAGAGATGTGCACGGTCTTCATGTGAAGCACAGAGGCAAAGAACACACGTGTCATCCTGGATAATCCAGTGCCTGCGTTGCATCATATCCCTAGTATTCAAACGGTCCATCAAAAGAAGCCATCCAAAACTTTGAACTTAAGCGTACAAGCACACTTCCAAATCCATTTGAAAATGGGATCAACCACCAAGTGAGAGAAGCAAGACTCATAGTACTTGTACATTGCCATCGACAAGTTCACAAAGTGGCTGGAGGTGGAGACAGTGAGAAAGGTGACAGCACAATCGACCGTCAAATTCTTTAATGGGCTAGTCTGCCTTTCGGTGTGCCAAACAGGATCATCACCGACAATGGCACACAGTTCATGAGCCACGCCTTCATGCAGTACATCCAGGACCTCAGCAGCAAGGTCTGTTTTGCTTCTGTTGCACATCCACGAAGCAACGGCCAGGCTGAGAGGGCAAATGCTGAAGTGTTGCGAGGCCTCCGGACAAGGACTTTTGACAGGCTACGCAAGTGCGGATGACGCTGGATTGATGAATTGTCGGTGGTTCTTTGGTCAATAAGAACAACACCAAATCGAGCCACCAGCCAGACACCCTTCTCCCTCGTTTACGGGGCATAAGCAGTTCTCCCCATGGAACTCACATATGGGTCACCTCGAGTGCTCTCTTATGATGAGCTTGAGCAAGAGAAGTTGCAACAAGATGACACGACGCTCCTTGAGGAAGATCGTCTTTGGGCGGCTGTACGAGCAGCACGCTACCAGCAAGCCTTGCACCGCTACCATAGCCGCAAGGTTGATGACCGAAGCTCTGAGGAAGGAAACCTTGTTGTTCGGCACGTTCAGTCTGCCAAGAATTCCAATAAGTTGACGCTGAAGTGGGAGGGCCCTTATCGGGTAATACGAGTCACCAGGCCTCGCGCAGTCCGCATGGAGACCGAAGATGGTGTTCCAGTGAGCAACTCCTAGAACATCGAACATCTTCGCAAGTTCTACCCACAAGGCGCGGTTGCCGGCCCCCCGGCAGACCACCTTTTGTACAAGCCTTGCCGGCAAGGCATGTAACCATTTGTACAAAGCCAGGCGCAGACCCTGAGCATAAATAAATGAAGCGCTGGCGCCCTAAGTTATAGCATGCATGCTAGGTTGAGTATCTCCCTCTGTTACGGTTGATAGTGCTAAGCGCTGGCTAACCCCTAGCATAGAGGTCGAGTGTGTGTCCCTCTGTTCCTTTTCCGTCTTCTTTGGTTCGCAGGATACATGGACATTTCTACTGAGCTATTGGGAGGAAAAAGAACGGGCCGGCGCTCCGGCCCCGGCGAGCCAAGGTTTCCAGGGGCTACAGACACAAGGATCTAACCACGGCAGGCCAAGGTTGCCGGGGGCTGCAATGTCAGATAAGTTTTTCTACCCCCACCCCGTGCGCCCGTGTGAACCTTGAACGTATAAGGCTTCGCTCGCTTTCGTACCATCTTGCCCCCTCCGCCCCGCGTCCGAAAACTCTACTTTTGACCGGAACTTGGTTGTAGTGCGGTGGGAAGAGGGTGAGCGAAAGGCCTAATCCTACTCGGCCCTACCTCTGCTAAGAGCGTGAGCGTAGTTAGGCCATAGAACAGGAGGACAGCAAGGCCTGTTGCACGGGGACCATGTTTATCGTAAGATAACGAGGACGCGTTCCTCAGTGTGGCCCTCGCCCACCCGCAAACATAACCCGGCAAACACCCTTCCTTTCATTCATATGTTGCAAACAAGTACAATTCATACGAAATGGGTAAACGAGCAGGGGGATTACAAATTTTCAAATTTAACGAGTGCCCGCAGGCTTACAATCTAGAAAAGATAAGTGCCCCATGATCCTCGTTCCTCCCCTTTCCTCCCAGGTGCGGCAGGCGAAGTCAAAAAGGAAGGGATGGGGAACGCGATGATGGAGAGCTTGACGAGGAAGGCCCTCGGCAGAGCGCGCGGCGGAGGGAGGGGTGACGCGGTCAGTCGGAGACGAGGTCGACGTGCCCTCACTCGACGCTCTCGTTGTTGTTGTCGCTGTCCTCCTCATCACTCCCGCTTGAAGAGGAGTCTTCATCGTCGAAGGCACTCTCCACGCAGCACTTCAGGCGAGTCCTAGTGTCTCCAAAGGCCTTAATGGAGAGCAGGCCGTTCTCCATTAATTTCAAATAGAGAACGAGCCCCGCCGTCAGGCTATGGATATGAGCGAAGGTCTTCCATCTGCGGCGAAGATACATGACCTGAGGGGCGGGAAAGTTGACGTCGACCCGCGTGCCGCTGTTCCCGTAGCCCCTCATGTGTAACCTCAGGGTCTGGGGCGGATCGAGCTCCATCTCCCGAGCGAATGGCGCAGGAAGACAAAGGCAACGATGCGGTGGCCGACGCAGCCTCATGAAGAACTCGCGAGGCTGGTCCCCGATGTGGCCCTCCATTGGAGGAGGCATCTCTAGCGGAGGCAAGGCCGGTGCGCCGCCCCGTCCTCCTCTTCCCCGAGTACCGCGCCGGTCTCGGCCTCGTCCCCTCCCCTTCCTCTCATGGCCGGCTCCGCCTCCACGGGCTCTTGGGAAGGAGGGACGCACTATCGAGCAGAGACCCTCGCTGCCACCATCGACAGACCGACGCCCTCTCTCACCATGGAAGATGAAAGAGTGGAGCCGAAGAGGAAGGAGAGGGATGATGAAAGATTGTGGGTGCCACCCCTCCCTCTTCTTATAAAGGGGTGGGGTCGGGACTCGGCCACCCCACTCAGCCAATCCGACCATCAGGGGCGCAGAGAATCGAGGCCGAACCACTGCCCCAATCAGTAGCGGCCCGTTTCCCCGCCTCGCCATTCAAGGCCCACACCCACCGCCTACCATCTTCAGAGCATGGGGGACACGTGGCGGGCGAGTAGAAACCGAGGGGACAGGTGAGACGGCCGTTCACCACCCCGTGGTCGTGGGGCGTGGGCGCCTTGAAGACAACGACCCGAGCCCACTCAGTAAAGGAGCCGTGCCTTTGCGTGTCCCATACCATATTTTTGTAAGCATGCAGAAGTTTTTTTCTTGTTTTTTTATTTTCTTTTCTGATTTCGTGTGATGACCTGTTTTGCTTGAGCACTATTGCTTTGTTTGGTGTTGTTTTGACAGACTAGTATTTGGCATGGTGGTAGTCTAGGCAGGAGTGTGAAATTGTTGTTCTCTTCAAAAGTCGAGGACTTTGTTGATAAAAAAGATATGGTGAGCAATGTTTTTATGTGTTGAAGACCATTTTTTGTGTCTTGGTTTTATAGTGTTCTTTTTCTTGTTCTTGTAATTATTTTATTTATCTATTACTTACAACAGGTCATGTTTGCAACATTTGATCCGCCGGAGACGAGGGATGGCGTTGGTCGTTATTGTGTAGTTGCCTTAATTTGAAGGAAAGGCGGTTTGAATTTCTTGGCTCGCTCAATAAACCTGGCAGCTATCATGCGAACAGGATTTTTAGGAGGATGGTTAAAAATATCAAGCGTGCATGGAAAGAAGGTAGCTCAAGTTCTAATGAGCTGTTAAATCCTCCAACACTTGATGGATTTGTGTTAAAACATGTTATTGTCCCATTTCATCCAAATGGGTATGTTCCTTGTATCCCATGTCTACCATACTACTCAACTTTTCTTTTATATTTCATTATGTGAAGTTGATGTTTTTCATTTTATTTTATTGTAGGCAAGATTGTGGATTCTATTTTTTTCAATTCTAGCAGACTTGGGATGGTGTTCGAGTTGCTAAGTTTGGAGTGGAGCACATGGCCTACATCAGAAAAGCCATGCTCTATAGTTGGCTCACATCACCAAAGTGTTGCCTTGAGTTATTGTCACTTTTAATTTTTGCAGATAAAGGTTTGTTTTAGTGAACTTCTTTTATTTCTCCTTATTTTTTGTTTACTTTTTGCTTCCGCTTCTTAAGGTCTTTGTTGTGTAAGTGAGCTGCATTTCCTGTAGACAAGTGAGCTTCCTTTGCTGTAGAAAAGTAAGCTGCACTGTTCTAGACAAATGAGCTGCATTGTTCTATATAAGTGGGCTACATTTTTCTAGACAAGTGGGATGCATTGTTCTATACAACTGGGCTGCATTATTCCATATAAGTGGGCTGCATTCTCTTCTTTAGTGAACTGCATTTTATTACATTATTGAGATGCATTTAATGTTTTTGTTTTTGTATTTGGGCTGAGTGTTCCCATGTTTTTTCTCCTTGTTATCAGGTTTTGATGGGGGTCTTCATGGAGGCTATAGATCATTGTTTGAGTCACAGGGTTCCGAGGTAGTTATGGAGGATTGTGCCATTGAAATCTCTCCAGAGAATTCTGGTACGTAAGCTGGAGATGTTTTGAACGCAGATGTTGTATCTGGACCTGGACCTGATTGTGAAAAGGTTGCTCGCCCCGGCTCTCCTCATGAGGTAGTTGATGTTGATGATGATTTTGTTACGCCAGTGCCACGCGTAACTAGGACTAGGAGTGCAGCAATCAATCGTCCTCCTGCGGATGAGGTTGGAGTATTTTCAAACAAGGGGGTAGGTGAGAGGGCTTTTAAGTTGAGAGGCTCTTTAGAGAAATTGAAGCCTCCAAGGTTGAAATATATTGATGAGGCGAGGATAATAAAGGATCTCGTTCTCAGCCAAGATTTTGTAACCAAATACAACGAGTAAATTTTATGTGTGTGCCCTTCATCCTTTTTGTGTATTTTTTAAGTTTATTTTATGGATCCCATATGTGTATGTTTTCTGCATGAACACGTTCTTGATGGTGAATAATTCTTTTGGTGATGTTGAAAATTACAAAGTTGATTATATATATAATACATTTGCCAAAGGAGCTTTAATGGACTCGTATCTCATGGATCTTGTCATCAAGTACTGGAAGCAACACCCTGAAATGATTTTAGTTTATCGTTCTGGTAAACATGTGCCACTTTCACCTTTATTTATCATGGTAAATGTGTGTTGTCATTTTTTCTCTTGTACTGAGTTTTTCATGTCCATGCGTGCATGCATGTTTTATTCTTTTTTTCATGTCCTATTTTTGTTCTTTTTCAATGCAGTATGTTCTTCAAATGGAAACCTTTGTGAAGAAAGATGGTGAAGGACACCATGTTGCCAGTTGTGCATACCCCATTTGTTTTAGAAGATGCAGTTAAGCAGTTCAAGGTTTTTGTGAGCGGTAACAAAAACCTGTTGGACACAAAACTGTTAAGGCCATTGTTTTCCGTCATTATTTTCTTGTTTGTTGCATTTCTTTTTATAGTTATTTTGTAACAGTGGTCCTAGTGCTACGTGTCGAACGAACTTTCAGTTTTCATTTTGTTTACTGATGTCACAGATTATGATGCCACGCTCCAAGGATGGTCATTTTCCTTATATAGGATGAACCAGCATCGCCAGACGATTGATATCCATGACACTAGGAAGTACACTGGCCATCCTACTGCATATGCATCACAGAACTGCATATGTGTTTCTCCTACTGCATATTTTTTTAAACTGCACTTGCAATGTTAGCACACATAGCACCACACTTGTTAATATAGTTCACTGCAACATATGCATCACAGAACTCCATTTTCTCACACACACCCCAATCTGTGTAAAAGAGTGATAAAAGGAAATGACCTCACGTGAATTTAAAAGAGGGACTGTCTAGACATTGATAAGAACATTGTATTTTTCGGTTTGTCTAAATAGTTATTGATCTGTGACGTGTGTTATTTTACTTTGTGCTCCCTTTTTGTCAGATGAGGAGGATGGCTTAGCTGCAGAAGGCGATTTACGGTGAAAAGTTGTATAAATCTAAGACCCACCATGACTAGGTTAAATTGGCAGAGAAGCCCTCTTACTCGGTCGTGCCAGCGCAGGGAACAAACAAGTGTGCAATCTATGTTCTGAGGTTGATGCAGTTGTATGATGGCCAATGTCTAGTCAACAAAATTGTCAAACCTGACGTAATACCTTCTTTGTTTCTTCTTTTCTTGTTACTGTTTTTAGTTTTTGATTTTTTTCACCTTTGTTCTTATGACAACCTTTTTTTAATCACGGTATGCATTTTTCTAATTTTTTTGAGCCTGCTATTGAACATTGGAAGGCGGAGTACATTTTCCAGCAGTTCTTTAATCCTTCGAACATGTTGTATTATGAAGACATGCCACCTGAGCTATGAGATCTGATTGCAAGCCTCATGCTTACTTCCCTGTCACAGTCGCAGTCGCAGATGCAGTAACAGTAATTTGGCATTTTTCCTGGTTAAAAGCCTGTCTATGGACAAGAAATAGGGTTCATGTTGTGTACTGTGTGCTATCTAAGGTAGATAATGTATGAAGACTATTTATTTCAGTTCTTGTCTTTTGTCTGCATTTTGTAGCAGCGTATATGGACAAATTTGTGTGTTTTTTATTTTATATAAATAACCCTAAGGCTTTTTGTGTTTTTATAAAATAAAACACACACAAATTTGGATTCGCTTATTTGTGTTTTTACGCAGAAATAAAAAATATATAACCGAGTCCGTCACACCCTGTCGCCCCCTGTCTATCTTAGGGATGTGGCTCTAGGTGGCATGCATCCCACGGTTTCGAAAAAAAGAATAGTCGCACTGCGCCTGTCAACTAAGTGCACTTCGTGCGTTAGCGCAAGGCCGAGCATGGGGTGTGGAGGGGCGTCCCCCTCCCCACCCCCTGCGGCGTCGAGCCTAGAACGAGCTAGAGTAGGCGGCTACGCGACATGCCGTGGCGCCTCATGCGTAGGCAAGTCCGTCATACCCCGCCGCCCACTGTCTATCTTAGGTGTGTGGCTCTGGGGTTGCGTGCGTCCTATGGTTTGGAAAAACAGAATAGCCACACTGCACCTATCAACCAAGCACACTGCATGCATTAGCGCGAGGCCGAGCGGGGGGTGGACCCCCCTCCCCACCCCCTGCGAGGCCGAGCCTGAAACGACCCGGAGCAGGCGGCGTGACGCATCGCCGCATGCGTAAGTGAGACCGTCACACCCCGTCGCCCCTTGTCTATCTCAGGGGTGTGGCTCTAGGGTTGCGTGCGTCCTATGGTTTGGAACAAGAATAGCTGCACTGTGCCTGTCAACTAAGCGCACATCGTGCGTTAGCGCGGGGCCTAGCAGGGGGTGGGCAGGGGGGTCGTGACCCCCTCCCCACCCCCCTGCAAGGCCGAGCCTAGAACGAGCCAGGGCAGGCGGCGGTACAGCATGCCGTGGCGCCGCATGCGTAGGCAAGTCCATCACACCCCGTCGCCCCTTGTCTATCTTAGGGATGTGGCTCTGGGTGGCGTGCGTCCTTTGGTTTGGAAAAACAGAATAGTCGCACTACGCATGTCAACCAAGCGCACTGCATGCGTTAGCGCGAGGCCGAGCACAGGGTGGGGAGGGGGGTTGTGACCCCCCCTCCCCACCCCCATGCGAGGCCGAGCCTGGAACGAGTCGGAGCAGGCGGTGATGCGCGTGCCGCGGCGCTGCATCCATAGGCGAGTCCGTCACACCCGGCTGCCCCCTGTCTATCTTAGGGGCGTGTCTCTGGTTTGCATGCATCCTATGGTTTGGAAAAATAGAATAGGCGCATTGCGCATGTGAACCAAGCGCATTGTGTGTGTTAGTGCGAAGCCGAGCAGGGGGTGCGAAGGGTGTCGTGACCCCCCTCCCCACCCCCCTGTGAGGCCGAGCCTAGAACAAGCCGAAGAAGGCGGCATGCCGCATCGCCGCATGCGTAGGCGAGTCCGTCACACCCCATCGCCCCCTGTCTATCTTAGGAGTGTGGCTCTAGGTTTGCATGTGTCCTATGGCTTGGAAAAACAGAATAGCCACACTACACCTGTCAATCAAGCGCACTGCATGCATTAGCGCGAGGTGAAGCAGGGGTGGGGAGGGGGTCGTGACCCTCCCCTGCGAGGCCGAGCCAGGAAGGAGCCGGAGCAGGTGACGTGCCGCGTCGCCCCATGCGTAGGCAGGTCTGTCACACTCCGTCATGCCCTGTCTATCTTAGGGGTGTGGATCTAGGGTTGCGTGCATCGTATGGTATGAAAAACAGAATAGCCGCACTACGCCTTGATAACCCACAAGTATAGGGGATCGCAACAGTTTTCGAGGGTAGAGTATTCAACCCTAATTTATTTATTCGACACAAGGGAAGCCAAAGAATATTCTCAAGTATTAGTGGCTGAGTTGTCAATTCAACCACACCTGGAAACTTAATATCTGCAGCAAAGTATTTAGTAGCAAAGTAATATGATAGTACTGGTAACGGTGACAAAAGTAATGGTAGCAGTTTTGGTTTTATAGTGATTGTAACAGTAGCAACAGAAAAGTAATTCAGCGAAGAACAATATATGAAAAGCTCGTAGGCAATGGATCAATGATGGATAAATATGTCGGATGTGATCAATCATGCAATAGTTATAACATAGGGTGACACAGAACTAGCTCCAGTTCATCAATGTCATGTAGGCATGTATTCCGAATATAGTCATACGTGCTTATGGAAAAGAACTTGCATGACATGTTTTGTCCTACCCTCCCGTGGCTGCGGGGTCCTATGGGAAACTAAGGGATATTAAGGCCTCCTTTTAATAGAGTACCGAAACAAAGCATTAACACATAGTGAATACATGAACTCCTCAAACTACGGTCATCACCGGTAATGGTCCCGATTATTATCACTTCGGGGTTAACGGATCATAACACATAATAGGTGACCATAGACTTGCAAGATAGGATCAATAACTCACATATATATTCATGAAAACATAATAGGTTCAGATCTGAAATCATGGCACTCGGGCCCTAGTGACAAGCATTAAGCATAGCAAAGTCATAGCAACATAAATCTCAGGACATAGTGGATACTAGGGATCAAACCCTATAAAAACTAACTCGATTACATGATAAATCTCATCCAACCCATCACCGTCTAGCAAGCCTACGATGGAATTACTCACGCACGGCGGTGAGCATCATGAAATTGGTGATGGAGGAAGGTTGATGATGATGATGGCGACGGATTCCCCTCTCCGAAGCCCCGAACGGACTGCAGACCAGCCCTCCCGAGAGAGTTTAGGGCTTGGCGGCGGCTCCGTATCGTAAAACGCTATGAATCCTTCTCTCTGATTTTTTTCTCCCCGAACACGAATATATGGAGTTGGTGTTGAGGTCGGTGGAGCGTCAGGGGGCCCACGAGGCAGGGGGCGCGCCTAGGGGGGTAGCCGCGCCCCCACCCTCATGGACAGGGTGTGGGCCCCCAACGTGGATCTTTCGCCAGTGTTTTTTATATATTCCAAAAATAATCTCTGTTGATTTTCAGGTCATTCCGAGAACTTTTATTTCTGCACAAAAATAACACCATGGCAATTCTGCTAAAACAGCGTCAGTCCGGGTTAGTTCCATTCAAATCACGCAAATTAGAGTCTAAAACAAGGGCAAAAGTGTTTGGAAAAGTAGATACGATGGAGACGTATCAACTCCCCCAAGCTTAAACCTTTGCTTGTCCTCAAGCAAATCAGTTGATAAACTGAAAGTGATAAAGAAAAACTTTTACAAATTCTGTTTGCTCTTGTTGTTATAAATATGTAAAGCCAGCATTCAAGTTTTAAGCAAAGATTATGAACTAACCATATTCACAATAACATTTATGTCTCATGTTTACTCATATCAATGGCATAATCAACTAGCGAGCAATAATAATAAATCTCGGATGATAACACTTTCTCAAAACAATCATAATATGATATAACAAGATGGTATCTAGCTAGCCCTTTATGAGACCACAAAACATAAATGCAGAGCACCTTTAAAGATCAAGGACTGACTAGACATTGTAATTCATGGTAAAAGAGATCCAGTCAAGTCATACTCAATGTAAACTAACAATAATACATGCAAATGACAGCGGTGCTCTCCAACTGGTGCTTTTTAATAAGAGGATGAAGACTCAGCATAAAAGTAAATAGATAGGCCCTTCGCAGAGGGAAGCAGGGATTTGTAGAGGTGCGAGAGCTCGATTTTGAAATAGAGATGAATAATATTTTGAGCGGTATACTTTCATTATCAACATAAAAACCGAGACATCTCGATACCTTCCATTCTACACACATTATAGGCGGTTCCCAAGCAGAATGGTAAAGTTTATACACCCCCCACCAACAAACATCAATCCATGGCTTGCCCAAAACAACGGGTGCCTCCAACTATCAACAATCCTGAGGCAGTTTTGTTTGCAATTATTTTGATTTGACTCGAGCATGGAACTGGGCATCCTAGTGACCAACCATTTTCTCGTGAGTGAGGAGCGGAGTCCACTCCTCTTGAGAATAACCCGCCTAGCATGGAGGATACAGACAGCCCTAGTTGATACATGAGCTATTCGAGCATACAAAACAAAATGTTTATTCGAAGGTTTAGAGTTTGGCACGTACAAATTTACTTGGAACGGCAGGTAGATATCATATATTGGTAGGTATTGTGGACTCATATGGAATAACTTTGGGGTTTATGGAATTGGATGCACAAGAAGTATTCCCGCTTTGTACAAGTGATGTAGGGTAGAACCCTAGTGGCCCGATCTTTCACGAAAGGAGCGGATCCCGCAATGAACACAAAGAACCCGAGGGAAAACACGAGAGAATCACTCAAACCAACAAGATAGATCACACATGCGCTAGATCCTCGAAACACGAGAGGAGATACAAGATCCATGATCAACAAAGTATGATACAAAGGGTAACCGGTTCTTCCCCGTGAGGAGGTCTTGAGGTATTCTTCGTGAGGAGGTCTTGAATCCAAGGGGATCTTCTCCGAAGAGGGGCCGCGGTCTCTCTCGTGGAGTAGATCCATAATAGATGAGCAAAGCTCTATCTCTAAACGAGCTACTACTTTGCTAACCCTAGCTAAGAGGAGGGAGAGGTCTATTTATAGTCATAGTACAAAAGGGGAAAAGCGAAGGGGTACATGGGCCTCAACCCGCAACTGGACACGGACGTCCGCTGGGCACCGGACATCCGGTGGTTCCAGGGGGACCGGTCATCCGCTAGCGCCGGATGTCTGCTGAAAGTGTTCTGTGGTAGGGACACCGGACGTTCGGAAGTCTCGAACTTCCGTTAATATTGCCGGACGCCCGGTGCAGGGGCGGACGTCCGCTCGCTGGGAGGTCTATAGTTGGTGTAGGCTGGTCTTCAGGCGCCGGTCGTCCACCAAGGGCCGGACGTCCGCTCGCTGTGAGAGCCCGGTCATCCGGTGTTATCCGGACGTCCGCTCGCTAGAGCTTCTTCGGTAGTTCCTTGTACTTGGTGTCCTCGCCGTCTTGTCCATGGTCTTCCTCTTTGTTCCTGGTCATGCATAGCACATATATTTGAGGTAGTAGCCATGTCTCACATGTGGAAAGTGATGGTTGAAATAGGAGCGAGTTCACCTTGTGTCTAATGGTGTATGTTTGAGGTCTCATCATATGTACTCTTGGGGCATGGAGAGTAGTCAGAGTGTACATGGGGAGGAACATGGGAAGCTCTGCATCATCTCCTCCCCCTTGGGAAAGATCCGACATCGGATCATGATCCTCATCACCATGGAAATAGTCGTTGTCGACGGACTTGTAGTTGGACGGAGTTGAAGGCATGGCGCAATCCAAGTACTCCAAGGTGTCTCCGGTATGTGGTACATGCAAAATGAGCAAACACAAAGTACACATGGAAATACAATGGTTAGCGCACACAAGGTGTCCATCATGTAAGAATGGGTCCGTGCAGCAAGATTGTTCGTGACAAAGCGCATGAAGCTTATCAAGATGATATAGAATGATATACAAAGTGTTCATGGGAGCAAAAGCATTCATTGTGCACACAAATGTATTGTCAATATGATCAATGCAACCACGGTGCAAAATGATGTCATAAGGGGATGGTTTATCAAAAGCATGAACATGGTAATTGGTGCTCAATGTGATTGTGTTCTCATGCAATTGATGGTGGGAAAAATGATCACGATGTATGAATATTCCATCAAGGAAGATCACAACAAATTTGCTAAGGAAGTGCATAAGCTCATATATCATGGATGACATGGGAATACAAGATGCAACAAGGCAATCATAATGTGAGTCAATCCAAGCATAAGATGCAAATTTTTCATGTGTATGATATGTCCGTCGAGCATGACATGTGTGAGCACAATCAAAAAATATGGAGGTGTTGGTGTACCAATGCTCGATGTCGTGGCATGAGTGGAGGTTCGAAGGTGCATCCAATAAGTCTGAGCGCTCCTCAATGTGAAGGTCCATAAAGCCATTCTCCAATGTCGCTCCTTTGTTCGTGAGATGTATCATGTAGACAACAGGAAGGAGACAACAATGAAAGAGTTACCCATCCAATATGTGTATTTGAGGATGGCTCAAAGGGAAGGAGTTCACCTTTAGGAGATTCTCGCAAATTTTGGTGTTGCACATCGTGTATGCCTTCGCATGACCAAGTTGTCGCATAACGACACCGCCTTGTGAATCTTCCAAAATGAAAGAACATGCCAACCACTTGGAAAAACAAATGAGGTTAGCGGAAGTGCAAAACCTATCATTCGTGTGGTAAGATACCCAACAAGTGTATGCATCATGCTCATCATAAGAAAGGACAAGAGAGCATTTCATCGTATGGAGGCATATGATGCGAGAACAATCAAAGACAATAGGCTCAATGAAACAAGCATGCATCACAAGTAATATGTCCAAGTCTCCAAGATCAATAAGAATAGGGGATATGAGAGATGCCACTAATGGACACAAGAGACAATGATCAAGACAAATCAAGTGAGAGGCAAGAGCATATATGTCATCAACCCAAGAAAGCGAGTAAGAGTTGAACATGGGTGATGCGACAAAGCAAGCAATCATAGTGATAAAGTCAAGCAAGCTAGTAGTGCGAAGATGCAACGTACTAGAGGGAATCATGGCAAGCATGTCATGGGTGCAAATAGTGTGCATGAATATTTCACATGACATAGAACAAGCATGAAAGGTGGATATGAGCAAAGTATCATCAATGTATTGGCGGGAGGCCATATGTAAATATCAATGGGGCATTATGACTCTCCCAACACAACAAGCAAGAATAGCATGAGGCACATGGTAAACATGGCAAGAGCAACAAGGATCTCCACCAAGAATGAAAATACACATTGGAGTAGCATAATGGTGAATCATGGGTAGATGCAAGCAAGGGTCACAATTGCATGGCAAAATCATGTAAATATGCATAACATGCAAACTGATCAAGATACAATGGGCATAAAGTAACAAGTGATATATAGCTCATAGCCATGTGAGAGCTAAGTAAAAGAGATGTGCGTAGGCATTGCGCAAAGAGAATGGTGGGAATGACAATCCACTGGATCCCAAATTGTCGTTGCTCTTAAGAGCTCGTTTCGTCAACTCTTGGGATTGAGAGGTTGATGAGTATACGTGAGTACCTACACAAAACAAAGACAAAGGGAAAATTGTGTGTGCGTGGTATATGTACACATCATCCATCATGATGCGCATGTGCAAGTGTTGGTTAGCACAAATTAGCCAATGCTCAAATAAATTAGATGCGTGATATAGAAACATGTCATCTATCATGATAGGTTTGTTGTTATGTATAGCATAATGGAGACTCAAATTGTGTAATGCATCACAAGAAATATGTAGATCATTGTTATTCATGGAATGCATACGGTGCAAGAAATTATGAGAATCATGTAAAGTATGGAATGCATCAAAATCTCCTAATATGTATGAGGAAACTATGGGGGTCTCCTCATGAGAATTAATGGAAACATCACATGGAGAATATTGACAACATCCAAAACAAAGCATATTTAGTTCTATGTGATCATGGCATGGCATAGTAGATGAATTGTGCAAATCATGTATAGGAAGCATGCAATATCATCACATGAAAAACAAAAGCCAATGACCATCATCTCGTCATCTATGCCACAAGTGCAAATGGGATTTATGTTAATGTGGCATGCATAGCTACTATGTTGAGATTGAAATGATGTAATATGGGAGATCTCACTCGTAGCTTCTGACAAGTTTAATGGATTGTCAAACATGAAGTGACCAATAGAATTTTCACATGATATCCTAAGGATCATAGCATCACAACTAGGAAAATAAACATGCTCATCATCATATTCATCATAAATAGGTAAGTCATGACATGAAGAAGTCGCACTAGCATGAAGCATGAGAATAGGTGGATCAACATCATGCAAGCAATCATTGGTGAGATAGTCCACTAGTGGGACAAGAGAAGCACCATCACCTATGTTACCTTTGGAGCGTCGCTCATGTGTTGTAGGTGAGGTGTCGAAGATCAAGTTGTGGTCATCTTCATCTTGATGGAACCGTGTGGGGGTTGCATCATCGTCCACCATGGCCATCGTCGTCGTTGGAGGTATGGACTCGTCGAGGGTAGGCATGTCATCATGTAGGAGACCTAGCACCAAACAAGAAAACACACTATGAGTAGAGGTTAAGTCATTAGAAATCATAGTGGCCTCACGTGCCGTGTCAACTACCTCACTCACTAAGTGTTTTGGCTCACTCACTCCCTCTTGGATGCTCTCACTCATATGGTTGGTGGATTCACTCAAATGGCTCTCAACCTCACATAGGATGTGTGGCATGCTCTCAAGTGTGGGGCTAGTGGTGGTCACACTCATCCTCTCATAGGAAATGCTCCCAATGTCACGTATGGTGGACTCACGCATGTCACTCATGTGGTGGTGGCTCTCCTCACATGGCAATAGGGGCATCTCGTCACATATCGGTGTCGGAGAGATGTTGGTGCAAATGTCTCCATGCTCAGTCATGTCGTAGTCGTAGCCGTGGATGAAGGCCGAAGATGGAACATCATCACTCTCCTCTAAGACCAAAGATAAGGTCTCATGTGCGGTCTCATAGCTTGACTCGGAGTATGAGTCCAATATGGGCGCCGTCTTCATGTTGTTGAAGCGGTTTGTGCTCGTCACCCTGGTCGAAGGGGATGGCCCTTGCTCGACCTTCTTGTCGCCGTCTTGTTGTAGGAGGCCCATATGATGTGGCACCTAGTAGCTCCTCTCCATGACCGAAGGGAATGTGCCATGCTCGTCCATATTCCTTGGGGGGCTTCCGAAGATGGACGTGTCTCCCTCGCTAGTAGGTGCTAACCTCGTTGGTGAAGACGTCGATGTAGAAGAACTCATGGGAAGTAGGCGAAGATGCCGTACATCCAAAGGCGAAGATGCCTTGATAGCACTTGGTGAAGATGCCGAAGTGGTGGTGGTAGTCATAGCTCCGTCTTGGTGGTGCTTGTCTCACGGTCTTCTCTTGTGCTCATGAAGTTTGGCCTTGGTGTGAAGCAGGGCTTGTTGGGACTTCTACATTTGCGCTTGGCGAGCATCTTCAGGATGATGGTGTCGTTGTCATGCTTGAGCTCGATGGCGTTCGTCATTGTCGTGCACATGATTCTTGGAGGTGACTTGCCCTTCATGACAATGTGAATCACGAACGTGATGGTGGTCTCCATGGAGATGTGGACATGGACGACTTGCACTTGCATCATTTTTGCGCTTCGAAGACTTGTGACTTGAACGTTGCTGTCTTGAGGATGATGAAGGGGAAGAACGGTTGATCAACAAGGTTCGAATCTCCTCCATCCTTGCATCTTGCTCATCCTTTTGTGCGGAAAGCTTGTTGTCGATGTAGTCCCTTTTCCTTGCTTCGGAGTGACGAATGTCGATGGAGAGGTTCTCGATGCGCTCTCGCAATCTTGATTGTGCGCCTTGCATTTGTCGTTGTAGATCGAAGATTGACGCTTTGGAGATGTAGTTATTCATGCCGTCGTTGTTGTGGAAGACCAAAGATGAAATGCCTTTCCTATCCATCACAATACTTGAGCAAATATGAGTGGGAGAAAGAGAATAAATTATACCAAATGTACCTTAACCAATGTTGAAGATGGATCAATGATCACTCAACAATGTAACAAGGAAATAGCACAATTGGTACCAATTCTTGTCGGTTTCTCACACCTACACAAATAAGTCTTATGGTGGAGCTCGGTGAGGATAGTGGCACAAAAAAATTAATGCAAAATATTAGAAAGAGTCAATAATGTTGAAGGAGATTCACAAATTCGTAAGTGAAACAAGTAGACCAATAGCAATATGTGGTATACGGAAACACTCACACGGATAGATAAATGGGGTCGTGCAACCAAGGAATGAGCACAAAATGTGGAATCCACGGAAAACGCTCGTGTTGCACAACTCAAGAGAGACTCTAGCACGATTGCTCTATAGGTGGATACGACACTTGTGCACAACCTATAGGATGCAAAATGTATGAACTTTCTATCCCAAGTATGCTATGTATGATGTTCTGGTGGTATGATCCAAGATGATCGGATATGACAATCTTATATTCAATGTGGTATGATGCTATGGCACTTGCTTACAAGCTTCTATGCTCTTTCTCTTTTGCTTAAAAGCTTTATTCTTTTTTTTGTATGGCCACTTTTTCACAATGCACAAACCAAGATAGCGATTGGGTATATGCGGGAACAAACTTGAGGCACAAAAGATGATATGATACCAATATGATACCGATATGGTATGGTATGTATGCAATGGAAGGTGTAGCTCGATGATCACTAATGTGCACAAGTAACGCTGCCGGCAATACTCAAATGCTAGTCTCGATAGGCAAGTGACGCAAAATGGGCTAGGGGCTATCAATGCAATGGCAAGGGAATGCACAATGGAGGGATACCACGATACCAAGATGATATGGAGGTTACCGTCCTTGGTGATGATGAGTGGCGGTGATCTTGATGGAGATATCAAGATGGTGGAGACTTGTCCCTAAGTAGCCGAAACACCTTAGGAAACGGAAAAACCGCGAACTCAAAATCTCAAACGTCAAATGTCAAAATGGCGGTAGCGGGATGCGGTGGTGGTTGCGGAAGCTCAATGGGATTGCGGAAATGCAATGATGGGTTTTGCGAGTAGGCAATGCGGAAATGGAGGGTTATTGGGTTATGTGATTCAGAGTTGAAGGTCACCGTCCCTAAGTAGCCGAAACACCTTAGGAGACACAACTCACAACTCAAACAAAATTGGGTTAAGTTGGGGTGGCGGAAGTGTATGGTGGGCAAGCCTATGCGGAAGTGATGGTGGTGGTGGATGAGGAAGCGACCGTCCCTAAGTAGCCGAAACACCTTAGGAGACTCGAATCACTACTCAAGCAACCACAGATGCAATGGGGATCAAGATGGGTTAGGTTGCGGAAGTCGGTGGTGGTGTAGCGGATGATGTGGTGGAAGCCCTAGGCAAAGATGCCAAAGTTCCAAAACTTTGATGGAGTCAAATGATGTTGTAAGTATTTTTGTGGGAAGGGAGATGTCAAGATCTTCAAAACAAGCTAAAGAACTTCAAAATTGGAGTTCGGATGAATTAGTTACAGCCGAAAGAAGAATCAGCCGAAATCTGAAACTACAGGTTACGGACGTCCGTAAAAGGACGGATGTCCGGTCGCCGGATGTCTGGTCGGGTCGGAAATCTGTAAATTTGGCTCGAGTTAGGGGTTCCGGATATCCAGAAAAGGTCGGACGTCTAGTGTTTCCTTGGGCTCCGGACGTCCGCAAAACGTCGGTCGTTCGGTGGGTCGGGGTCAACGCAAGATGCGAGTTTCGGGACGCGATTTTGGGCGGAATTTTGGGATTTTGGGGTCAAAATTGAGGAGATTTCGTGGATAAAAGATGGGGAAACTTGGGGAGATGCTAGATCTACATGAAACCAAGAAAATCCATGGATCAAAATCAATAAAACTTCTTCAAACCAATAAATCACAAAAAATTGGGGCTATTTTTTGGTGGGGATTTTCGAAATTGGGGAAGGACACAACAAAATTAGGCTAGAAAACGAAGAGGGGAAGCTCCGAAATCGTGATCAACGTGGCTCTGATATCAAGATGATGTAGGGTAGAACCCTAGTGGCACGATCTTTCACGAAAGGAGCGGATCCCGCAATGAACACGAAGAACACGAGGGAAAACACGAGGGGAAACACGAGGGAAAACACGAGAGAATCACTCAAACCAACAAGATAGATCACACATGCGCTAGATCCTCAAAACACGAGAGGAGATACAAGATCCACGATCAACAAAGGACGATGCAAAGGGTAACCGGTTCTTCTCCGTGAGGTGGTCTTGAGGTCTTCTCCGTGAGGAGGTCTTGAATCCATGGGGATCTTCTCTGAAGAGGGGCCACGGTCTCTCTCGTGGAGTAGATCCGTAATGGATGAGCAAAGCTCTATCTCTAAATGAGCTACTAGTTTGCTAACCCTAGCTAGGAGGAGGGATAGGTCTATTTTTAGTCGTAGTACAAAAGGGGCAAAGTGAAGGGGTACATGGGCCTCAGCCCGCAACTGGACACAGCCAGGGACCGGACGTCCGCTGGTTCCAGGGTGGCCGGACGTCCGCTAAAAGTGTTCTGTGGTCGGGACACCGGACGTCCAGAAGTCCCGGACTTCCCTTAATATTGCCGGACGCCCGGTGCAGGGTCGAACGTCCGCTCACTGGGAGGTCTATAGCTGGCTAGGCTGGTCTTCAGGCGCCGGTCGTCCGCCAAGGGCCGGACGTCCGCTCACTGTGAGAGGCCGGTTTTCCGGTGTCGTCCGGACGTCCGCTCGCTGGAGCTTCTTCGGTAGTTCCTTGTACTTGGTGTCCTCGCTGTCTTGTCCATGGTCTTCCTCTTTGTTCCTGGTCATGCATAGCACATATATTTGAGGTAGTAGCCATGCCTCACATATATTTGAGCTAGTAACCATGAAATCCTCTGACGGCCATTCACAAGGCCGCACTTGAGCCTCCCTTGGTAGTTCATTGTCCGGCTCGCGTATTGCGGGCCTTGGGCCTTGCTTCCTTGAGGAACCACCTTGGTGCATTTTCCAAAACATATTTCTTACTCTGAAAAATTTCTGAATTTTTTTGTAACTCTAAAATAAAGCAAACCAAACTCAAGAAGATTGATAGAAACTACTCCTACAAGTGCCTAGAGGCCATATCATGCATTAAAACTACTTTTGACAACATAAATTTAACATGCAAGCTCAAGAACAGGGTCACCTAAACAACAGAAATTTGCAATAAATAAAGCACTAGAACAAAAACTAATTGGACCATTAGAGGAGTCACATACCAAAGAACAATCCGCCAAAGCAGTTTTGTGAATGGAGCTTTGAGCAAGGAGATCGAAAATGGCAGCAAGATGAGCAAGAACTCGGGTTTGAGCTGGTGGATGATTTTTTCTGGAGCAAGACGGAGTGTGTGGGTGCAAGGATAAGTGGAGGGGACCCACGTGGGGTCCACGGGGCGGGGGGCGCGCCCAGGGGGGTGGGCGCACCCTCCACCCTCGTGGGCATGTGGTGGGCCCCCCTGGTGTGTTCTCAGTGCCACATATTATCGAATATTCTAGAAAAAATCATATTTTATTTTCAGGGCATTTGGAGAACTTTTGTTTTCGGGGTATTTTTTATTGCAAGGATAATTCAGAAAATAGACAAAAAAAATACTAATTTTGCTTTATTTAATATAAATAACAGAAAGTAAAAGGAGGGTACAGAAGGTTGCGCTTTCTAACTTCATCCATCTCATGCTCATCAAAAGGAATCCACTAACAACGTTGATCAAGTCTTGTTAACAAACTCATTCTGGATCTCATGAAACCGAGGAAATTTCGAATAACACTAGGTTACCTCAACGGGGATATGTACATCCCCAACAATAAGAATATCATATTTCTTCTTGACAGTAGCAAGAGGAAATTCAAAACCTCCAATAGTGATTGTTGAAAATTTTCCAATAGAACTTATACTGTGGACTTGAGGTTGTTTCCTCGGAAAGTGTACCGTATGCTCATTACCATTAACATGAAAAGTGACATTGCGTTTGTTGCAATCAATAACAGCCCCTGCAGTATTCAAAAACGGTCTTCCAAGGTTAATCGACATACTATCATCCTCGGGAATATCAAGGATAACAAAGTCCGTTAAAATAGTAACATGTGCAACCACAACAGGCACATCCTCACAAATACCGACAGGTATAGAAGTTGATTTATCAGCCATTTGCAAAGAAATTTCAGTAGGTGTCAACTTATTCAAATCGAGTCTACGATATAAAGAGAGAGGCATAACACTAACACCGGCTCCAAGATGACATAAAGCAGTTTTAATATAGTTTCTTTTAATAGAGCATGGTATAGTTGGTACTCCTGGATCTCCAAGTTTCTTTGGTATTCCACCCTTAAAAGTTTAATTAGCAAGCATGATGGAAATTTCAGCTTCCGGTATCTTTCTTTTATTTGTAACAATATCTTTCATGTATTTAGCATAAGGGCTCATTTTAAGCATATCAGTCGAATGTATACGCAAAAAGATAGGTCTAATCATTTCAGCAAAGCGCTCAAAATCCTCATCATCCTTTTTCTTGGATGGTTTAGGAGGAAAAGGCATGGGTTTCTGAACCCATGGTTCTCTTTCCTTACCGTGCTTCCTAGCAACAAAGTCTCTCTTATCATAACATTGATTCTTTGATTGTGGGTTATCAAGATCAACAGCAGGTTCAATCTCTACATCATTGTCATTGCTAGGTTGAGCATCAACATGAACATCATCATTAACATTATCACTAGGTTCATGTTCATTACCAGATTGTGTTTTAGCATCAGAAATAGAAATATCATTGGGATTCTCAGGTGTGTCAACAACAGGTTCACTAGGAGTATGCAAAGTCCTATCATTTTTCTTTTTCTTCCTTTTAGAATAACTAGGTGCATCAACATTAGTTCTCTGAGAATCTTCCTATTCTCTTAAGATGGCCCTTAGTATACAAAGGTTCCTGAGTCTTTTTACCCCCTCTAGTCATAACTCTAACAACATTATAATTTTTCTTATTATTTAATTCATTGAGCAAATCATTCTAAGCCTTAAGTACTTGTTCTACTTGAGTGGTAGCCATAGAAGCATCTTTACTAATAAGTTTAAGTTCACCTTTAACTCTAGACATATAATCACTCAAGTGTTCAAGCATATCAGCATTGTGTTTCAATTGTCTACCAACATAAGCATTGAAGTTTTCTTGCTTAACCTTAAAGTCATCAAACTCATCCAAGCATTGGCTAGCAAACTTAGTAAACGGGATTTCACATTTATCAAATCTATAGAGAGAATTTACCTTTACTACCTGTGACGGGTTATCAAGACCATGTATTTCTTCAATAGGTGGTAAATTCTTAACATCTTCAGCTTTAATACCTTTTTTTCATAGACTTCTTTGCCTCTTGCATATCTTCAGGACTGAGAAATAGATTACCCCTTTTCTTCGGATTTGGCTTAGGAGTTGGCTCACAAAGTGTCCAATTATTTTCATTAGTCAACATATTATTCAATAGCAATTCAGCTTGATCAACAGTTCTTTCCCTGAAAACAGAACCAACACAACTATCCAGGTAGTCTCTAGAAGCATTGGTTAGTCCATTATAAAAGATATCAAGTATTTCAGTTTTCTTGAGAGGATGATCAGGCAAAGCATTAAGTAATCGGAGAAGCCTCCCCCAAGCTTGTGGGAGACTCTCTTCTTCAATTTGCACAAAATTATATATTTCCTTTAAGGCAGCTTGTTTCTTATGAGCGGGGAAATATTTAGCAGAGAAGTAATAAATCATATCCTGGGGACTACGCACACAACCAGGATCAAGAGAATTAAACAATGTCTTAGCATCACCCTTTAATTTGAATGGAAACAACTTAAGGATAAAGTAGTAGCGAGTTTTGTCATCACGAGTGAACAGGGTGGCTATATCATTTAATTTAGTAAGATGTGCCACAACAGTTTTAGATTAATAGCCATAAAAAGGATCGGATTCAACCAAAGTAATTAACTCAGGATCGACAGAGAAATCATAATCCTTATCAGTAATAAAGATAGGTGAAGTAGCAAAAGTAGGGTCATATTTCATTCTAGCATTCAAGGATTTTTCTTTAAGCTTAGCTAATAATTTCTTAAGATCAGATCTATCATTGCAAGCTAAGAACTCTGTAGCAGTTTCTTCATCCATAACATAACCCTCTGGCACAACAGGCAATTAATATCTAGGGGGAGAATCTTCATCATCACTTTCATCAATATTACCAGTTTCAATAATGTAACACCCTCGATGCGACTATAGCTCCCACGTGTCGAGGCACGACTTAGAGACATTATCGCATTGAAGGCATATGTCGCAAGTTAGGCAATCTTCACAACATCCCATGTAATAAGATAATAAAAAGGGAGATAACATAGTTGGCTTACACTCGCCACGTCAATCAAGTGCATAAATAACATTACATCATCCAAACACTCATGGCCCGACTACGGCGCCAAAATAAAAGAGAACCCAACATGCGACACGGTCCCAATCACCCCCAACTGGGCACCACTACTGATCATCGGGAAAGGAAACATAGTATCGTTGAGAGTCTTCGTCGAACTCCCACTTGAGCTCATACGCGTCTCCTGGAGCGGAATCATCAGGCCCTGCATCTGGTGTAATAGTAATCTGTGAGCCAAGGGGACTCAGCAATCTCGCACCCTCGCGATCAAGACTATTCAAGCTTATAGGTAAGGGAAGGTAAAATATGAGTGGAGCTGCAGCAAGCGACTAGCAAGTCTGGTGGCTAACTTATTCGCAAAAGAGAGCGAGAAGAGGAGGCAAAGCACGAGCGAGAAGCTAGAGAACAACCTACGCAAACATTACTCCAACACCGTGTCCACTTCCCGGACTCCGCCGAGAAGAGGCCATCACGGTAACACACTCAGTTGATTCATTTTAATTAAGTTAAGGTTCAAGTTATCTACAACCGGACATTAACAAATTCCCATCTGCCCATAACCGCGGGCACGGCTTTCGAAAGTTCAATCAGTCAGATTCCATGTCCCAACTTAGCCCATGACAAGCTCTCACGGTCAACGAAGGAATAGACCTCCTCCCAAGACGTTCCGATCAGACTCGGTATGTCGGTAACTCAAGACACTTCAACATGTTAAAACAAGACTAGCAACACCGCCCGAATGTGCCGACAAATCCCGATAGGAGCTGCACATATCTCTTTCTCAGGGCACACTCAGATTGTCTTAGGTACGGGTAGGCCAGCCCAGAGTTGCCCCTGGTGGCCACCGGCAGCTGACAGGTGGACCAACACTCAGAGGAGCACTGGCCCAGGGGGGGGGGGTTAAAATAAGATGACCCTTGAGTCTGTAGAACCCAAGGAAAAAAAGGCTAGGTGGCGAATGGTAAAACCAAGGTTGGGCATTGCTGGAAAAGCTTTAATCAAGGCGAAATATCAAGGGGTTCCCATTATAACCCAACCGCGTAAGGAACGCAAAAATCCGGGAACATAACACCGATATGACGGAAACTAGGGCGGCAAGAGTGGAACAAAACACTAGGCGAGAGGCCGAGCCTTCCACCCTTTACCAAGTATATAGATGCATTAAGATAACATGGCAATATAATGATATCCCAACAAGTAAATAAATGTTCCAACAAGGAACGGCCTCCAATCTTCACCTGGAACTAGCAACGCTATAAGAGGGGCTGAGCAAAGCGGTAACATAGCCAATCAACGGTTTGCTAGGACAATGGTGGGCTAGAGGTTTGACATGGCAATTTGGGAGGCCTGCAAGCAAGTGGTAGGCATCATAGCAATGGCATAGCAAAAGAGCGAGCAAACTAGCATAGCAAAGATAGTAGTGATTTCGAGGGTATGATCATCTTGCCTGCATAGTTGTCAGAGTTGACTGGATCCTCAAACGCAAACTCAACGGGCTCCTCGGTAGCGAACTCGTCTCCCGGCTCTACCCAAACAAGACAAACAAGCAACAAGGATACAATCAACCACGTGCAAGGATCAAACAAGACGATGCAACGATGATATGCTATGCGGGATGCAAAATACAAGATATGACAGGAAATGCATGAACCTGGCCTCAACTTGGAATTCCAAGGGTGCCACTGGAAAGATGAGATGAAATCGCTTGAAAACGATATAAAGAACGCCGGAATCGGAGTTACGGTTTGGAAATGGCAAGCGATTCAAAATTGACACCGGTCTGCGATTTACAGCAAGTAGGCATCTAAATGCAATCAGATGAACATGCTACAGCACCCAAACATGACAACAAAATACATGGCAGGGATGCACACAAGATGCTTAACAAAAATCTAGCACTGAGCTACGGCCAATTCATCCATTAGGAGGTTCAAACAAGTATGGCAAAAACGCAAATGGTAAAACAGATCTCAGACTTCGTGAAATTAAGACTTGTCTGGAATTTCAGATCATATAGCCCTCTTCGGAGCAACAAAACAACATGCTACAGGACTTGAACATGACAAAGAAAGACATGGCATGGAGCTACTCAACAAGCTTAACAGAAGTCCCTTAGTGACCTTGAGCCAACAGGGATCAGAAAATACAATTGCAAGCACGCGAACATAGCAAAAACATAATCAGTTTTCAGACTTAGTGAAAACTGGGACATGCTGAAACATAACTCACGAAGGCATGTTTACGAGCTCGATGCACTCACTACGGTGCAAGTCATGGCAAGGAAAGCATACACCCCTTAAGAAGGCACAAAATGCAAGCTAGACATGGCAAGAACAATGGCATAGCATGCACGGATCAACTACAATAACATCGGCAAAATCGCAAACAAGTTGACGATCTGCCCGGATCACAACGAAGCAAAAGTAGAGCTCGATTGACTCAAGCTAGGGTGCTCCATAATTGCAAACAAAGACATGGATGGATAGAGCACTACAATATTAACAAAACTCCCTTACTGGTCATCCTCAAAAGAGGCACGGATCACTAGGAAACAACATGAACATATGGCATCATGAGATAAACAATCCCAGGACTTAGTGAAATCACTAAGTCCCTGAAAACAGAATTACCGGGTGCCTCACTTTGCAAGCTTGCACAAGTCACCACACACATCCTAAAAATACATGGGTTGCACCTCTGGAAAGATGACAAAACCCTTAACAAAACATATGAAGAACTCACGGGCATATCATGCACACATTAATCATGGCAAAAATGACAAAAGTGCTAAATGAAGTAACAGATCCGACAATTAACTCAAGTAGCCCTCTTCTAACAGCATTTCTGGCATCAAGATGAGCTCAAATGAAAATGATGCAATGGAATGAAATGATGTACTCTTTGAGGTGAACATTTTGATATGCTATATGCCCAAATCGGAGCTACGGATGCAAAGTTACGGGGCCTCGAAGAGGAGCATATGAAGTAAAAATTCTGAGGACTTCGAGAAAAAAAACAACCAGATCTAGGGTTCTTCGGTGGGCACGCGAACCGAGGCTGGATCTTGAGCTCGACGGAGCTTCTCGCCGGAGTAGGAGGGAGGGCCGGCCAGGGCTTGCCGGAGATGGGGAGGAGCGGGGCCGGCGCGGCGCGGGCGCGACGCTCCTCGGCGGCGGGCTCCCGCGGCAGGGGCGGCGAGGCACGGCGGGCGGGGCGGCAGCGGCCGACGTGCGCGGCGGCGGCTGGCGGTGACGGCGGCGCGGCGGAGGCGGCGGCGCATGGAGGTGGCGGGCGGCGCGACGCGTGGAGGCGGCGGGCGGC